>NC_045435.1:26525375-26619880 GCF_002776525.5 Piliocolobus tephrosceles | reverse complement strand
TTGGGGTGGAGAGTTCTATAGATGTCTATTAGGTCCGCTTGGTGCAGAGATGAGTTCAATTCCTGGATATCCTTGTTAACTTTCTGTCTCGTTGATCTGTCTAATGTTGACAGTGGAGTGTTGAAGTCTCCCATTATTATTGTATGGGAGTCTAAGTCTCTTTGTAAGTCTCTAAGGACTTGCTTTATGAATCTGGGTGCTCCTGTATTGGGTGCATATATATTTAGGATAGTTAGCTCTTCCTGTTGAATTGATCCCTTTACCATTATGTAATGGCCTTCTTTGTCTCTTTTGATCTTTGATGGTTTAAAGTCTGTTTTATCAGAGACTAGGATTGCAACCCCTGCTTTTTTTTGTTCTCCATTTGCTTGGTAGATCTTCCTCCATCCCTTTATTTTGAGCCTATGTATGTCTCTGCATGTGAGATGGGTCTCCTGAAGACAGCAGACTGATGGGTCTTGACTCTTTATCCAGTTTGCCAGTCTGTGTCTTTTAATTGGAGCATTTAGTCCATTTATATTTAAGGTTAATATTGTTATGTGTGAACTTGATCCTGCCATTATGATATTAACTGGTTATTTTCCTCGTTAGTTGATGCAGTTTCTTCCTAGCCTCGATGGTCTTTACATTTTGGCATGTTTTTGCAATGGCTGGTACCGGTTGTTCCTTTCCATGTTTAGGGCTTCCTTCAGGGTCTCTTGTAAGGCAGGCCTGGTGGTGACAAAATCTCTAAGCATTTGCTTATCTGTAAAGGATTTTATTTCTCCTTCACTGATGAAACTTAGTTTGGCTGGATATGAAATTCTGGGTTTAAAATTCTTTTCTTTAAGAATGTTGAATATTGGCCCCCACTCTCTTCTGGCTTGGAGAGTTTCTGCCGAGAGATCTGCTGTCAGTCTGATGGGCTTCCCTTTGTGGGTAACCTGATCTTTCTCTCTGGCTGCCCTTAAGATTTTTTCCTTCATTTCAACTTTGGTGAATCTGGCAATTATGTGACTTGGAGTTGCTCTTCTGGAGGAGTATCTTTGTGGCGTTCTCTGTATTTCCTGAATTTGAATGTTGGCCTGCCCTACTAGGTTGGGGAAGTTCTCCTGGATGATATCCTGAAGAGTGTTTTCCAACTTGGTTCCATTTTCCCCCTCACTTTCAGGTACCCCAATCAGACGTACATTTGGTCTTTTTACATAATCCCATACTTCTTGCAGGCTTTGTTCATTTCTTTTTCTTCTTTTTTCTTTTGGTTTCTCTTCTCGCTTCATTTCATTCATTTGATCTTCAATCGCTGATACTCTTTCTTCCAGTTGATCGAGTCAGTTACTGAAGCTTGTGCATTTGTCACGTATTTCTCGTGTCATGGTTTTCATCTCTGTCATTTCGTTTATGACCTTCTCTGCATTAATTAGTCTAGCTGTCAATTCTTCCACTCTTTTTTCAAGATTTTTAGTTTCTTTGTGCTGGATATGTAATTCCTCCTTTAGCTCTGAGAGGTTTGATGGACTGAAGCCTTCTTCTCTCATCTCGTCAAAATCATTCTCTGACCAGCTTTGATCCATTGCTGGCGATGGGCTGCGCTCCTTTGCAGGGGGAGATGCGCTCTTATTTTTTGAATTTCCAGCTTTTCTGCCCTGCTTTTTCCCCATCTTTGTGGTTTTATCTGTCTCTGGTCTTTGATGATGGTGACGAACTGATGGGGTTTTGGTATAGGTGTCCTTCCTGTTTGATAGTTTTCCTTCTACCAGTCAGGACCCTCAGCTGTAAGTCTGTTGGAGATTGCTGAGGTCCACTCCAGACCCTATTTGCCTGGGTATCAGCAGCAGAGGTTGCAGAAGATAGAATATTGCTGAACAGCGAGTGTACCTGTCTGATTCTTACTTTGGAAGCTTCCTCTCAGGGGTGTACTCCACCCTGTGAGGTGTGGGGTGTCAGACTGCCCCTAGTGGGGGATGTCTCCCAGTTAGGCTACTCAGGGGTCAGGGACCCACTTGAGCAGGCAGACTGCCCCTTCTCTGATCTCGATCTCCGTGTTGGGAGACCCACTGCTCTCTTCAAAGCTGTCAGACAGAGTCGTTTGCTTCAGCAAAGGTTTCTGCTGCTTTTTCTTTTCCTTGAGCTGCTGTGAGCTCCACCCAGTTCGAGCTTCCCAGTGACTTTGTTTACCTACTTAAGCCTCAGCAATGGCGGGCCTCAGCAATGGCGGGCACCCCTCCCCCAGCCTCGCTGCTGCCTTGTGGTTAGATTGCTGCATACTGCTGTGTTAGCAATGAGGGAGGCTCCCTGGGCATGGGACCCTCCTGGCCAGGTGTGGGATATATTCTACTGGTGTGCCCGTTTGCTTAAAGCGCAGTATTGGGGTGGGAGTTACCCGATTTTCCAGGTGTTGTGTGTCTCAGTTCCCCTGGCTAGGAAAAGGGATTCCCTTCCCCCTTGCGCTTCCCAGGCGAGGCAATGCCTCGCCCTGCTTCAGCTCTCGCTGGTTGGGCTGCAGCAGCTGACCAGCACCGATTCTCCAGCTCTCCCTAGTGAGATGACCCGAGTACCTCAGTTGAAAATGCAGAAATCGCCGGTCTTCTGTGTCGCTCGCGCTGGGAGTTGGAGACTGAAGCTGTTCCTATTCGGCCATCTTGCTCCGCCCCCCGAGGGATTAATTTCGGAAACATTTTCTAATCAGAGGAAGCATCTTACAGAAATAACAGGGAAAGAGACTTGAATTGCCTGTGGACCAAGACTTCTAAGCAGACGCTCAATCACAGAGTGTCTGTGGAGCCATATGAAGGAGCTAGTCCTTGCTCTGACCTGAGTGTGTCCACCCATATTTGTTCTAGAAACTTAATCACCAGTGTTGCCGTATTACGACATGGGGCCTGGAAGATGGGAACCAGTTATGAGAGCAGAGCCCTCATGGTTGGGATTAGCAGCCCCTTATAAAAGGGGTTGGGAAAGTGGCTTCATCCCCTTTCATTATCTTGGAGGATACAACATCAAGGCAACATCTTGCAATCAGAGATCAGGCTTCACCAGAACCCAAACCTGCCTCCATATTGATCTTGAACTTCCCAGCCCCAGAACTGTATGAAATACATTTCTGTTATTTATAAATTATCCAGTCTTAAGTATTTTATTACAGCAACACAGACTAAGACAGTCCTTATCATATTTATATTTTTATATTTATTTATTATTGAATGAATTTTTATATTCCCCTCTAGATGAAAAGAGCTATACAGCACAGCCCATGTCTGGCTTCTCACTATTGTATCCCTAGTACCTTACTGGTTCCTGGAACCTAGAAGATATCGTTAGATATTATTTTACCAAATGATGAATTAATAAGTGTATCTGTAAAGATAGGAAATTTATCCAATGTTGAGATTTTTCCAGATAGGCATGTGCTATGCATGTTCCTTCTAAAACGCATGTTGAAATTCAGTTGACACTGTAACAGTGTTAACAGGTGGGTCCTCTGGAGCCTGGCATGCTGGCATGGGCCTGTAGTCCTAGCTTTTCAAGAGGCTAAGTTGGGAGGATCACTTGAGTCCAGGAGTTTGAGACCAGGCTGGACAACCTAGCAAAGAGTTGTGTCAAGAACAAAAACAAAAACCAATAATTAACAAAAACTTTTAAGTGAGACTCTTAACAGGTGATTAGATCATGAGGGGTCTGCCCTCATGAATGGATTCATATCATTATCTTGGGAGAGGCTAAGTTACCAAGGGAATGGGCTCCTAATAAAGGAATAAGTTTGGCCCAATCTTTCCATCTCTGTTTCGTAAGCTCTCACGTGCCCTTCCACCATGTTACACCACAGCAAGGAGGCCCTCACAAGATGCAGTCCCACAGTCTTGGACTTGCCAGCCTCCAGAACCATAAGCCAAATTAACTTCTACTGTTTATAATTTACCCAGGCTGCACAATCTTGTTTTAGCAGCAGAAAATGCAGTAAGAGAGTGTGAGATTAGGAAACGGGGGTTGTGATGAAGTCATTAATCATGAACTTTACATTGGAAAGGGATCAAAAATAGGTGGAGGCTAAAAAATGTTAAGTGGGCAAAAGGACTTGGAGATATTAATGAGCTGGAAGAAATGTTGATTGGGAATGGAAGTGTGACAGGGCTCGAGGAAAGAGACTTTGATGAGAGAATGAATGTGAAAATAATAATTCAGATGTGAAGTAGTTCTGGATAATGTTGATAAAATCCAGGGCATGGACATAGGAGAGGATGGCCTAAAGTGAATGTTTTTGGAGATCATGAGATCAATGAACAGAGAGAACAGAGTGACTTAGAGGCTGGTAGCAGGATCTAGAGTGGAGGAGGCTGTGAGTCTTATACCAAAGAGGTGCCTCCATGAAAATGATAAGGCAACTGGGGGAAGCATAGCAGAAAAATATGTGGAATAAGAAGGAAGCTGACCAACTTCCAAATCCGAGGTGTATGAATTCTAGTGATGAACAATCACGAGTGGAGAAGATTTCAGAGAACTGATCACTTCAGAGAAGAGCCAAGTTACATTTTAGCCAAGAATAGGGTGAGGAACTTCGGAGAAGTAGTTGTGTGTGTAGGAGTTCGTTTAACCTTGTCCCAGGAGAAATAATTTGAAAGTTGGGAGAGATGAAGGAGGAGGAATTGGGAGAAGAATGGAGATGTAGGAGAATAGAGGAAAAGAGGGACTAGATGACTTTGGCACTCACCAAAAATAACAAGGTTGGAGGAATTAGCTGACCGCTCCCACTGATGATCGGGGAGAAGGGCAGCAGGTGCTTTAGGTCATTCAGAATGCTGCCATGCTCTGGCTGCAGCCATTCCCAAGGAAATTCTTTGGATTAGTATATGAGAAGTCTCTTGTCCCTTTGCAAGGAAACAAATGTGGTTAGAGTGGATTAACCCCAAAACTTAAAACCCAAGTATGAAACTTCCCCAGTGCTGGTTATAGGCCTGGTGCATTTGTGCCAAGCATGGTGGGCAGAATTGCTGACTCCCAAGGCTTAAGTCTGTAAATCCCAAAGACAGGATATGAGCAATTCAGCTTCTAAAGAGCATGTTTTCTATCCCTCATGAGCACCATTTCTAGCATTCAAGGCAGTTTTTTGGAACAATGAGATTTACAATATTTAAGGTCTTCTGAGATGATCAAGTGAGTGACTTTCAGGTATAAACTTACCTGTCAGGCAGATGTGACATCTCAGTAAGTTTGGCAATACCCTTTTCTTCTTACATTCAAGATGTTTGGGAAGCCATGTTTTCCAAGGCAAAGCTTTAAAAATTTTCCCAAAGCTCTACAGTTTGAGTATAAACAGTGAATATTTCTTGAACGCATAATCCAAGTCACTTTGGGGAGTATTTATATATTTTTATATGCATAAGTCTCTTTGCTAGAGAAATGTATTATTCAGGGCTCTCTGGAGAAACAGAATACACTCAAACACAGTATATAACCCTCTCTCTTTCTCTCTCTCTATATATAGTGTGTATCTATAGTGTGTATATATAGTGTACATACATACATCCCTATATATGTATGTGTATGTACACTATATACACTATATAGATACTATATATATTTGTGTGTATATACACACTACATATATGTATTGTGTGTGTATATATACACATATATATATATATGTATTGTGTGTGTGTATATACATCCACATATAGATGGCATTCTTTGTGGAAATTTATTGTGGAAATTGGCTCACATCATGATTATGGAGGCTGAGAAATCTCACGATAGGCTACCTGCAAACTGGAGGACCAGGGAAGCCAGTGACACAGCTCAGTCCAGGTCTGAAGGCCTGAGAACAAGAGGAGTTGATTGTGCATCTCTGTCTCTCAGCCTGAGGCCGAAGGCTTGAGAAACTTGGGGCCACTGGTGCAAGTTACACAGTCTGAAGGTCAAAGAACCTGTAGTTCTAGATGTCCAAGGGCAGGAGAAGATGAGTGTCCCAGCTCCAAAAGAGAGAGAGAAGTTATCTTGCCTTTTAAAATCTATCCAGGCCTTCAATCAAATGGGTGGTGCCCACCCACATTGGATGAGGTTCCATCTTCCTTCCTTAGTTCATTAATTCAAGTGTCAGTCTCTTCTGGAAGCATCCTCACAGACATACTTAAAAATAATGCTTTACCAGCTGTCTGGCTAACACGTAAAACTAACCATCAGAAGGAGGATTATGGAGAGCTCTCCACTTGCCTCCATTTTCATAACCTAATGCCATTTGTCTGGATATAAAACTTTCCAAAACATTTGTCTGGAGAGAAAGGCTTGCAGTGACAGCATGCAGTGGCTGGCCCTATTGCCTCACTTACATCAATCGTGCACTGCTGCCTTCTTGCTATGCTTGCATACTACTGAATGTTAACGTGATAAATTAAATGGGCGTTTTTCTTTATTCCAAATCAGTGCCAGAGATCAAAAAGCTGCTAAAAGTCCTTTCCACAAGAACGCCTCTCAGAAAATGATGAGTTATAGTTATTCTCGCCAAGAGATGCCTTCTGTTGTATTCTATCATTTCCTATGATCCAATAGCTTGAAACCGTGCCAAGCTAATTAGCTAGTTCAGTGACTGTTATATTAGGAGCCCAAATAAGCCAAAAGAGGTCATCGTCTTACTACTCAACTGCAGCTTTATTAGTTTTCTCACCAATCAGAAAGCCACACAAAGTCTTTCGACTAAACCCAATCTAATAGTTTCATGTAGACACTTCATAATGTTTTTTGTTTTTCAAGAACTTTCGCCATTTGTTTAAGTTAGGCACTTCATGGGAAAGTGTTCCTATCCTGTAAAAAAAAATAATATCTTTTAACTAATTTTGAAATGTACTTTTATCAACTCAGTAAACATAAATAAACTTCTAATATATGCAAAGTCTATGGTGCTATGGGAAATAACCATTTTATGAAGCAGAGGAAATCATGTTTTCCTTCTTTCTTAATATGAGCATCGACCATGTTACCCTTTCATAATTAGTATTATGATTCCTTAGTTTTATCTTCTTTTATTAAAACTTATTTTTCACTTTGGGAGGCCAAGGCGGGTGGATCACCTGAGGTCAGGAGTTCAAGACCAGCCTGGCCAACATGGTGAAACCCCATTTCTACTAAAAATACAAAAATTAGCCAGGCGTGGTGGCACATGCTTCTAATCCCAGCTGCTCGGGAGGCTGAGGCAGGAGAATCGCTTGAACCCGGGAAGTGGAGATTGCAGTGAGCCGAGATAGTGCCATGGCACTCCAGCCTGGGCGATGGAGTGAGCTCCGTCTCCAAAAACAAACAAAAAAACAAAAAGCTTATTTTCTTAAAATATGAGCAAGTCAAACATCATAGCAAGATCCTTAGCCCTGAGATTTTGTTTTGGCACAGATAATAAACCCCTGAACCTCTGGAATAATGTTATTCATCGCTTTGGAGATTCCAGGGTTTTGGCATCACTGGGAAGACAATGTACGGATATCAGCGATGTTCAGTCCAGAGCTGAGAGAACCAGAGACTCAGAACTATTTTTCTATGCCTGTCGGGCAGATCTGTCAGATAAACACACTAAAATTGTTTGTTTCTTAGTAGGCCATCTTCATAAGTAATTATAACTACCTTTTAAATTCTCAGGCTTGTTTTTTTTAAGCTGAAAAATATTTTCACTCCCTCTTGAAAATGGGTGTACTGTTAATATTTACTGATAAAGAAGCTTTATAATGAGAAAAGGCTACTATAAATATAACAATGCCTTTGAAATGGTTTTTGTTTTATTATTTGTATATTAATTCATTTTATATGACATGTTATAGTTACATAATAATTGTCCTATAAATATACTGATGGCAAACACTTGTGGTACTATTTACTGTGTACCAAGTCCTATTCCAAAAACTTTAGACGTTTTAACTCACTTAGCTCTCGTAACCATTCAGAGGGGGGTACCACTCATTCTCCCCTTTTATAGACAAGGGAACAGAGGCTCAGAGAGGTTGTATAACTTTGGCAAGTCGCATGGCTGGGAAATAGGATTAGAATCCAGGTAGTGTGGCTTCCATCCATACACCTAATCACTATAATACACTGCCTCTGTAAATGAGATATGGATATCCACGCAGTAGTGCACATTTTATTTGATGATTTTTTTAAAATACCTTCATGCTTTCCATGAACTTACAGCTTCCTGCTGCTTAGATGGTCCACAGCCCAGTTTGGGAACTATAGTTACATAATTTACTAATGGGCGAACTGTAGTTTTTAAAATTTCTTCTCCCTTGTGATCTCTCATCCAAGTGTTCTTCGCCAGTTTCAAACATATTTAATTCTGGTCCAATTCCTGCCGCACAACCCAGCTATGAATGACTTGAGGCAGGAAAAAGCCCTAATGAGTCTATAGCCTCCCCACAATTGTAATGGAGACATTTTATCTAGATTCTTCCTTATTATACGAATTGTTAAATGGTAGTCAAGAGGCAGTATTGCCGCCTTTTCCTTTGTTTATCCCAGTTACCCCAGACACTTTTTAAAAATGAATACAATTTTAAATGGATCTCTATCTTTTTTTTATTTTTTATTTTGGCAGTTGCAAGATTTAATAGAGTGAAAACAGAGCTCCCATACAAAGGGAGGGGACCCGAAGGGGGTTGCCTTTGCTGGCTTGAATGCCTGGGTTTGCATCCCAATCATTTAATGAACCATTGGAAATCATTAACACCTGCCCTTAACGGAGTCACTGTAGCTACCCACCTTCTAGGAAAACTTAGATAAAAGCAAGCTTTTATATTCTATTTTTCTTGGTTGAACTTGTCACTCTGTATTTCTCCTATGATAGGAAGTGACAGAATAACTTCGTGTTTGTGCATCTCTAGGGTACAGAGCTATGATACGGTCTTCCAATTAAAGCAATATGGCCTATTGCAATTTACACTTATTGATATGTTAGCAGCTAATTCGAAAGCATAGCTTGCCGATTTCCACTTTGCACTACAATTTGAATTGTCACAAGGGAGAAGGCACAATTCTTACTGGCTTTCTTCTGTTTTATGTTTTTCTACAGGGCTGCTACTCATATTGTATTTGGTTGTGTTAAATAATTTTCTCTGTTTGCATCTGGAAATCTCAATCTGCTTTTTCTTTACTTTTGTACAACAGTGGTGCTGGATGGGATATCGAGATAAAGTATTTTTACATATACTTCGAGATACAGCTGGAATGTCATGAAGTCTATAAAGGGCTACATGTTTATCAGACAGAATAAGTACAATGTAAATCCACATTTGCCCATATGAATGTCACTGACACATTGTATTGATCACATTGTCATAGCCAGATCTATCAAATGTGTTCAAATTCCTAAGAGAGCAGTATAACCGTAGAAGAGTATTATCATTTACTTTCATCGAACTATGTGGGCTCGTGAATGCTGTTTTTTCTTTAATGTATTTTTTTCTGATACTTATTCATTTAATCAAAACTCTATGTGATCTATTTGTCCAGGTTGGTCACATGATGAATAAAACATGTTTGAAACCCTCAAAAAATTTACATTATATTTGGGCACAGTGGCTCACACCTGTAATTCCAGTACTTTGAGAGTCTGAGGCAAGAGAGTCGCTTGAGTCCAGGAATGCGAGACCAGCCTGGGAAACGTGGCAAAACCCTTTCTCTACAAAAATAAAATGAATTAACCGGGCATGGTGCTGCATGCCTGTGGTCCCAGCAACTCAGGACGTGGAGGTGGGACAGTCGCTCGAACCTGCGATGTCCAGCTGCAGTGAACCATACTTGTAACTGCACACCAGCCTGGGCGACAGAGCGAAACCCTGTCTCAAAAACGAGCAAAAATTTACATTCTAGTGGGAAATGAAAATATTAAACAATAAAACGTATTAAATTCACCTGTATAAAATTGGTAAAATTCCACTCTTATTTGCCTACAAAATGTCATTTTCTGTGATTCCATCTGATATTGTGAGCCCAAACGAAACAACCATCACAACAGAAATACAAACCACCTCAAAAGAGCAAAGGAAAAAAAATAGGGAACCGTGAAAGTCTACAGAGAGCAGGTGGCATTTGAATAGTGTCTTAAAACATTTGGAAGAATTGGGTATAGAGCGGCTGTAGAAGCTCTTCTGTTTCATTCACTGGTTGGGCTTTTTCCATCTGTGCCGTGTTAGCCTGTGGTTTGGCATTGCAATATGCAGTCATTTCTATGAGCACGCCCGTGAGAATGGAGGCTGGAAAGCCTGAAGCCCTCCTGGGCGATGGGCTGAAAATAAAAATAAGCATTGACCATTGACACGGTGTTTTATCGACAGGTTCCCTGGCAAAGTGTTAATGACCCACTGTGGCTCTGTTCGGAGGGATGATAAAAGGCAGGGTGAGGATAGTGACAGTGGTGTGTGGGTAAATGTTTAATAGCTGGTCTCTGGAAGGCGGTGGGGGGGCCCTCATGTGTAGCTTTTGACAATTTTCAGGCCCGATTTCAAGCTGCCAGCCTGATGGCTTGGGAGGCAGTGCTGGAGAGAGATGCGCACATTCAGCTCTCTGGAGCCCAGCCAGTGTGGGCGGACTCCAGCACACGTGGAATAATAGGAATGTTTCCTCAAAACAAAGTAACCATTGGAACCCTGGTCAGAAGTGGTGTGTTCAAGTGCTCTGTCATTACCTTTGTATTAGAAACCTGGTCAGATTTATAACACTCTCAAGATCTATCTGGAATACTTGTGTGGAGGTCACTCCAAATTATTTTTAACAGTGGTAGAAAACTATTTACTTATCTTTCAGTATGCTACAGATTTTACATCCCCCTCCCACCAGAAATACTATGGGGAAGGGGGAGGTTATCAACCAGTGCATTTTTTAAAGAAGTTGTTTATTTTTTGTACTTGTAATAAAAATATAATTTACTCTAGGTTTTCAAATTATTTAAGTGTGCAGAGTCCAGTGCTTATCCATTTTAGAAAGTAAAGGTTATTTTTTAAAAGTATGTACCATTTTTCTCCTTAGTAAAAATTAAAGAAATAAGGTCCTTATGGACCTCTTTCTGATTTCTTACTTGACACAAATGACAGAGATTTAAATACAAATATAATTGTAATTTAAATTCTCTAGGCATTTATTTTCTAGTCTGTTGATGTGAGCCACACTGAAAAGTATAAGGACTTCAGCAATTGTCAGTATCAGATGTCAGCTTAACCTCAGTGAATACATTGAGATCTTTTCAGTCCTCTAAGCAACAGCCATGGTACTTCTTTTATCTGGCTACTGATCAGATCTGCTGTTTATCCAGGTCTTGTTGAATAAACAAAATTTGCATGAGAGGCTTTCGCCATCTGAAAAGAGTGCTTTACACTTCAGTTATATTTTCTAGTGACTTAGTTTAAGGGAAGGGAATTTTCCCCACCGTATCAGACTTCTCCAGGCAGGCCTTCATCTCACTAAGATTTTTTTCTCTTTTATTTGGACTTTCTGATATGCAGATTCCTTTTGGTCCCTATCAACACAGATGTGTGTGTCTGTACAAAAGATCCCCATATTGCTATGAAATCTCCCTCTAACCCATGCCTTTGTTTTAAATTGCTACCCAGACTTGGAGGCAATGTAATCTGAATAACGTAGTTTTCTTCTGTGGCCCCATCTGCTCCATCTGCAAATGTTTAAACACACTTCCAGGTTTCTTTTAAATGCACATATCCTTTGACACAATGCACGACATTTTATAGCCCTGAACCACTGATGCCTTTTAAAAGCGAGTCTGTGCAAGGTTATGTTTATCATTTCCTAATGTGCTGCCTGTTTTTTATAACTGCAGCTAACACTGACCTTCCTCCCCCTGTTTCCTTTTTAATTGTTTTATATCTAACTCTATGCTTGAAGATGTGCTGAGCGCTGCCATGGGTTTCTCTGTAGCACTACGGATATTGCTGCGAAACCACTGTCTCCTGTTGAGGCACAGAGCATGGTCAATGCAACTTCTGGCCTCACGTCCCTTTTGGGTAAATCATACCTGTGGCGAATAAGAGAAAGAAAAATAGCAAAAATAAAAATAAACCATGGACCTCAGGCACTGCCTCGTTTTCAGATTGGGTGCTCTATCAAGGCTTTCAAAAACAAAAACCTGTTCTTGGCAAACAGATGCCGCAATCCTCACGCACCTCCCCAACATCACTGTTCTTCACCCAAGGTTTTTCTTCCCTCCTCTTCTTCTTTCTGTCATTTTACTTTTGTCCATTGTGCAGTTGTCCCCTTTTCTTCTTTTCTTTAGCATGGTTTTCCTGGTTTTAATTTACAACTGCGACTCTATTCATCACTTTATAGTCCTACCTTATATTACTCAACTGTACTTCCCAGAGCTCTCAGAGCGACATTTCATAACTCCTCTTCCCCCCTTTCTTCCTTCTCCCTTACACTGACCACAAATGTTTTTCCTTTGTTTAAACTTCATGAAAATCACCCGCTGAAAAACTTTCCAAAGAGACACCAGTATATATTTGTTGGGAAATAAAATTTTTAATTCTGTACCCATCTGTTTTTTTCTTCTAACACCAGGAAGCCTTTCTGAAGGCAAAGCTGGGCTCCAACAGTCTTGATGAGCTCATTTTGAAAATATGACTGTATGCAGGGTGTCACTCATTTAGACTCTCATCTTTGCCTAATATGCAAATTGGAAACTGCTTCCTTCGAAGACATTCTTGACCATCTTCTTCAATGAAGTGTGCCTTTGGAAACTGTCATGTAGTGAAGCCGCAAATCTATGTTTATAGCCCTTCTAATAGTTCAAAAGGAAACTTTCTCTCCTTAAGGAGGACTTTAAAAATAATTTTTTTTTTTTGTTCGTAGAGTCCAATCTTGTCTCTGCCCAGTCTCGCAATGTTAGACTGTGTTGTGTCTGTAATGATACATTTTCATTCATTCACTTATTTGCTCATTTAATACCACTGTGTTGGACATTTACATTTTAAAGAAGATTTAGTCATGATTCCTCTTAATTGCTGTACACCGGAAATTATCATATAGTGTATTAAAGCTGTGTTATAAATTGCTAATGGGACCCATAAGAAAGATACCTAGTAGCCAGCTGGAAAAGCATGTGATCTAATTCAATGCATGGCGTATTTAGGTCTTCCATAGCACCAACGAATAAAAAGGGCCCGCTTTATGCAAAAGGAATACCATCGGAATGGCTAAAAATCATATTAATATGCTGATGCTTGCAACGTTCTTTAGGTTTGAGATATTTGTTGAATAGATGAAGGAAACCTATTATTTTAATTGTTCCATTTAGTTTAAGAGCATAATCAAAAGTAATTTTGTCCTCTGCTTCATCCTGAGTATGCAACAAGCATTTGATTCTAGTATATGTCAGTATGTTAGTGGCTTTTCAAAGTTAAGTATATGAAATATTACAGTCAGATGTGTGTTTTGACTCCAGGTAAAAGGAGTCAAATGCAATTTAATTTGATTATTAGCATTGTGCTTTAGATGATTGGATGCTACTTGATCAGAAGAGAGGAATTAAGTTGATTTGACAGCCCTCCAATTTTGCTTTTACTGTTATTGATTCATTGAATCCAGCCTCTTCTGTTCAAGGCTTGGTCTTGAAAAAGGCAATGATGGGCACATGTAGTCTAATCACATTTCATTGTCCATTTTCTGTGTGTAATGATAAATTTCACTACCCAAATCAATTCTGGCCCAATTTCCTTTAATAGAATACAACCTAAAGAAGGCTGTTAGATTAAAAGCAATTTATTTTATAAGATATATTATTATAAAAGGAGAAAATTAATTACAGGCATTTTCTTTATAATTTTGGTTTAGATTTTATTTGAGGTATACCACAAATATATAATTACCTTGAGTAGTGTGTAGCAGTCTAAGGAAAAAAAAAACAAAGGTCACTTTTATGTTTAAAGAAGTTGTTCAGAGAACTATATGTATTTAGAAATTCCACTCTTCGTTTTTTCAGACTTAAACAGGCTCAGAGTCATATGAATCAGAGTATGAAATGAAACTTTTTCTGCACCAATATCTACATATTTTGTCAATTTATCATACATGTTGCTCCCTAAAATTTCACTAGCAAATAAATGAATATTTTTTCCAGAGTATATGACCATGTATTATATTTTATGTATTTAAATGGAACTTATAATTAGCTCTTTAATTGTTTTATATCTTTATCCCTTTCCATTACCAAATTAGAAGCATAATTGCTTACCAGAATGCACAGTGAATTGTTTTAGAGGGTTAATATTGTACATGTTCCCAGAAGCCAGTTATGTTTGTAGGATGTGGAGGTTGTGATGAACTGAACCTAGACTGATGTATGCAATTAAAATCTTTCTAACCTATGTATCAAGAGAATTGTTTAAGCATTGAAGAGTTAATACTGGGAAATGAGTTTCATTTAATGCATGTAATTCCAGTGCTGCGAAAACACAGGGGGAGGAAAAATCAACTGAGGTTCATATACAAAACAACAACAACAACACACACATTCAGAGGAGTTATTTATTTTGTTCTGATGTGTGTGTGAGAGAGAGACAGAGACAGAGAGAAATAGAGAGAGTGAAAAAGAATTAGAAATGATTGAATTAAAGTGATTTAAAAACCCTGAATCCAGCGTCTGATGTGTTGTGATGATAGATACTGAATCAGGATCAAAGTTTTGTCAAAAACAAAATGAATGTTATATAATAATAATAAAGATTTGAATCTATTCTAAGACGAGTTACATGAAGAGTCAAGAGAAGCAATAAAGGGAGAAAGAGAAAATGAGAAATGGGAGGAAGGAGGTAAAAAGAAAAGTCAGACTCCAAGAAATGCTAGATTAGAGAAAGTAGGATGAAAGTTTACACACCTGAGCCTCAGCATGTTACTACTATTGACATGCTGATTAGCTAATTCAGTTCTTTACAGCTTTTCCTTTTAAACCTTACTATACTTCTAGAAAATACACTTAATCTTTTAGGCAGTTAACAGAACACAGAGATGTTGAAGATCATATGAAAATCAGCAGAAGGGTCAAGCCTAGTCAGAAGTTCTCCTCAACCATATCTGCCCTCCAAATAATAGATAATGGACCACTACCAGTGTTTGTGTTAAAAATTCCTCCAGTATATATCCAGACAAATTCAGTAAGACAAATACAGTAGCTGTTGCTTTCCATGGCAGTGCAATACTAAAAACAGACCATGAAACTTGAAATTGTGCAAAGAGATCTTAATCAATGGAGGAAATTCTGACTGCTCTATGACCTTTAAAGACCTTGGTCAAAACATTACAATTTCTTACACTCTCTGTTATAAATGAAGAAGGATTTTTAAAAAAGCACTAAACACCAATCTTTACTTAGTACCCTATCATTTATTTTGTTTTGTTTTGTTTCTTATGCTTTAAGTTCTGGGACACCTGTGCAGAACGTGCAGGTTTGTTACGTAAGTATACACGTGCCATGGTCGTTTGCTGCACCCATCAACCCAACATTGACATTAGGTATTTCTTCTAATGCTATCCCTCCCCCAGCCCCCCACCCTCGACAGGCCCTGGTGTGTGATGTTCCCCTCCTTGTGTCTATGTGTTTTCACTGCTCAACTCCCACTTAGGAGTGAGAACATGTGGTGTTTGGTTTTCTGTTCCTGTGTTAGTTTGCTGAGAATGTTGGTTTCCAGCTTCATCCATGTCTCTGAAAAGGACATGAACTCATTCTTTTTTATGGCTGCGTAGTATTCCATGGTGTATATTTGCCACGTTTTCTTTACCTAGTCTATCATTGATGGGCATTTGGATTGGTTCCAAGTCTTTGCTATTGTGAATAGTGCTGCAATAAACAAACATGTGCATATGTCTTTATAGTAGAATGATGTTTTTTATTTTATTTTATTTTATTTATTTATTTATTTATTTATTTGAGACGGAGTCTCGCTCTGTCGCCCGGGCTGGAGTGCAGTGGCCGGATCTCAGCTCACTGCAAGCTCCGCCTCCCGGGTTCACGCCATTCTCCCGCCTCAGCCTCCGGAGTAGCTGGGACCACAGGCGCCGCCACCTCGCCCGGCTAGTTTTTTTTGTATTTTTAGTAGAGACGGGGTTTCACCGTGTTAGCCAGGATGGTCTCGATCTCCTGACCTCGTGATCCGCCCGTCTCGGCCTCCCAAAGTGCTGGGATTACAGGTTTGAGCCACCACGCCCGGCCTAGTAGAATGATTTATAATCCTTTGGGTATAAACTCAGTAATGGGATTGTTGGGTCAAATGGTATTTCTGGCTAGAAATGTTGAGAATTAAAATGTTATTGCTTATAAGAAAATTAATCAACAGTAGTTCAAATAGTACTTCCTTTTTTTTTTTCTTTTTGTTACAGTTTATGATATGGAATGGGCATCTTTTCTATATCATTGTACATCGTTATACTCTCTTCTGAATTTGGATCAACTTCTAACAACTTACTCTTTTGTAAAGAAATGTCTCTGAGTTCTCCTGTAATGTCAAGTTTCATGGCATCATTTCTTCTGGGACATCTTCATCATTTTTGTCACAGCCTCTTCCCTCATTTATGTCAACAAGTTCATTTTCACAAAGTTCCTCTGGCTGTGTATCTAGAGTCTCTCTGAAAAGTGGGAGTGTGAACATTCACACAGCAATTGCTTCCAAAACTCCATCTATGTTTAATTTGAATTTCACTTCCAACATCATCACTTTTTGTTTCTTTACTGCATTTTGACTTTTGTTGATCAGTTTCTTCTATCAATTATCCATTTGTGCAAAATGGCATGTGGCTTATCACTGGGGGGCAAGGTGTGTGTCAACATAAATACCCAACTGCTGTCTATGTATGAACTGAAGGATGGACGTACAGTAACCAATCACAGGCTTTGAAAGGGGTAGCACGATGAATCATAGATCAATTTATTGGGACACAATAGTTACAGTAGAAAGTACCATATATCCTGATGCCTTCCTTTACTTCCTTTCCATGCTTGGGTCCTAGGGATAAGGAACCTGCTACTGCAGATTGGACTCTGCACACTTGAAACTAGAATTGTGAAGGAGATAGCATGAGGTTTTCTTGAATCTTTTTAGATGGTCAGTTACACTGAGTATACATGCTTATTCTTGCGGAAAGGTGCCAAAAATTAAGGTCACAGCTAAGCAGGGCTCTCTAGAAGACTCAAGACAGCAACTAGTTCAGCACGACCTTCCTATCTTGGCATAAAGCCTTATAAAGAGGGTGCTTTTTTATTAATTAATTAATTAATTTATTTTGCATCTAAAAAGAGGAATGGTTCTCTTCTAAGGTTAGTAAATCAGTACTCTGACCAGGGGCCTGTGAACTTTCTCTGGGTAAAGTTAGAAGGTAAATATTTTAGCTTTGTACCACAAATAGCCTCTACGGCAACTGTTCAACTCTGCCCTTGCAGTGCAAAGCAGCCACAGACAATAAGTAAGTGAATAAAATTCTAGTTACACAAATACAGGAGACTGGATATGGTCTCCCCACCTGTGATCTCACTCATTATCTCTGTGTATGTTCTACTTTTAGCTCTGTGGTAAATGCCTTATAATTCTTCATATTGAAAAACAGATATCCCAGTTGCCTGAGTAATACAATATATCCCAGTTGCCTGAGTAACACAATGTACAGTAATACAATGTAGTTGATACAATTAACATTTCATAAACCCTAGTAGTCTATCATTAACAAGATTTTAAAAGGACAAAAAGCATATACACATTGCTAAATACATAAAAGGGTATGCATGTCTTTAAAATCACTTTATTCTCTGATAGAGAGGATTCATTCAAGAAAGAAGAGCGCGTGAGTAGAGTATCCAATGATGCAACACTGTCCGGAAGATGACAAGCAAAAAACCCATTGGATTTGGCCATTAAGGAGTGATTGAGGACCTTCCAGAAAGCAGTTTCAATAGCATCACTGGGGCAGAAACTAAAATGCAAAATATTTAGGGCTGATAATAGTGAACTATACAAACTCTTCTCATAAGAACCACAGGTTAATTTTAAATGCATTCAACTGAAAGATTATCTTTACTTAAACACACTTCCAGAATCACTTTAAAATACTTTAAATAAATGTATCACTAAAGTAGGTCTGCTTCCAGCATGTTTTCTTTTCCTATGTGCACAAAGTTATTGATTAAATTTCCTATGCCACAGTCGAATTTAAAGCTGTGACCTGTGATCTCAAAATGACTTCCTGACAATAATGATTAGAATGGCGGGTGAACAGCACAAATTTACTGAAATCTGTCTGTAGTAAAGTCAATGATTCTTTTTCCCAAAGAGAGAATCCAGTTATACATTTTTTAAAAAAGACTTTCATTAACATTTTCTTAATCTATTTCATTTTCTAGTCACAGTGTAAACATATGTTAAACTTTTATAGTTATCCATAGAAGAAAGTAATAATAGTATTCACGTTTAATTATTTTGTCATAACAATTGGCATTTTAACTTGGAGTTTTAAAAAAGCACCTCAATAGAATAGAAAATCGTTACAAACTTTAATTTATACTGTGAAGAAACACAAAATAGGATTTTCAACTTGAATATGGGAATATAAACAATTATAAAGAAATATTAAAACATTGTTCATATTTTTATCTTGCTTGTAGTTCCTTTGTTCCAGTGAACATTTGCATTTTAAAAGTATTTGGTGTTGTTGAAGCCAATTTGATTACCTCATCTGGAAGGTACAGGCTTCCCATTTCTGCCACCCAAAATTCAAATATGAAAATGTTATTTTGACTTTTGAGGTGGGATAGGAATTATTATTTCTCCGTCTCTCTCGGCTCCTCCTGATCCCTCCCCCAGCCTCCTAACTCTCCATTTTAGCTCAATACTATAGAACGTCACATGGCTGATGGATTCCTGTTTTCTGAGTCTTCTAAAGAAATTTAGTATAAATTTAATATAAACTTCAGTTATAAACAAATTGAATATAAACTTTGACTTTCTGTGGGAAAAGAAATAATGGACTATAAAGATATATGATGGCAATTTTATTCTTATTTGGAAACATTGTAGAATATTTCCAAGGAATTAAATTACACCTAAATATTTATTATTTGTGTCCTTTTATTCTTTAATGATTTAGTTAAGTATTTGCAACATATTGGAAATGTAAAAGTAACTTGTGACTCAAAAATAAATAGATGACAGCTTCTACTATCTTTTAACACACATTTAAAGGGTGACGATTTTGTTCTAAAACATGGTAAACCAATGTGATAAGTTAATTATTAGAGGTAGGAACAGGTGTCTATGGGAGAATAGAGGATGAGGCCTAAATTTGTTCAGACAACCTGACAAATTTCTAAAGTGCCTTTGTGTGTATGTATATACATATATATATTTATTCTAATGTGTGTGTATGTTTGTATATATACATATATATTTTGTGTGTGTGTATATAGTGTATGTATATGTATACATAGATTATATATTAATTTTAACTCCATTCAAAGCTATTTATTTGCTCTAAAGCCATAAGACCGTTACTCTTGCAGGATCCAACTTTTCCCCTCTGATTCCCTGGCATGCCACCAGTACCTAAAGAAACACCGCAGTAATCTACAAAAGTAATCTCCGCTGTTTCCCTATTGCTAACAGACTAAAAAGTTTGTACCTGAAAATAATACCTGATTCTTTTGGCCATTACTGGTTAAGTCCACTCTCTTCAGCTTGCCAAAGACAAGTGATGCTTTACATTACAACCAATTAATATTCTAAGATGCTTAGAAATGGACAAACCACTTGTTGCCTATTTTGGTTGTTTCTGAATAGTTACTACCTGTGTGGAAAAATTCAAAGTGCTAAACAACAGTATCACTTTATGGCCTGGTACCACAGGAAGCATGCCACAAGTTCCCAAGGGCGGTGACTCCTCCCTCTACTAACAGGTGCTACGAGAGATCTTCACACACTGCAGACCTCGGTTACTCACACCTAAATACTAAGACCCATGGGATTTTCATTCTCTCTATTCATGCCTACTACTTTGGTAAGATCCACACCAGGCACACATACACACACACACATTAGAATATATATCTATATCTCTACCTATCTTCTATCTATCTATCTATCTATCTATCTATCTATCTATCTATCTATCTATCATCTGTCTATCTATCTATCTATCTATCATCTCTCTGTCTGTATTAACTTAAAAAGCAAAGCTGAGGTTTCTGTATTAAGACAATTTCTCCAGACCACCCACCTCCAATCTGAGTCAGAGTGATGATGGCCAACTGCCTAAGCCTGTGTGTAGAAAGAGATTTGTATACCACAGGAAAAGAACTCCAAAATTATGAATCTTGAAGTGTACATGGGAGCTGCTCTGCAGCTGCCATCATCCCCTCTTGAGAGGAAAAGAGAAGCTTTGTCTCTCAAATGTATCACAGTTTGGAAATGTAAACTGGAATTTGGAATGGATGTGAATGTCTACAAGGTTCATTCCCCTTTGAAGCCGAGCCACACAGCTCTGGGGAGATAGATCTTTATCTCTGAAATCGCTATCTATTCAATTATGCTTTAACTTTCCAAGCATATCCTTTAACCCACTTTCCAGTTTTCTTCGCCTGGAATACCCTAGCAGAGGGAAATATGAAAATATTTTCTCTATACTTTTACATGATTGAGGAAATGCTTTCTTGTAGAGATGGCATTTGAGCCCAGAAGTTTGGATACCTGTGAATTTACCAAACAAAAGGTAAACCTATTCCTGGCAGAGGAAACAGAAGCATGATGATTTGGCAGTAGGAAAGAACATGGCAGAATTCACCTCAAGTGTTTAATAGCTGTTATTTCTGGGAAATGGAATGTGAGGATGAAGTGGAAGTTTAAGGATGTCTTTTCAATTTTACTCTACTTAAATTATCTGAATTATGTGCATAATAAACTTCAAGTAAAAGCAGCAACAAAAACCACACAAAAACCAGTACACTGTCATCCAGGACACATATGTCACTGCATCAGGTATTAACTGCAGATGTAGCAGAAAAACAAAAAGCCAATCATAGATCATGAGAATTTATATGCCTTACCCAGCAATTTGGACTATTCTGTGGGTAGAGGTATCTCCTGAAAGTTTTCCAGAAAGGAGTAATAGTGTTCAAATTTTAGAACCATTGCTGTGGCAGAACCAGAATGAACGGATGAAGATGAGGGGATTGGGAGCAAGGCGAGAAATTCAGAGTTTCAGTGCCAGACTGACATCTTCAAACAAGAGTAGGAGGAATAGAGGGAAGGGCAAGCACCCAGGAGAGATTAGGTGGAGCAAATCAACAGGCAGACCTTGCTGAGTGCTGGGACTTGTGTACCACTGGGAAGTGGGAGTCAGGAAAACTCCTTGGTTTCTCTTTTGGACAGTTGGGTAGATGACGGTGTCATTTACTCAAAAGGTGAATACAGATATTTTGTTTTTGGTTTTGACTTGGAGAAGATAATGGATTTATTTTTCATATCCTAAATCTGAGCTCTCTATGAAATATCTTGATGAAGATATCCAATAGTACCATGAAAAGGTGAGCATTAAAAAGTCATTGAAAATTAGATCTGCATTCTCCAAGGGAGACTCTAAAGAAGAGGGAATAAGTAGACATAAAAACACAGCTCCTGTCACACAACATTTAAGATCTGAAGTTTTGTGGCTGTTGGCGTTGGTTTGGCAGCTCAACAATGTCAGATTTCGTATCTCGATGATTTTTTGGGCTATGCCTTCGTACTTTTGCCACCTCGCTGTTCTTGCAGATATCACAGCCACTTTCACCACAGGAAGAAAGGGTATGGATTTGTATCAGCCTTGTCTGTCTCCCTTCATCAGGAAAGCAAAAGCTGCTTCAGAATCTCCAGATTTTCACTCGTATCTCACCGGCCAGAACTGTGTCACATGTCAGCACATACCTGGGAATGGAGCTGGAAAAGCAAGGATTATCTGGACACGTTGTTGTCAGAACATAGTAAGGATTATGATGGCATAAAAAAGGGGTGAGTGGTTGCTTAGTAGCAACTTCAGTGGCTGCACAGGAGATTTTAAGCAAGAAAGTGAGTTCAGCAATGTTATATGCCATAGGCTTCACTACGTCATCTGGATTTTCCAGAGCCAGGGTAATTGGTTTTCAGATTAAAATTAGTTTTCAGATTATTTCTTTAAAATAAAGTATATTTGCAAAAATAAAATTATTAAATAGTAAAAAATGTCGGTACTGAAAGAGACCTGCTATTAGAGTCCACACTGTCTACTGCAATGTGGGACTGCCTCTCAGTCAGCCAACGAGGAGTAAAACCAGATCACTTCCTTCTGCAAACAGCTCTGCTGAGGACATGGGACAGCGAAGGCTGCAGATCTCAACACAACTTTAGAGGTAGGATTTTGAGGATAAAGAAAACAAAGAAAGGGGAGGGAGTGAGGGAGAGAGACACATGGAGAGAGAGGACTCAGGAAAGTGGCTGAGGCCTGCCCCTCTTCCAAACACTTGTCCTATTCTTTTTTTTTTTTTTTTTGATATAGAGTCTCACTCTGTCACGCCCGGACTGGAGTGCAGTGGCACGATCTCAGCTCACTGCAACCTCTGCCTCCCTGTTTCAAGCAATTTTCCTGCCTCAGCCTCCTGAGTAGCTGGGACTACAGGCACGTGCCACCCCGTGCAGCTAATTTTTGTATTTTTAGTAGAGGTGGGGTCTCACCATGTTGGCCAGGATGGTCTCGATCTTTTGACCTTGTGATCCTCCTGCCTTGGTCTCCCAAAGTGCTGGGATTACAGGTGTGAGACACCGTGCCGGCATGTTCTATTCTTATATTCAGAAAAAGGCCAGGCTCAGCTAAGAAAAACATAAGAAGATATTATTTAAACTAGTAGTAATATTTTGGGCCAATTTCCAAGTTAATTACTACCTGGCCCTACTGAACACTGCCTTTTGGATCAGATTGTAGAATGCCATGGAGTTATGGAGACAGAAGTCAGAATACAGCAGGATGAGAAGTAACTCCTCAAGGTAGGGAACTGAGACTACTCCTTCTGATCTGGGCTTGGTGGGAAAAGAAAGGTAGATAGAGAATAATAAACTAGTGAAGGATTACTTTTTTGTTTGTTTGTTTTCAAAATATGAGCAACTTGATTCTATTTACAGACTTAGGGGAGCTCGGAGAAATGGGTTAAAGACGTAACAGAAACGATGCAATTAAAAGAGAGGAGAGTTGAACCCATCCTCGGACAGGATGATGTGATAGAAAATGAGAAAACCAGACAAAATACAGTAGTACACTAGATGCTAGCACTTTTAGTTCATGTATCTGTCAGTTATCAATAATCTTTTACATTCTGTTTCCTGATATTGGGCTTTCAAAGTTATAGAAAATACAACGGTATTGTAGATTGGGTGAGCGCACAGAGCCAAACCATACCAACTACGTTCATTGTATTTCACAATTATCTGTCATTTAGAATCCCTGTCTTTAGGTGCATAACAAAACAAAAGGTGATTAGGCTCACTAGCTGGAAATAGAAATTTTAAAATAATGAAATATCATCCACACATCTACATGGAGCACCTGTCAAATGGCAGGCACTGTGCAAGAACACCAAATGTCCAACAGAGTCGGGAAGCCTGCTAAGTCGATCATCTAGAACAGTGCACACTTCGGCAGCCACAGGGTGCTGGGCAAGAGTCAGTTTTCATCATGTACCATGCTGCGTCTCACTTACCTATCATGAAACCACTCTTTCTGGAATCTTCTTCTGCTTCACTCTTTGACCCCTTAAAAACTCCTATTGATTTTAACAGATTCAGTTTAAATGTCACTTCTTCCTGGGAGCCACATTTTATGACTCCAAGCAATGCCAAGAGCTTCCTCCTTTCTCCAGTTGAGTGCCTTGTTTGTGTCTCTCACATGGATAATTCATTTGTCCTGATTATCTGTTAAGGTCTATGTTACCTCCAAGGGATGGCAGCTTCCAGAGTATAGGAATTTTCCTCAATTTACTTTTATAATAAGGGCTTACCAAACTTTTTGGGAAAAAAGTAGGCTTGCATTAATACTTACTGATTGGCTATAAGAGTGAATAAAAAACTTCTGTTTTTGCCTCATACCCTGAAAAATCTAACACATTTTAGGATTAGGTTTATATATTAGTTCTTAAAAGATTTATTCGTGCCCTTGCGGAAAGCAAATCAATAGATAGAATCCTTACTTAAGCTAGATCAAGTGGGTCCTTGTGATTTCTCCGTGCTCTTTTTTACCAGGTGTGTTTTAGTGAAGAAAATTTATTTTATGTTTATCTTCTATAGTGTTATGGCCCAGGACCTGATCCTGTATTTAAATAATGACATTAATAGCTCTGCTTTTAGGCCATGCGTGGTGGCTCACACCTGTAATCCCAGCACTTTGGGTGGCCAAGGTGGGCAGATCACCTGAGGTCAGGAATTCGAAACCAGCCTGGACAACATGGTGAAAGCCCATCTCTACTAAAAATACAAAAATTAGCTGGGCGTGGTGGTATGTGCCCATAATCTCAGGTACTTGGGAGTCTGAATCCAGAGAATTGCTTGAACCCGGGAGGCAGAGGTTGCAGTGAACTGAGATCATGCCGCTGCACTCCAGCCTGGGTGGCACAGTGAGACTCTGTCTCAAATAATAATAATAATAATAATAATTTTAAAATTTTTAATTAAAAAAAGCTCTGTTTAAATGAAGATATACATTTATAGGAGGAGCTATGAAATCATTTTCACCAGCAAACTCTGTCTTTGTTCCTTTCTTTTCCAATTTTCTCTTCATTTCTTATATTAGAGTGATTTTAGTAACCCTTTCCAATTTTCAAAGTAACTTTTTCACATTAAACTTCTGTAATGGCAACTGTTTAAAAGAAATGATCATTGGATTCTTATTCACAACATATTTCTAAAACTTATTTTCTGAGTTTCACAAGGAGTAAGGACATATCCAAAGCTCTGGTATCTAAAACAATAAAACCAAATAAACTGTTCAATAAAGACACTCAATCAGTTAATTGTCTTTTAAAAACTGACGTTGTTTCAAAATTGCCTGATTTGGAGCCACTTTCTAACATCACATTTGTAAACATCCTATGGGATGAGTGCTCCAGCTAACAAGTTTAGGAAAAGTGTTTTATCGTAATGCAAGAAGAAAATCTTCCAGGCAATTTTGACTTCTTAGTTGAGAATTTCAAAATCTTTATGCCATTTTAAACTTGTTTATTTTAATGTTGCTTTGGATAATCAGATAAATTATTTAATTATACTTCTTTGAATTAAGTCAAATTATTTCTTTCTACTTTTAATCAGTGATTCCCATACAATGATTCCTTTATGCATTTTAAAAGGTTTTTGTTGTTATCCTAAGATTTTGTCTCAGTTGCTTAAGCTGTGTCTTTCCCCACTGATGAATTTTCTATGTTCATATTAATAAAATATTTCCAAGTCACTGTATTGGATGTGGTTTAATCTTCAAATGAGTACCAAATGTGGTTTGATCAGAAATGAATAATTCATTTTGTAAAAACTTACTTTTGACCAACTAGCTCTCTCGGGATTAAGTACAGTGAGTATTAAACATAGTCTTAAGAAAAGCTGGTAAGTTTTTCTTGCATTAACTTGTTTGAACAAGAAAATTACCTCTTTTCTTATTTCTACTTCCAATCACTTGGTAGGATTTAGTTAGGCATCTTTATTCAACACTAACAACACGCTTTTAAGGGTATTTCTATTTTTAAGTAGGTTACTAAGTTCTCAGTCATACCTGTGAAGTACAGAGGAATTTCCATTCCATTGTAAGCCCTTCTTACTGGGAGGTAACATACATGAAGAAAAAAACATGCTGGACTGCATTTAATTGGATGAAATCAGGGTAGTTTCTTAAGTAATAGGTTTAGAACGGTGCATTTTAAAATTAAAAAAAAAAAAAAGACTTCAGAAAATTATAGAAAACTGCATTCGAAAATAACCGTACAGAAAACCGTAGTTAGTATGTTCAGAAATAGGGTGGCCTGCTTAAAGGAATGAAGTCTTTTAATACTTGTAGGTTTATTTTTGTTTTGTTTGATAGCATGAAACAATGATCTTGTGTAGAAATCTTCCATATACTCCAAAATTAGGAGGAAAATTTTGCCCATGTGCTGTATACCTGTTCCTTTTTAACAACTAGAAATAGCCTTGAATAGAATAAACTCTCTCCAGAAGTGGTGCTGCTGGTGTCCACTGGGAAGGAAGGAGTTGAGGTCTTTGCTCCAAGAGTCAGTTTTTCTAAGGGTGTGGAAAAGTAGACAATTACAGCTCAGGCATGGAAGGATGGGTTCTGTGTTTAAAAGTATCATTATTTACAATTGGTTTGAACCTGTCGAACAACAAGGTAACTTTTGATAACAGCCAGGACTAAAGAGGAAGTTTAAACAAATTTCATTTTGACAAAGGAAATTGTGAGATCGACACATAGCAAAAGGAGTCAATCAGAAAATACATTTGTGGAAAATGTTGTGTATCCAGCTATGCTTCCCTTTCACAAGACAGAAGTCTTAACAGAACATAGCATGACAGTGCTAGATAGTGACTGGGGACCCCCATAACTCAGAATTCGGAGAGCAGACTTTGCTGGACTCAACACATTTCAGTTTTATGAAATTAACACCAGACTTAAGTAGGATAAAGATATGCATTAAAATAGTACACAAATCTATTGCCAATAGCACTGACTCTGGGAACTTTTAAATAATTAATTCCATTATAACAAATCAGTATCTGATATGAAATATAGAGACTTATGGTTCTGCCAAAGAGTCTATTCACTGTTCAAGACAGTCTGTTTTTCTTTTTCATGGCTACCAAGTGTGTATTGAGTAAAGAAATAAGAGGAATAACTTCTCATCCTGTAAACCTAAATTTGCAGCAGGTGACCCCAAGCTCATAAACATTATTTCTGTCATTTTGATACCAGCCTAGAAACATTTTAAGCTTTTGATCTATTCATTGTAAATGATGGGATACAATGCCACTTTGTATTTGCACAATGATTAGGGATAAAATAGGTTTTCCAAACTATAATTAGACACAGAGAAAGAGGTCTTTTTCCTCTTCCATCTAATAACTAATTAGAGCCCCAGACACGTATTAATAAGTGTTCCCACAGGATCTTATTTTAATCTCTGGCAAACAACTTGCTCAAATTCTAAGGAAAAAAGTTAGTAATCTGCCAGATATTAATAGTTCATGTTATGCTTTTGCTACAAAGACTACAGCCACCACTACCACCAACAGAACAAAGCAAAAACCCTGTATGACTATCATTAAAATACACATTCAACAAAGATGGACTCAGTTGGATACTTCAGCATTGTGGGACAGAGAAAAATGAAAATCTTAAAGACGGGCCTTTTTCGGGTGCAATCTAGCTCAGTAGTATAGACAGTATCGTACTTAACAGTTCTCCAAGCATTTCCTTTGGTTCCTATTGTATCACTTAAACCTACTAGCATTTGAACAAGAATCTTGGTCCATGGTCTGTAATGTGATGCGACGTGAGATTGCTAAATGTGTGTCACGTGGAAAGCATCGGATGTTGTGTTGTGCATTGCAATAAACTACCAAAGGTCAGAGCCACGAGAACCAAAGAACCCAAAATCTATTAATTATTGGCATTTGTGGTAATTGTTCTAAGAACATTTACCCATTTTAATCCAGTTTTCTTTCTTTACGGTGCTGAATGAAGAGGGCAATATTCACAGAGGCTTTCAATCCACAGCCACTCTTTTATTCTCTTATTGGAGAATAGAAACCAGATCTATGGCATATCTCTATTATAAATCTTATTCAACATACAACAAAGGGGATATATATATTCACAATGAATTTTTGTTAACTTGTGTCTTTAAAAGAGATTTCAGATTGACTTTGGCTGCAAAATAATTATGTTGATTTTGATTGGAAGCCTTGCTCTGAAAGAGTTTATCAAAATGATTTTCGTATAGAGGGCTACTTTGTAAATAATACTAAAATGGCAAAATTTGTCAGACTTAAGTTACGAATTTTTTCATATTACTTTATTCAGTTTTAGCAGAGTTTTGCATATGAGAGATGACCATAAATATATGCAGTTGATTTATTTTATTGGCATCTGTGTATTGTCAAAGTAGATATGTTAATGATGTGTTCATTCAGGCAACTTTCCATAGATACTGTTTTGGAGTCTCTAGGAAATTGCCTTTAAAGCTACTTAAATAAATAAAACTGGCATCATTACTTGAGTGAACATTTGAGCTTAACCCCCCAAAAGAAGAAAAAACGTATATCTTACGTTTACTCCCCCATCTTTTCCTTATCTTTTTTTCTTTATTCTTCACAGGTAATAGATGTGGTTCTAAACACTATTTGGCTGTTAAAAAAAATCTCCACCCTTAGATACTCCACTCTGAGGTTATTTAAAAGAATATCCTGCAGATAGTGAAGAAAATGGCCGTTTAGATGAGTCTAGGTCGTCATAGATCTCAGGGAACAGATAGATGAGTCTAGATCGTCATAGATCTCAGAGAACAGATAGCACCTAATGTGCTAGAGCAAGGAAGAAAATGGATGGATGGAGAAATTATCTCTCACGTACACTTCAGATCAGCAAATTGGCTGTTTACCTAGCAGCTTGAGCCTTCTCTATAGACGACTAATGATCATTCAAATGAAACAGCTGAGCTACCGTGTGAGTCTGTTTTCATTTCTGACTTCTGTGACTGCGCTCAGATGTGGTGTGGACTTACATCTGCCCGTAGGCTACCTTTGAATTGCTCCATGGGATGGCCACTGGCAAGCTCTGCCCCACATTAACTGACTATAACAAATCCTTTTGAATAACTAACATCCTCCTGTTGTAAGTCATGTCTGCTCTCATGAAAATACACTAACATCCCATCGTAGTTTATTGCAAGGCTGTCAGAGTGAAATAACTGCCACGTTTCTCTTAGTATTCATCCGTTTTCTGTGCGCACTTTGGCTTAGAAAGTGGGTTTGAAGCACAACCGTGTTGATGTGAAGGTGATATCTGGCATCGGTTTTGTAGCCGCGGAGAAGACTGGTTGGCAGATTGTTGCTGTGTAATTACTCTGTTTTCATTCCTAACTGTATAAATCTTTTACAAAGAATCTATTCATCATTTCTTCATGAAAGGTAGCTTGAAGAAAAGCCCCACTATGGCCGGGCGCAGTGGCTCACGCCTGTAATCCCAGAACTTTGGGAGGCCAAGGTGGGTGGATCACAAGGTCAGGAGTTCAAGATCAGCCTGGCCAACATGGTGAAACCCCATCTCTACTAAAAATACAAAAGTTAGCTGGGCATGGTCGTGGGCACATGTCAGCTACTCGGGGGGTTGAGGCAGAGAATTGGTTGAACCAGGGAGGTGGAGGTTGCAGTGAGCTGCGAGTGCGCCATTGCACTCCAGCCTGGGCAATAGAGTGAGACCCTGTCTCCAAAAACAAAAAAAAAAAAGCCCCACTATCAACCTAACATAGTTGTAGAGAGTGTAAACACGAGTATTACGTATTTGCACCGTGGAGTATCAGCTGAGTTTGGTGCTTTAGGTAGGCAATCAACCTGAATATATCAGTTTTATTTTTGAAAAGGAAATATGAATAAAAGGTAAGAGTTTTGATATTCTTCTGAAACCTATGAACTCACTCTAACATTGGTTTTAAAAAAGAATCTCTACAATTTGCAATCAAAGGAATCAAAAGCAAAACCTCCTGATGTAAAGAGCCTTACTGGCTGTGTAAGATTTTCTTGGCCATAACCAAGATGTGCAGGTAACACAGAGGAGCACAAAGCTATTTTTAAATCTCCCACCACAATGATTTCAAAATGGAAACTCATTATATATTATTTACCATTAAAAATATCTTGCAGCTCCTATATGTATTTATTTCTGACCACCAATACTTAAATTTCAACTGATATAAGTATCCCATTCATCAGATAAGATGCTTATAATTCCTGCCTATTCATTTTGCCAGCATTGCATAACCTGCCCAAACTGGATGGTAGTCCATCATTCCCTAAAGAAGTCAATGGATAAAGGATGTGTATAAGTGTCTACCATAGAAGGATGATCTCTATAACAGCCCACAACAGGTCTCTGCTAAAGGATTTTTGTGACATCCGTCTAATTGTCACAGAAGCACAGATGCAAGCTTAAGAGTCCTGTGAGAACAGCTATTGCTGCCATCCAGTTTAGCACCAGAAAACAGAGCAGATCGTGTAATGCTAGCACAAATAATAAACCAGGATTCCTATCATTCCCACTGATGAATTTTACATTTGACATTATCTTCAACTGAAATCTAAGTAGTTAGGATAATCCATAGTTCCATCAAATTCTGTTTCCATTGCCACTGCTATTTTGACAGATCCTCAAAATAACTGTCTTCATCCTTTCTTAGTTGAAAGATAGACAGTGTTTTTCTCAGTTTTCATCTTGGAACAATTTATTAAAAGAAAACCTATGATGAGTGAGCTTAAAACTCTTAGCAACTTAGGCCTGAATGTCATTAAACTAAGAAAGCCTCTCTATGATTGTAAACAGTCACAGGGCATTCGCGATGTAGGTCTGAAGAGCTCTAATCTATTACAAAAACGTGCCCTCAGAGGCTTTGGTTTGTGAGCAATGCTATTTTACAGGGAGAGGTATTGAGCCTTTACATTTACTGTTAGAGAAACGTAGGCTGATATAATGTACCTGCAGTACAAAGGTCACATATTAAGGACTTTATTCACTTGAAAATTGAAAACCACTACCTAGAACATTTTACTTACTTTTATTGAAAACATTTTACTGGCTGTTTCTGTGGACATGTGTCCTTTCAAATGACACAAAATACAGTATTCAACTCAATACAGACACATTCAACAAAGCACGAACAAATTTTTCAAGCTTTGGTTCTTTTGGCTGTATTATGTTACTCATAATTCCTTTAACTTTTTAAAAATAAAATCACTTATGCCTTCCCTACATGTAGCACCAAGAAATTCTACTATGGCCTTATTTTGTTAATTTCAGAGATGGACAATTGAAGTAAGTTTATTTTTATATAGGTTGCTAAGGTTTTGTTCGACCTAAATTATGTGTACATACAACAGAAACTGTGTACCTTACACATAATAGAAAATACTAATTCACTGCTAACAGATAAACTGAGAGAAGAAACAATTTATTTGAATGTATAGCTTTGGTCACTTTTTCAATTATGTAGACAGCAAAGCAATCTTTATGTTGCCACACACAAACGAGAATTTTAAAGTGTTAGTTAAATACAGTGTCTGATTTTTTTTTTTTTTTTTTTTTTTTTTAGGAGATAGAGTCTGACTCTGTCACCCAGGCTGGAGTGCAGTGGTACAATCATCTTGCCACTATTTCGAACTCCTGGGCCCAAGTGATACTCCTGTCTCAGCCTCTCGTGTAGCTAATATCACATGCACATGCCACCATATCCTCCAATCTTTTAATTTTTTTTCCTTTTATTAGAAGCAAGGTACTACTGTGTTGCCCAGGCCACTCTTGAACTCCTGGGCTCGACTGATCCTCCTCTGTCAGCTTCCCAAAGTACTGGGATTAGAGGTGTGAGCCACTGTGCCTGACCCATATCTATTTTAATTTTAACTCATTTATTTATACAAATTTTAACTGACTTGATTGTATATTCTCCATTTCTAAAAATTATTTTTTATTTTATGTGAATTGATAATCACATATTAATTTAATTTAGAGACAGGTTTTCACTCTCATCCTGGCTGGTGTGCAGTGGGCACAATCACAGCTCACTGCTTCGATTCCTGGGCCTAAGCGGTCCGCCTGCCTCATCCTCCTGAGTAGCTAGCACTACAGGCTCACACCACCACGCTGGCTGACACCTATATAATTTAAAGTAGAAAATCCACCTGAAATACTTCTCATGAATTCATTCTGAATTTTGTTGTTAACAATTTTTTGTAAGAAATTTCCAATAAGGCCGGGTACGGTGGCTCACACTTGTGATCCCAGCACTTTGGGAGGCTGAGGCGGGTGGATCCCCTGAGGTCAGGAGTTTGAGACCAGCCTGGCCAACATGGTGAAACCCCGTCTCTACTACAAATACAAAAATTAGCTGGGTGTGGTGGTGAGCACCTGTAATCCTGGCGACTCAGGAGGCTGAGGCACAAGAATGGCTTGAACCTGGGAGGCAGAGGTTGCGGTCAGCCAAGATTGTGCCACTGTACTGCAGCCTGAGTGACAGAGTGAGACTTTGTCTCAAAAAAAAAAAAAAAAAAAAAAGAAACTTCCAATAACATATGAGCATTTCTTTAGAAAAAAAAATGTGTTTGAAAATCACTTAGCTTCTTAATTGAGAACTTATCAAATACGGGGCTACATAAGAAAGAGGGACACTGTTATGGACTAAATATTTGGGCCCTAACACTGAAATTCTAACACCCAATGTGATAGAATCAGAAGATGCGCCTTTGATAGGAGATTCGGTAATAAGAGCAGATCTCTCATCAATGTTATTGGTGCCCTTTTAAAAGAGACTTCAGAGAGCTCCCTCACTCCTTCACCATGTGAGGACACAGCAAGAAGAGGGTGTCCGTGTACCAGGAAGAAGGCCCTCAGCAGACACTAAATTTGCTAGCATCTTGATCTTGAATTTTCCAGCCTCCTGAAATGTGAGAAAAAGAAAAAATTCTATTGTGTACAAGCCACCCAGTCTGTGATATAGTATTAGAACAGCCTAAATGGACTGAGACAGGACACTAAATTGGTTTTGTGGGTTGGTAGCATTAATACAAAGAAATAATGTTTGCCATTCACTGGATATCCATGTAGAAAAAGTCTGGAAGCCTTCATCCTCAGGAATATGAGAAATCTGGACTTTCAGAGACATTTACTCTCTGAAAGGAACAACAACAGAAAAAAACAATAAAAAAAGAGATGGAGATAATTCTTACTCGGTATAGATGTACATACTTCCCAAGTTTGCCCTAGGCAGAAACAAAGCAAGGCAGCATACTTATTTTTAACTTTTGTTTGTTAAAGAAGCTATAGACTAGGGTATTATAAAATTAAAATTCATATTTAGAGTCAAATTAGTCATCCAGGTAAAAGAATGAGGCTAAAAATAATTTTTCTTTCCAATTAAAATCAAGATTTAGGAGACTAGCGATTTGCCAACTCTCTTTTGCAAAGCCTGCCACTGAAATTAGGAAAGGTTAAAAGTATTTGAATTTATAATTCTAGTCATCAATAGCAGTTTGTTTGTCAACCAGATTTCTTAGCACAACAATCAAATTCTGATAATATGGCAATTAGTTACCAATTTATTTTTGTCCACTATGACACACAAAAATATCCCAAGCAGCGTATCAAAAAACTTTTTTAAAGTGCATGTATATGATTTGACAAACTCCAAGATTTTTCAAAATCTGGCACAAATTCTTAAACAGTTTGAGTTCCTCAAGGTGAGTCAAGGGGCTTGTTTACAATTAGCCAGGAGAGCTTACAGCTTCCATTTACCTGTGGTACAAATTGTCACCTTTAATAAAAAATAAATCTAGAATCTCAAGTTTATTGATGGATATCTAAAATCTACAATCTCTCAAGTATTTCAAAAGTAAAATTAAAAAGTTTTACAAAGTTTCCTAACTTCTACATAAAACAGTTTTCTTAACTTTTGAATTATTCATATTTTATACATTACCTGGGGTTCTGTGATAAGATAAATAAACACATTTTAATATGCTTTACATCTGTTCCTTCCTATTAATTATAAAGTAGCATATTTCTGATGAGTCTTTTGGCTCTTCCATTTCATTTCCTTCATAATATAATAGACGGAACTGTCATTGTGATATATTTGTAGTCAGAAATAGTTTTCAATTTATTAAGTTCCTTAACTATACTACATTCCTCTCTGAATCTGATTACTTCCTGCATTATTTACTCATTTATTTCATTTTCTTTTGACCAACCTGATTCTGTTGTGTGGCTTTTCATCTTTCATCTACAAAGCTCGATTTTGGATCATATGTGACTGTCTAAAGTTAGTTGCTGGTATAAACTTCAAATGCAAAACTTTGGTTTAAAAAGTTGCAGCTGAGGTTTATCATCCCTAAAAATGTACAGCTGTTTCTACCACACTATTCTCTTTATTGTCATGATCATAAGGCTGAATAGAGAAGCAGGCTGTTTTCATTTCAATCATGCTAACAATCCAGGAAAATTAGGCTTTGATCTTTGGGAAGAAGATTTGGGACATCCAGTGCGTTACAATTGGCTTTAGAGATTTATTTTACAAGAAACTTGCATGTTCGTATCAGCTTGTGTTTTATATTCATTGCCAAGGGGTAGAGTTGAGGTAGGAAGTCATTCTGCTGTCAGCCATGAAGAAATCAGGTTTAAGGGATTTGAAAAGACAGGTGGCACTTGTATGACTGAATGAAATAGGTTTCCAGGTTACTAGTAATGCCTCTGGAAATGTTTCCTAAAAATTGAAGGCAGGAAAGAGTGAACCAACTGTAAATTGGCACAGAGCGAATGAAGTAGAAGGATATACTGTTGGGAGCCTTGTCACAGGGTTGACCATAGGTTTATCCTGGAGGGAGATCATAGATGGAAATCTCTGTGTGTGTGTGTGTGTTTGTGAGACGGAGTCTCGCTCTGTGGCCCAGAATGGAGTGAGCGGCGCCATCTTGACTCCCTGCAAGCTCCGCCCCCCGGGTTCCCGCCATTCTCCTGCCTCCGCCTCCCGAGGAGCTGGGACCACAGGCGCCGCCACCACGCCCGGCTGATTTTCTGTATTTTTAGTAGAGACGGGGTTTCACCGTGTTAGCCAGGATGGTCTCCATCTCCTGACCTCGTGATCCGCCCGTCTCGGCCTCCCAAAGTGCTGGGATTACAGGCTTGAGCCACCGCGCCCGGCCAAAACTTTGTATTTTTTTAACAGCTTAATTGAGAGACAATTTCCCTATCATAAAGTCCACCAGCTTAAAGTATACAATGTATTGGGTTCTAGCACATTTACAGAATTACGCAACCATCATCGTAACCTAATGTGAGAATATATCACCTGAATGACACCTGGTGTTTATTAGCACTCACTGCCCACTCTCCCTGCACCCTCCGGCTGGCCCCTGGGTCAGTCACTAAGCCACATTCTGTCGCTGCAGATGTGTCTGTTCTGGACATTTTGAGTCAGTGGAAGCATACCATGTGTGATCTTTTGTGAACGGCTTCTTTCACTTGGAATATTTTTGAGGTTTATCCATATTGTAGCATGTATCAGTACTTCGTTGCTTTTTGTTACTGAATAGTGTTTCATTATATGACTATAAGCATATCGGTTATCAATTTATCAGTTAATGGGCGTTGGATTGCTTCCAACTTTTGTCTACGATTAATAATGCTGTTATGAACATCAGACAAAATGCTTTTCAAATTTAAGGTAAATTTTTTGTTTATGTACATAATTTAATATCTTGCAATTGAAATGTGGAAAATAAAACTATAGATATGTTTTGTCAGAAAATCACACTGCTTCTAATTTTACACACTAAAATCGGAATATGATTAATTTTAAAGGTGAAAATATATAAATGTGTGTGTCAGTAGATTAATCCTTGTGTTAAACAATTTTTCTATTTGAATGGAAAAGACAAATTAACATTTTAGCTATCAGAATTATGATTTTAAAAGTATGTTATGTATTACAATAATATACATTCACATCACAGCATTTTTGAAATAAAATATGCTATTAAGGTAAATTTCTATCAACTGATTAAATGCCAACATATGTAAATAAGAAATATATATTATTTTTAAAATGTATTGAGTTCCTTTTACATACATAGAAAATGTGAGAGATAAAATATGAGTAATGCACCATCTTTGGGGGAGAAAAATTCATAAACATAAGTGACAGGACTATTTGTTCTCTTTAACTTTGGCTCTTCCTTGAAGACAATAATGCTCTGGGAAGGTCCTTGTGTAGAGGCAACACGGTTTCCTGACTCTCTCCCCACCCAGGGTGTGGAACTGGCATTCTCCCAGCCTCCTATTATCAGTCTAGGCCCCTCCCACTTGCATACTCACGCGTCTGCATTCTCATGCCAAATTCTTTTTCTCCTTTTTGTCCATGTCTTCTAATGCTAGTAAGCCCCACAGCTACTTACTCTACCGTTTACTGACTGATTTCCCCATTCATCTCCATTCATTAAAGACTTCGATGACTGGTTGGCACACTTTTCTCTTTTATCCAAAGTCTTGCTTTCCTACTGCTATCAACAATGTTTATACAGATTATAATTCTAGCCTTCTATAGCAGTTTCTCTAAGTGTGAGTTGTCTACTACCTGTATCCAAATCATCTGGGTTAAGGGGGCAAATTCATGAATACTGTACCAGATGTCTTATATCAGAATCCCTAAAAGTACAATCAGCAAGTTCTGCATTTTCCACAAGCTCTCGAAAATATGTTTCGACACATTAACGTTTGAGAATGGCTGTCTAGATTCTCTTGCTGATTGTACTCAGCAATCGCATTCAGCATCTACACTGTCTAGTCACCCGCTCCCATGCAAGCACTGTGGTCAATGATTCTACCTCTGACATAATGAATTCCACTCTTGGCACATACACTTTTATCTTTTAATTCCTATGAATTATATGTTCAGCTTTTGTCCTTAAATGTTTTAGCATTCTCCTGTCTTCATTTGCTTCTCCATCCTGCCCAAATCCCAATATCCAACACCGCAGTATCTCCTTATCAGCACTCTAGATTTCCTTAAACCAAGATCATGCCACTGCACTACAGCAGGGGCAACAGAGTGAAACTCTGTCTCAAAAAAAAGCTTAAAAGCTCACTCATATTTTCAATTAAATATTATCAGCAAACCACAATCTTATGTTAATCCAACTACCATCTTGACTGCTATATCCAGCCATCTCAGAACAGCTGGGAAATATTTCCACAAGTCTTCAGATTACTGACATTACCATATTTGTTACTCTCCATCTACACCATTTAATACACTGCTCATCAGCTAGTCAGCTCTCTGCTCTATTCTCCCCGACAGCTAATTCAGAAATTCATGATGCCAAGAATTCCGTTTCCCCAGCACTGTTTTCTTTCAGCTGATGATCTTCCTTCCTTTTTCATACCTGCAGACCCCAATATCCATTTGTTTACCAGATACAGCCTCTTGAATTTCCAGCAGCCACTTAAAATTAACCATCTCCATAGTAGGCTGAGTAATGGCCCCAAAGATATCAGACCCTAATCTCTGCGACCTGTAAATGTTACCTTAGATGGAAAAATGGTCTTTGCAGATGTGATTAGCTTAAGGATTTTGGGATAGGGAGATTATCTTTTATTATCCAGGTGGCCCTAAATTCAATCATGAGTGTCCTTACGAGAGAGGCAGGGGAGGATTCCATAGGTACAGAAAAGAAGTCAGTGTGACCACAGAGGCAGAGGTTGGAGTGATTTGGCTGTGAGTCAGGGAACTCCAGCAGCCATCAGAAGCTGTAATAGAAGCAGCAAAAGCAACATGTATTTTTTTTCCCTAGAGTCTCTGCAGAGAGCATATCCCTGCTGGCAACTTGAGGTCAGCTCAGTACTACGTATTTCACACTCTGCCCTCCATAGCTGTGAGAGAATACTTTTGTTGTTTTACACCACCACGTTTGTGGCAATTTATTATAGCACCCAGAAGGAACTAAGGTAATGTCCATTATTTTTTTTTTCAAATTTTCTACTCTTTTTTAAGTAACAGGCACAAACTTCTCTAAACATTTTTAAATTTTCATCCCTAATATCTAACATGTCAAGTTCTGCTGATTCTATTTAATAAATCTCTCTCTGAATTATTCCTTCTTTTACAGACCCACTGCCATTGTCCTTGCACAAATGACTTTTGATCTAGCCGTCTAGAATAGGCTCTGTGGCAAACTGACCTAAGTTCTTGTTATTTCAGAAATTATTACGTTCTTTCTGCAAATACTGATGGCTTTCAATGACTAGGGTTAGGAAGTGTTTATCCTTGTCTCTAAAAATTTTCTCTGGTTTGCTATAATGAAACATATGCCAGATCAAAATCTCCTATATGTACAGAGGCTTATTAGTAAACAATAACAAAGTTTCATTTCATACATGTTCCTGAAACTCAGCAGGCTTCTGTGTTCTTTCTGTAGGAACTCTATGGGAACCAGTCCTTGAGTCAATGTAGTGATATTTTGGCCTTTGGAGCAGCCAAAGTTCTAGTTGGATCAAAGACAGGTATTCTGTGTTAGGTGGGGAATGCAGGCCTCAATGGATTCTACGCTGAGGGCACTACTCTGAAGGTGGCAAGCTCTTTAACTGTTCTTTTCCCCTGTGGTTTTCATACAGGAACAATGAGCCTTTGGAATCTTTCTAGCTAAACAAATACTTGGAGTGTTTCCCATTTCTCCAATGAATATTAATGTCTGACATCCTTTAAGCTAATTAGTGAAACTTCTGCTATAGATTAGGTCATATGCGAATTACTTATAAAACTATCTCTTGGATGTATGTTCCGGGCTGGGTCCCTTCAAATACTAAGAAACCATCCTTAGAGCACCCATGAAAGCTAACATCACACACGCATACATCAATCTGTTTTTTCTTAGTTAATTAAAGTAAATTACTTCAAAGAAAATGTGCACAGACTCACTTCTCTTTGCTTTTCCTGTCCCTCACTGCATGTCCATTCCTATACTGTTTCCAGGCTGATCTTTTACACAGAGTACCTGTCACTCATCTTTGAAGGCTCTCATACCTCCAGGGCATGTGCTGATCTCTGTCTACCTGTTCAGTCTCTTTTTGTTCTCCGTATACTTCATTTTTCAGAAATAGTTAATTATTAGTAGTTCTCAAAAAAATTAGGCTTTTTTTTTTTTTAGGTATATTATTAACACTTTGCCCTCCCCCAGCTTGCTTACTGCAATTTTTTTCATTCTTTAGATTTGTGTTCAAAATATTGATCCTCTGTGAAGTTTTCGTTTTTCTGTGTACCTTGGGCTCACGTTTCTCTTTGTCTTCATTTTTCTGAGTTTACAGCCTTATAATTTACTGATACCTTTTTTCATGTCGAGTGAGATCTCTCCACCCCCACCAACTCTGTAAGATCCCAAGTGTGGTTCCTGCATCTGCTTTGTATCCAGGAGCCTCACTCCTACCATTTTTCTGAAAATTGACCTATTTCTTTCCTGAAATAATCCTTTCCTAAAGTTAACTCTCATGATGTCAGATGTTATTACAACTTGTATTTTCCCAAGCCTTGTTTATTTGTGCCTAGTTAGTTCTTCATAAATATCTGATAAATATATAAAAGAGTGAAGGAATGAATTCCAGAGGCAGAGAACATTTTTTGTTCATTCAGAGGAAAAAGCGATCTCTTGCAGCTACAAAAAAGAGGCTTATACAACTCTTAGGCCCTTTGTTTTCAGGAGTAGGAAAAGGGGTTCTGATGTGTTATTACAACATGAATTGTTTATGACCGACACATGTAAAACTGGAACTGATGTTCCCAATGATTGAGTCATTACATTCTTTGAGCATTTCTTTGGTCTGTGCTAATTCTTAATCCCGAAGTAATATCAAAATTGAATATTGATTTTCTTGACTGTTGCATATGTCATATTTTCACTGTCTCAAAAAATATAAAATGCCAGTATCTGTAACATAGAAAAAGCTGATGAACACCTCTTTCTCTTTTCATGATGTTTTAGCTGCTAGACTCTAAGAATAAAGTTATTGAAGTCAGAAGATCTGGGTTCTGGTCTTGAGGACACCACTTAGTTCTAAAATGATCTTAAGTAAGGAAATATAACAAACACAAAATGAGGAAAATAGAAAGGAAGACAGAAGCATCAAAATGGAAATACGTAAAAAGCACTGATCCCTGATTTGTAGCCCTACTTGCTGCCCTAAATTCATTTTATTCATTTTTATTTGGCCAATTTCTTTTGAGCAATGTGCTTTTCTTTTCATTCATTCAACAAATATTGAGCCCTACTATGTATTAGCCTCCAGTGTGCTACACCATAAAAAAGAATGGAATTCTGGTATTTCCAACAAGGTGGATGGACCTGGAAGTCATTATGATGTGTGAAATCAGCTGGGCACAGAGGGACAAATATCACGTGTTCTCACTTCTGTGCAGAAGCTAAAAGAGTTAATCTCAGGGAGGCAGAGAGTAGAGCGATAGATACAGAGGCCAGGAAATGTCAGGAAGAGGGACATGGATAGTAAAGAGGAAGTGGTTCATGGGCACAAATACACAGTTAGATAAAAGGAAAAAGTTCTAGTGTTCGATAGCACGGTAGGGTGACTATAGTTAACAACAATGTGTGGTATATTTCAAAATGGCTGGAAGAGATGACTGAAATGTCCTAACACAAAGAAATGACAAATGCTTGAGGTGGTGGGTAACCTAAGTACCCTGATTTGATCATTACCCACTGTATGCACGTATCAAAATATCACATATACGCCATAGATATGTACAAATATTTTGTATTAATATTTATAAATGAAAAAACATCAAAAAATGAAGGACAACCTACTACTGAAGACAGACATTACAACAAATATTCCTAGTTGTTGGCATAGGCTCTTGCTTCAGAAGAGATAAAATGTCGTCATACAGGTCTTTGCTATACCACAGACAAACAATTTTACATACATATTCTTTCTGTGTGTGCCCCTTTGTTTTCCCTACCAGTATAATTATTGGGTTGTGTTGTTGCACCAAAATTAGCATTCATCAAGTCATTTCATGTTTTGAAAAATAAGAGTTTAGTTTATGGTTAATTTAAAAACTGTGAAATAAGTTTATTATATTTTTTGAAAGTTGACCTGTTTTTTTTCCTAAACAATCTTTTTCTAAAGTTAACTCTTATAATATCACATGTTATTGCAAATTGTATTTTGCCAAGCCTTGCTTATTTGTTTTAAAACATTAGTAAATCATTAAATTGCTATCTTTGTGTGTGAAAGTGTCTGTTTTATTCAATCCCGTCAGTTCTATAAAGCAGTTTTCACTGAGAACCATGATGCTAAAAATTCATATATTTCAGTTACGTCCCCCTAGAGGCCAGTAATTATTGGAAAAACAGTTAACTGGTTTTATAGTCAACCATTGTCTAGAAGTTCATCCCTGCAACCTGCAGTCCAGTCATCCTGGATTGCAGCTTACAATGTGAATACAAAGTAGAAATGGTAATTCAACAGTAGAATATGCTTATACAAAAATGTATTATTTACTAGTAAAAATGTGCCAGAAAGCATCTTGCTAAAAACATTTCCCCATTTATTTTTTAAAAAGTCATTTTAGTTTATAGAGTACCAGTAATAAATGTATTGACCATAAGTTTTTTTTTTTCTCTTCATTTATTCCTTTCTTCTCCTCCTCCTCTTCTGTCTGTTTCTGTCTCTGCCTATCTCTCTTTTTGTTCTGTTTTGGTATTTAAAACATCTAATACTCACAATAAATGTAGACTTCACTAGTGATTCGGTGATTATTTCTGTCATCAGTTTCAACCCTGATATACTAAAATCATAACATCCCTGTCAGAGATTTGCTTATTATGTTGTTCATTATCCAGAGTCATTTTCAGTTCCAACGTAACAGATTGAGCTCTATAGATGAATTGTGACTATACCAGACTGTCTTTTTAAACGCAAGTAAGTAAAACAATTACCAAGGTTTCCTAATTGTTTTCAAATGGAGCCAAATTCTAGGATAATAAAAATCATGCTAGAAATTGACTCTGAAAACAATGTGGGAATACTCTCTCCCCTTTTGCAATAATTCACCACTCTAATGGTTATAGATTATTAAAACAAGATCATTTTGCAAACCTATGGCAGCTGAGGTTCAATATATCCACATTTTTATGACTCTCATAAGAATAAGCTGTGACAAAATAAAACAATGAAAGGAATTAGAAGGTTTGGTATGTTTTAGGGCTTATTTTCAGTGATTGTATTTATATTTAAGCATTCTGAATATTCCATTTTTTCCTGCTGAGTACACATGTATTTCTTTTCTTCTTCTTTTTTTTTTTTTTTTTCTTTTTCTTTTTGAGACAAAGTCTCATTCTGTTGCCCAGATTGGAACACAATGGTGCAATCTCGGCTCACTGCAGCCTCTGCCTCCCATATTTAAGCCTCGACCTCCTGAGTAGCTGGGATTACGGCCACGTGCCACCATGCCCGGCTAATTTTGTTTTTTGAGTAGAGACAAGGTTTCGCCATATTGGCCAGACTGGTCTGGAACTCCTGACCTCAGGTGATCCACTTGCTTCAGCTTCCCAAAGTGTTGGGATTACAGGCGTGAGCCACTGCGCCCAGCCTACACATGTGTTTCTAAGACACTTCCATCAGTATAGTTTTGAGAGGTTGATAGCCTGGCATCTGATTTACTTTCTTAGTTTAGGAATATAAAACAAATATTTGAAAAGCATCAATGTTTGTCTTCACCATCTTTTAGTATTATCCTTTCTGATCACTCCCACGTCAGCATCCTCTATTTCTTACTGTCCCTCACTGTCACACCTCCTATTTCACCTCCTGTTCCCTACGTGCTTTTCCAGGCCCAGGAGACCCACCACATTGTGCTCCTCAGTGATCCCTTAACTGTCCTTAAAATAGCAAAGGAAATCTACTAAGATAATTCAAATTGTTTTATGAAATTATTTGTATGTCTATTTTAACCAATATGACATTATAATTCATATTTAGATTTCTCCATTTCAAATTGCCTTTATTTTTATGATTACTACACAGTTTGGGTTCAGTGTTTCATTTAACAAAAGCTTTCCTGAATTCCTAAATGCCAAGGGAAACACACTGGGTACCACAGAACTTCTCCGGTTGTTGTAGGATTTTAAGAATTCCTGGGAAGCTGTTATGCATTTTTTCGGCAAATCCTATGAACATATCATTGTGACCATATCCTGCTTTTCGACTTCAAATTCTCAATTCTGGGACACAGAATGGTTTTTTTTTTCAAGTTCTTTCTCAATGGTAACTTAAAGGAATACAGTCTCAGTTAATATTACTCCTTTCTGTTGCCTGGCATTGAATGATCAGGTTGAAATAACTTTCCTATTGGACAGGATGGTGACTCTGTTACTGTATTTGGATCCGCTTTTTACGAGGCTTATAAATGCAGGAACATAGAAAGAACTCTGCAATTAAGTTTCACCTCTCTATTAACAAATCAAAGAGCTTGAACCAGACACCACTTTCTGGTACTCATACAATTCTCTCTAACACTTTGTGAACACAATTGCAAAGAGAGAACAGATGATGTCTTAGGAATTCATGGGAACTCCATTTTGAGAAGAGAAGAGGGGGTTATGTAAAAACTTCAGGGAAATATTGAACATGCCTGAGTCAAATTTGAGTGTGAGTCAAATTCATTAATTTGTTTAACAGATATTTATTGATTATCTACTATGAGCCAATATTGCAACAGAAATGAGGAAATGCAGCAAATTTCCATGCAGCCAGGCATGACTTTTCATCTTTCAGAGCCCAGACTGCCAGTTATATCACCCAGGAATCATGTGATTTTAAATACCATAATGAAATTATGTGCCGTTAGTAGAAACTGGAAGGAAGGAACGGTTTACTGTGACTTTGAAAATCAGAGAAAACTCTAACAAGAAAGCGACCCCCCAAAATCATTCTGGGAGTATGTGTAATAGTTTTACGAGTAAAGGAGAGTGTTTGGTAGGAAAAAAAAAAAGAGTATGGGAAAGTCTTAGAAGACTGAAGGAGGCTGGTGCATATGTTGATGTGGCTGAAGTTGAAGCTGGAAAGCTAAATTGAAGTACATTTTGAAATCTTCATATGATTTCACATGATGATAAGAACTTGGGATTTTATCCTGAAGGTTCTAGGGGAATTATTGGAGGTGTAACTAGGGGAGAATGGATTTTCATTTTAGAAATATAACTGTTGCGAGGAATTATTGGAGGTCTAACTAGGGGAGAACGGAGGTTCATTTTAAAAAGATAACTGTTCCTGATGGCAGCTGGTAGGGTAGCAGGCAGTGTGTGGGAAATGGGAACTGAGACTGACCAATAGGCTGGGAAATTTATTAATTCTTGATGAACCTGCTCTCCTCCAGTTGATTTAAAAAATTTTTCAGTATAGCTACCCAGTTTTATTAAAAATTTTTGGCCCCTGAATAATGCTTGCTGCACAAAGGCACTTATTATTGGATGGTTGACAGAAGAGAGAAAGAAAGGAACACAAGCATTAATAAGTGATGAATCAGTCTGTGTGTGTAATGATGAGGACTGCCATGAAATGATTGTCATGGGATGGTCAGAAAAGAGAGATTGGTAAAGGACTGGCAACATAATTTAGCAAACAGACTTTATTTCTGTACGTATGGCCAATAAATATCTTTTGCTTTTGTTCTAATATGCACTGGAGAATGTGAGCTTTATGATGGGTCCAATGCACTAAGCTGATTGTGCATAGCAGATCTTAATAGTTGTGTATTCTTCCTTATGGTGCTGAATGGCTCACTTCTGGGCATACTGATGACGTTGCAGTTAACTGGGCGGGAGGTGTTTCTCAGGTAACTGGAGGCATATTTTGACTCTATCTTCTAAGTTATAATTTATGAAGAAATGCACAGAAAAGCAATTCTATGAGAAGAAGAGAGAGATTCACTGGCTTGGCGGTGGTCAGATACAAATTACCCGTTTGAACATGAAGAAAATGTTCTGTGAATATTGGTTCTTCAGGCTATGTCCATGCCCAGAAGGAAGAAAAATAGAAAAATTCAAGTTTCCTTAGGTATCAACAGACTGTGTGTACAAACAAGGGAGGTTACGTCAACTGAACAAATTCGAACGTGCTAGTTTACACAGTTACCATTTCCCTACTGTCTCTCAGGGATATTCCTGTGAAACCCTAGAAATATATTGTACATGCTGTATGTCAAGTGTTAGAAAACAAAATTGAGAAAGGACATTGTTCCCAGGCCAATTCACTAAAAGATTAATTCATTTATTTTGCTAAATGTACCAACTTATTGTCAGCAATGACGTCTACATCTTATATCGCACTGTTTGCCAAGCATGTTAGAGCAGTTTACATAAACTAAATCATTTTATCTTCACACTATTTTTATCACCATTTTGCAGATGAGGAAATAGAAGTACAAAAAGATTAAATTAAAAGGCCCAAGCCCCTCAGCTAACAGGTAATTCCTGTTACAGTCTTTAAAATCTGTTCTCAGGAATTATCAATATCAGTACATGAAAAAATAATGTTTCATGTGGGAACTTTTTTGGTTTATACTCATTTATGTTTGTCCACCGTCTTAGTCAATTCAGGCTTCTATAAACAACTACCAATGGCTGGATGGCTTAAACAACATATATTATTTCTTATAGTTCTAGAGGCTGGGAAGTCCAAGATCAAGGTCCTGGCAGAGCCAGTGTCTGCTGAGGACCTGTGTCATGGTTCGTAACTAGGCAACTTTTTGTTATGTCTCTATGTGAAGGAGACCAGAAGAGCATCTGTTATTGTATCTTCACATGTAGGAGAGCACAGAGCGCATCTTTCCCACGTCTCTGCTTGTGAGGGAACTAATCCCGTTCGTGAGGGCCCCATCCTCAAGCCAACCAAAGCTCCATCTCCTGATACCATCAGATTTGGGGTTTGTATTTCAACATACAAACTTGGGGGGTATAAAAATGTTTAGCCCATAATACCCGCATTTTAGAATCTTCAGAATTCTTCTACTAATTTATCAAGATGTACGTTAATATTTGGAAAAATATTATGTCCTCTGTAATAAAAATAAAATTTTTCCATTAAACAAGGTGGCCATATAATTCATCTTCCAAGTTGAAACACATTTGAGAGTAAAAGCGGACAGCATTAATGATTGTCCAATGACAAGGGGTATAAACTGAGATCCTGCCAGGGAAACTGGGATGTGTGGTCTGCATATTATTAAACCGTGTACAGCTTTTGGTGAGTACTTTTACACATCATTATCACAGCTTTTAAATGCATAAACCCACAGCTCATAAATTTGGTAATTGTTTTTTTGGAAAGCTGATTCTTTGGAGAAACTACTTTCAGCAAATTGATTTTTATTCTATGTCTTCTGCTGGCTCTTCACTTGAACCAAGGTTAGATGTCCTTGGCTCAGGTCTAGTTCACAGTGCCCAGCTGGAAACCTTCCTCAAGTGGTTTTCCCAAAATACACCTTTTCCAGCATGAACAACTCAGGGAAAGTTGTGCCACTTTGTCCCTCCTTCTCCCAGACTCTTCAATAACTACAATTGCCATTAGCTAGGGACTAGCATTTGGCAGTTTTAAAAAGACTCCGTAAAACTGCTGAATAAAGATCCACCTAAGCTAAGATCAGCACCCCCAAAACTGTGAAAGTGCTTAGACCTTAACACAAGGTTTAAACTCTTGATTGAATTCATCTACTCCATTTTCTCTCTTCAATAAATAAGATGAATTTCAAGCAGCCAAAACTATTTGACCTAAGTAGTAATGCAAATACAAATTCCTTGCTAGAATGCTTATGCATTGCTGGTAGGAATGTAAATTAGTTCAACCACTGTAGGAAGCAGTTTGGAGATTTCCGGAAGAACTTACAAGAGAGCTACCATTCCACTCAGCAATCCCATTACTATTAAGTATGTATACAAAGGAAAATAAACTGTTCTACCAAAAAGATACAGGCATTCATATGTTCATCACGGTGCTATTCACAATAGCAAAGACACGGAATCAACCTAGATGCTCATCAACAGCGAAATGGATTAAAAAGAATATGGTACGCGTGCCCCATGGAATACCACCAAGCCATACAAAAGAATGAAATCACGTCCTTTGCAGAAACATGGGTGCAGCTGTAGGCTATAATCTTAAGCAAATAAACTCAGAAATGGAAAATCAAATACTGCATGTTCTTACTTGTAAGTGGGAGCTAAACATTGTGTACTCATAGACATAAAGATGGGAACAGTGGTCACTGAGGACCACTCAGAGGTGGAGGAAGGCAGGGGTCATGTGTTAAAAATCTGTTGGGGGCCAGGCACAGTGTCTCACGCCTGTAATCTCAGCACTCTGGGAAGCCAAAGCAGGTGGATCACTTGAATCCAGGAGTTCCTGACCAGCCTGGGCAACACGGTGAAACTGAAACCCAGTCTCTACTAAAAATACAAAAATTATCTGGCCATAGCCATAGTGGTGCAACGCCTGTAGTCCCAGCTACTAGGGAGGCTGAACTGGGGGGATTGCTTGAGTCCAGGAGGCAGAGTGCAGCCCAGGGTGACAGAGGGAGATTCTGTCTCAAAAAAAAAAAAAAAAAGGGAAAAGAAAAAAGAAAAACTACCTTTGAGTACTACGCTCACTCTCCTGGTGTCAGGAACTGTACCCCAAACCTCAGCATCATGCAATATGCCCACGTAACAAACCTGTGCATACCCCTAATTTATCTTATAAATAAAAATAACATTTTAAATTCTAAAATAAAAGTTGAAACTATTTTTAAAAATAATCCCTACAAACGTGTCAGTAGACACTGAGTATTACGTGGATATAATTTCGTATTACCCTAGTTTGTGTGATTTGGGGGCATTTTCACAGCGGCAATGCTGAATGCTGTCAGTATTAAGGGAAACTGACATTTTAAGTGACTTCTTCAAGGAGACAAATTCACACACAAAAAACTGATTATCCATCAATCAGTTGCTTTTTTCACCAATAAATGTTTTGTTTGAAGCATGTGCTTTGGAGGATAAAAGTACACAGAATTTTGGAATTTCTGGAAGAGGATCTGCAGTAGGTAACATTTATAAATAGAAATATAAATTTAAATGAAACCTGTCTCACCTTTTAATATAAACTGGACTTTGAAAACTCTTTTGAGGACATTACCCTTTAGACTCATGACCTAGAGGTATGATCTAATCTATTTCATTTTGAACCTTAAGGACATAATTTGTGTACTGAATCCATGAAAATTTTGGATAAAGCCTAACGTAAAATCATCACTACTTACTACTGTTCTCAGTAAGAGTTTAAAACTTACTGCTTAACCAAAGTACTTTTCTATATTGTCGACAGTAAATGGTCATCTAAAATATGTGAGGCAGAAAAGAATGGTAATATTTCATTGTTACAGCATACTCTATCCTGCTTTTATGTGCATTCCCTAGATGTGCATATATGAACTCCCTCTTAGGGGCAGGCTCTGAATAGTTATTGAGAATGGCAGAGAATTGAGCTTAGTATAGGTTTAAAAATGTGTCGTCAGAATCACACGTTTTTACATGCAATAATTACAACCATAGCTTCCAGATTGGAAACTAATATAGTGTTTTTTTTTCTTTGAAATATAATTCACTATTTCTAGATAAAACTTATGTATGAAGTTTTATAAAGTATTATTCATGTTTGCATTATTTTATAGTAAGAGATTTCTGTTATTTTTATCATGTAGAATAGGGTTTATTACACTGGCCTTTTCATTATTCACAAGTTTTTTTTTTTTTTCCCCCCCCCTGGTATTTTCTGTTGTGGTGTCTGCTATAAACATTTCTCCATGCTCAAAATAATTGTTTCCTCAATTTCGTTTGGAAATTATTTTCTGAGAATTGGAATCCAACAATAGAAAACAAACAATATGCAAACAAATAATTCAAAAGTTTAAAGGGCAGATGAGATTCTTGACCAGCTGCAAAAGGCCTATTGAAGTTTTTGTAAATGCTGTAATAACCTAAAATGCTCATAAATATCGATAGTAGCAGACCTGAATCCAAGCTACCCCGAGCTCTGTTTTTCCTGAGCTGTATGCATTTCTATCCTGCAATAAATCTTTGTGTCCATGAGTTTCTCATTTCTCAGCATATGGATGGAGGGAAGAAAAAACAACAACTTCAACCGGACCTACTCTAGAGAAGTTGTGTAGTGAAGGGTTGGCAGTCAGGTAAACCCTCCTGCAAAAGTCAAAACAGTCTATTTGACATTTAGTTCAAGATTTAAGCAGATCACTAACTAAAGCAATAATCCTGTGATAAAAATGTTATTTAAGAAATGCAAACTGGGAACAGTGGCTCACAACTGTAATCCCAGCACTTTAGGAGTCACAGGCAGGCGGATCACTTGGGCCCAGGAGTTCAAGACCAGCCTGGGCAACACGGGGAGACCCCACCTCTACCAAAAAATACACAAATGAGCTAGGTGGGGTGGCATATGCCTGTAGTCCTAGCTACCTGGGAGGCTGGGGTGAGAGGATCACTTCAGCCCAGGAGGTCGAGGCTGCAGTGAATTAGCTCTGATCGCAATACTGCACTCCAGCCTGGGTGACAGAGGGAGACCCTGACTCAAAAAAATAATAATAAAGAGAAGAAAGGCCTTTAACAAATATTTATTGCCTGCCTACTCTGGGACAAGCCACTTTTCTACACATAATAAAACAAAAACAAGCTAGGTAAGGCCTGAGACTCATTAGGCTTATGTTCTGGGGCAGCCACAAAGACAATAAATAGGTATTTAAAACAGTGGAACGTTGTTGAAAAGTTAAGATTGTTCACGGCTTCTCAACCTCAGCACTATTGACCTTTTGGGCCAAATAGTATTTTGTTGTGGGAAACTTTTCTGAGCACTGTAGGATATTGACTAGATTCCCGACCTCAGTTTACTAGATGTCAGTTGTAGCACATCCCAAGTTTTGACAACCAAAAACATCTCCAGACATTGCCACTTGTCCCTTGGAGGAGGGATACAAATGCCAATGAGTAAAGAGATGCCAATTCTGCCCCCAGCGAGAACCACTGAGCTACACGAAGAGAGAACGTTGCTCTCGAACACGGTGAGAGGGAAGTCATTGATGACTTTGACAAACACAGTTTCAATTGGAGTGCTGGGAATATATGTTAGAACGATATGGCTGAGTGAATGAGAAGCAAAGAAATGTAGAGAAGCGTTTTCTGTGAAGGGAAAGAAATAGTGCAAAATCTCATGATAGATGTGGCACATGAAATGAGGCTTGTTTTATTATTTCTGTTTTCTCTTGATTCTTCTTTTCTTTTTAAAAATGACACTACTATACGTTTGTAAGTAGTTGGGTGAAATGTGATAGGGTAGGAAAAGTTGATGTGGAATAGGGAGAACAAATGAACTAACTCAGCCCGCAGAAAGGTAGTTGGGTGTGATTCAGACGTTAAGTGGTAGCGTTGACATTTGGTTAGACACTTCTTGCATTGTAACAGATCATACAGAAATGGTGGGTACAGATTCAGGTCAAAGTGTAGTTTGGTTGATGTATTTTCTTATTGAGGTGGGTAGCAAGGGCATCACCTGGTAAAAGACAGGGTGGATTGAGAAATTAATAAAAGTAGAGTTTGACTTTCACCACTTGACTTGGAGTTTACTGTAAAAATATAAAGAGGTAGGATCCAGAAATTCCTTATGAAACCCTCTGACATAGATCTTGAAAGAATGGTTTAAATAAAGCATCCTCCTAATTCTAAGTTTTATTGCCAGGGCATAATACACTTTATGTAGAACTAAATGAAATTCCAATGTTTAAGTTTTTCTCTAAAAATTTATTAGTTGTGCACTTGTAGCACATAAAAATATTATGGGTCTTCCTTTTCAAAACTAAGAAAAATGGCATTTTTTATATATCTTTTTGCCTATATAACACTGTATCCCAAACAATAGCAGTACCATAAGGAAAATTGTTTTTAAGGAACAACTTTATCATTAAATCAATATAGCCTCTGCCTTGAAGTCAATTTGCTTAGAGTTGTATATGGCTTTATTGATTTGAATCATAAAAGATACAAAGGAGGACACACTTGTACAAGTTCAATAAGAAAAAAGGAGAAAAATGTCTTGTGAAAACCTCAGATGGTAACTCTGTGTTGATGAGTGCAGAAATTTTAGAACAAAGTAGATTGTTTACTTTTCTATCACAAACCTGGAAGAAATCTGTAGTCTGTCTGTTACGTTGTGTTTTACTGTCTTCTGACCTAGATATTCTGTGTGGAATGTATTGAGATGTATACTCTTGGCTCATTCTCTAGAAAGTAGTAAGTCACACCCCAGAGACCGGAACATAAATTGAGGAAATGTTCACTTTGACCTTTATTTTAAAAGCTTGACCAATGCGTTGAATTCTCCTGCCCAGATTCATCTTTAGTAGGTTTATTTTCTGACCTGGAAGAGTGAAGCATATTTACATGCATAAAAAGCTTTGAGTTTGATGACTAATGGATGTTAATTACTATGACAGTGACATTTTGTATCTTGCCTATATTTCTAGGTTACCTTTTATAGGAAAATCTTTGAGAACTAAATTACCAGGGCTTTTAGAAAAACTAAAATATATTGCTTTCTAAAAATACAAAATTATTGCTAACATAAAGCTTACTATAAATGATATGAGATTCCAAGATTTTTCCTTACATTCCTGTGAAATTTTCTTGTTTCACATTAATAATTCTGAAATTTTAAAAGCTAAGTAAATAGCTACATGGACAAAAATAGTTATTCTGTTTTGGGTGTTTATAAAATCTTTGTTTAATATTTACCTGCCTTATCTTATCCTGGTTATTTTAAGAAAGTACAGCCTTTTGAACTAGGAAACAGTTTTGAAAGATCAATGGCTTACTTCAGATAGTATTTTATAAAAGCAATGATGTTTACTATAATCCTCTCTAGCTGGTTCTCCTTAGTCTGTTAGTCCCTGTAGGACATTTCTAATCTCATTGCTTTGGTGAGGACTCGGTTTATAGGCTAACACATTTACAGAAACATCTGAAACATACTTAGGTCTTCACTGAAAATACCTTGTTTATCTGTTTCCTGCTGTGTTTAGCTCAAATCCAGAGAAAAATTTCCAATTTTAAAAAATACAAAAAATTAAAATAAATTCAACATGTTCAGCTTGATGGTTAACTAATTAACAATAAATGAAAAGTAATTAGTGGAGCATCCAAAGTTTTAAATTTCATATGCTCAGATTTTAAATATTTGTGTGCCTAATCATTACTAAAGTAGCCAGATAAAACCTAAAAGTCTTTTAACATAAGTGAAGATGCCCTTGCCTGGAAATGTGGCTGATATTTACTACAGGTGAAAGAGGAGTTTGGTTGATGTATTTTCTTATTGAAGTGGATTGCAAGATTAACACCTTGAAAAAGATGGTTGAGGAGGTAATAAAAACAGACTTTCACTTACATGACTTTACTTTGAGTTTATTTTATTAAAATAAAATGAAAAGAATCCAGAAATTCTTTGTCAAGCTGAAGAATAATTATATTTTTACTTATTTATAAGAATATAAAGTTTTTTCTATTTTTTCTTTAACTTTTTATCCATAGCATGACTTCATAGTCATCAAAGATTAAATAACTGTGTGATAAAAAGTAATTTCTGAAAAAAAATTTGCAATTTAAGAATTCTGGGCTATAATGGCATTGAGTTTCTCTTATTTTTTTCTGAATGTCCAAGTTTTATTCTTTAGAGCACTGAGAGGTAAATGGCCTTCTTTTCATGCCCTAATATAGTATAATGAGGCCTATATAAGAGTTATGTCTGTAGTTATCTGAGTGGTGGATGATGTATCAGGATTTGACATCATCCCACATAAGTGGTAGAGCTTTATTTTTATTATTCTATTCTCAGATCAGTCACCAGCTAATACATGAGTAAACAATTTCATTATATACGAAGATTTAAATATCTTCATAAGAGTAGATATAGGCTTATCTACTTAGATTTCCTGACAATGATCAAACAATTAATGCTAAAATATATCAACAGAGATGCTATGTACAACGATAAAGATATTCTACATATTTTCCCTAAAGAAGACATTTTGCAGAACTCTCTATACCCTTAATATTTGTGTATTTCTAAACAATGAAAGGCTAGACAATGCTTAAATCTCTGTCAGATATAAATCCTGCATTTTTTTTTTTTTTTTTTTTTTTGAGACGGAGTCTTGCTCTGTGGCCCACGCTGGAGTGAGCAGCGCCATCTTGGCTCCCTGCAAGCTCCGCCCCCCGGGTTCCCGCCATTCTCCTGCCTCCGCCTCCCGAGGAGCTGGGACCACAGGCGCCACCACCAGGCTCCGCTAGTTTTTTGTATTTTTAGTAGAGATGGGGTTTCACCATGTTAGCCAGGATGGTCTCGATCTCCTGACCTCGTGATCCGCCCGCCTCGGCCGCCCAAAGTGCTTGGATTACAGGCGTGAGTGACCGCGCCCGGCAAATCCTGCATTCTTATAATTTAGACAAATACATGTTTCGTAGGTAAAAGTTGTCCTTTTCCCGTTGGATAAAAGGGTCATTTTTTATCTACTCCACTTGAAAATCCAGAGCCAGGAAAGTTGCCAGCATCCACACAATGGAAAAATAGCACTGAAAGGGAGATGTGAAAAAATACACTCAGAGCATTTTTCATATTACATTTCATTCATAAAAGAGGTAAGGGCGTATTTCACCTCCTCACCCCAAATGAAGATTTTTTTTTAAATGTGAACCTCTGTAGTACAATTTTAAGACTAATTTTTCACATAAGCCTTTGGAAATAGGTTAACAACTTTTTACAAGAACATCACATCACATTAGTGTTATCTTGGTTTTAGTGTTCTATATAATTTTTTTTGGCTAAATAAGGACTTAAAACCAGCATTTTTAAATTTGCTTTGGTTCACAAAAAAATATGATTAGGAACATACACACACACCCACACACACACACACACACACACACACACACTCATACATACCAAAATCCTTATTCATTGCTTAATGAAAAATTAACTGCTTAATTTAACCCTGTGATGGGACCCACGGGATAGATATTAGTTAAATAAAATCAGCTCTATGGCCAACAGTGTTATGATGAAACATTAGCAAATTACTATATACTTTCAATTGGCATGGTCTTTTAGAAAAATTCTCCTGTTTTAGGTGAATATTTTCAGACAGGCTCTCTGACATCACAATATGGCGGCCTACAGCAACTGAGGCACTATATCCCAGGTTATGAACAAGGCCGAAAGTATATTTTCCCTCAACCTTAGAATACAAGTCTTGGGCTTCACTGTGATTGGATAGCTTAAGTCAAGTGCCAGTCTCTCAACCATTCACTTTGGCTGGGGCTAGGGATTTTGCTAATTGGTTTAGACCCAAATGGAGACTTGAGCCCTGCTAAGCCCAACCCTGGAACACAAAGACTCCCTAAGGTAATGGAGTCCTAGAGAAAATAATGGAATAAAAACTTAATGAAATCAAGACCAAGTTATCTATGTTCACTATTTTGGTGATGGGTTCACTAAAAGCTCAAACCTCAGCATGGCCTAATATTCCCAGTAACAAACCTGTATATGTACATCCTGAACCTGACAATTTTTTTAAAAAAGCACGGTTACTCATAGATGGGAGAATCAACTGAATTGCTAAAATCTGAACAACTACAGCCTTATTTTTAAAAGTTATCCAGTAACAAAAGAAATTATGTTTCTACTTTCTGCAGAGAATCATGTAAACATAAAATCAATAATGTAATGAAAAAATATGAGGTGGTAAATAGAGAAGAATTGAGTTATATATTTAAATAAATATTACTTTCATTTCTCAGACTTTCATTCTTTCTCATTCTTCATTTTTTTCTCTTATACTATGCAAATTTAGCATTCATATTGCATGGAACATAACAGAAGCTCAATAAATTATATTTAACATAATTAATTAAAATGAGGGAGAAGGAAAACCAGGAGGCAAACCTGAGAAGGAAAAGAAAGAAAGAATGTTAAGAGGAAGAGTTTAGTCAATGTTGTCAAAACTCTCAACAGTTCTAATGGAATGGGGACTGAAGAAAGATTACTGGGTTTTGTAATTAGGAAAATACTAATGACTCTAGCAAGGGAAATGGAAAGGAAATGTATTGAACAACCACTGTGTATACACTTACAGATGACTTCAAATACAACAATATGAAAACAACATCGGATTAGGGAGGAAGACCTCATACCAGAGTACCACTAGTTAAGGAGTAAATGAAGTTAGGAGATGAGAGTTCATTAGTTTTCTAGAGCTGCCATAACAAAGTATTACAGACTGGATGACTGTAACAATAGGATTTTATTTTTTCATAGCTTTGGAGGCTGAAAGTTCAAGACCAAGGTATCAGCAGGTTAGGTTTCTTCTCCTCCTGTTACTTCTTCTTCCCCTTCTCCTCCCCCTCCTTCTTTTTCTTCTTCTTCTCTTTCTTCCTTCCCTCCTCCTCCTCCTCTTCTCTTCTCTTTTCTTCTTCCTCTTCCTCTTCTTTCTCCCCTTCCTTCTCTCCTTCTTCTTCCTCTCCTCCTTCTCCTCCTACTACTTCTTCTCTTTCTTCTTTTTCTTTTTGAGATAGGATCTCCTTATGCTGTAGTACAGTGGCACGAGCATAGCTCACTACAGTCTCCATCTCCTGGACCCCTTATCCTCCCATCTCAGCCTCCTGAGTAGCTGGGACCACAGGCACACACCACCATGACCGGCTAATTTTTTCAGTTTTTAGTTGCAATGTGTTCTCGCTGTGTTGCCCAGGCTGGTCTCAAATTCCTGGACTCAAGCAATCCTTCCACCTCAGCAGCCTAAAGTGCTGGGATTACAGGGTTTAGCCACCACACCTGGCAAGAATTGACCACTTTTGAGGCCTCCTTGGCTTGTAGATAACCATCTTCTCCCTGTGTCTTCACATGATCTTGAGTTTTAACATAAACTTTTAAAAACTCTACTAAAAACTGAAATTTAAATAAATATTTTAAAAGGAAATAATTGGCTGTCCTCTTTTAAAAGTATAATATTTTAGCTTCAAAAGAATTTGTGCCATGAACAAAATGCATATGTTCCCTCTGTCCTAATCAAGTATTCAACTTTAAACATGATTTATTGTATACTTAATTTTAGCTTTTCCTGCCAGAAGACAAAGGATTCAGATCAATTACCTTTTCTAATTCTACAAATGTTCTGTAAAATGGTCCCTTGCCTTTCAAATTACATTAAAAATAAAAAGTGCACATGACTTTTAAAAGATTTATCTTTCCTGAAGTATATTTGAGGATTAATCTTTTTGCTATTTTATTTGAGTATTAACAAGTTAAAGTAAAGCTGCATTTTGAGGGGAAATAGGCATCTACTATACCAATATACCGCTGTATCTATCTATTTATCTCTATCAACTGATTGATGGATCGACAGATCAATGTAGATATTTAAAAAGTGTAAAATAGTTACTGAAAACTTGAGTTACTATATTTCTTCCTCTATCTCTACTCCGGTTTCAGTGACTAATTTTACTCCAGGTTCTCTGATTGCAACAGCTGGTGTGATTTTCAGTTCTGTAACTCTTTAGCTATTATATATGAGCTGTAAAAGGTACATTGCAATAAGATGAAAGACTAGAATTTTATTCTAGATAATCCTAGAATGATATGGTTTTGAATCATTTCGTTTTTTCCTCCCAGGTTGAAAAGCATTTGTCTGTGTGCTTTTCCTGCTGAGCTGTTAGAAAATAATTTCACAATAAAAATCCAAGTGGTCCCACCCAGTTCCACTTAGAATCTTGTCTCTGTTTCTGATTGTGACCCTTTTGTGTGTGCTGGAGCAACTTGATAAAGTGTATCATTTTACACCTCTATGATAATTCTTTAGATGTCGGAGGACAGCTATCAAATTTTCTTTGAATCTCCTCTGTATTTTCTTCAACTTCCTCACTATCTCTGAGTGACTCTCTTCTAAAAATACTCAAAATACATTTTTTTAAAAATTATTTTTATTTTAAGTTCCTGGGTACATATGCAGGATGTTCGGGTTTGTGACATAGGTAAACGTGTGCCACGGTGGTTTGCTGCGCAGAACAAACCATCGCCTAGGTATGAAGCCCAGCATGTATTAGCTGTTTTTCCTAATGCTCTCCCTCCCACCACTCCCTCCTCTGACAAGCCCGTGTGTGGTGTTCCTCTCCCTGTGTCCGTGTGATCTTATTGTTCAGCTCCCACTAATGAGAACATGCAGCATTTGGTTTTCCGATCCTGTGTTAGTTTGCTGAGGATAATGGCTTACAGGTCCATCCATGTCCCTGCAAACGACATGATCTTGTTCCTTTTTATGGCTGCATAGTATTCCATGGTGTATATGTACCACATTTTCTTTATCCAATCTGTCATCGATGGGCATTTGGGTTGATTTCATGTCTTTGCTATTGTGAATACTGCTGCAATGAACATATGCATGCATGTATCTTTGTAATAAAAAAATACTCAAATACGTTATGTCAAGTCCTTCCTTCTTAAAATGTCTGCTTGTTTTTATTTAGAAATATATGTAAAAGCAAACAACATCTGTTTTGTTTAGTTGAACAAGAAAGTGATTTGCAGAGCAGTGTAAGCAAAATTTCATATGATAACCATTGATGATCGAGGAAATTTATGACTATTTTCTTGTAAGTCTTTTTTCTTAACATTGTTTAAGTGTAAAGGTATTTTTACTGACATATATACTTATCTACCATATAATTTTAACTGTATATTTTTAGCTTTATTTCTAAATAAATTGTATTTTTCATTTTAGAAATAAAACTAAAAATATCTGACCAAAGAAAAAGGAGGAAATTAGCGTTAATATCATGACTTAGAGAAACTGACTTTTGCACCTTGTCATGAATATGTGAATATGTGAATGAAACTGCATTTGAATGGCAGTTGAGTCTATTCAAAAATTAAAATATAGTTAAGAATTTTAAATTTAAAAATCACAGATTTTATTTCTTTTTTTAAATGATTCATCTCTGCTGTTATAATTTTACTATTAATGAGCTAAAACATGACTAAATCCTAGTAAATTTTTAAGTGTTACAGAAAATATACATTTGGTACTTGTCAGTATTCTGTATAAAAGATTTGTCTGTGTGTATTTAAAAAAATAGTTGAATTCAAATAATTGTAATACTCAAACATATTTATATCTAGTTTTAATAAATTAAGCATGTATTCTTCCTCTGAAATTAGTTTATGGATTTAAATTTAACCAGTGTAAGTTTCATTTACTATTTGAATTTTGGGGGGAAGAATGAAAAACATTCTATATATTTAGGGATTTGGTTTGGAAACTCCATACCATATGATAACAGAAGAGAGTTAATGAACATAGTAAGATGAGCTAAACTCATCTACACAGGTTGCTAAGGGGACTAGTCCAAAAACATCTTGATTCTCCTATTCATCCCATTCATTATTTTTCAAACCAGGCTATACCTTTCAATCCACATAAATTTAAGGTGGCAGCATTTTTACTATACATTGTTGTTAGTAAATTAACAGAAGGTTCTATCACTGAAGGTGAGGATGTTGGGTTTTGTCCCCCTCTTCCTTTTGGTGGTCGATTGCTAATATGAATTCAATTATTCTTTGTATAAAAATAAAGAAATCAAAATAATAGAGAAAAGTAATGATTCATATTATATGTATGATGTTGATACAGTTATTACTAAGCCTAAAACTAAGATAAAAATCACAAAAAATAAATTGATTTGCCTTATACATAAAAATGCATATTGAAAGGTTAAAAACAATTGGTACTGTATATGTATGTGTAATTCATAAAATATGCCTGATGTATAAAAAGTTTTAAGGGTTGATCAATAAAAATGTAAATGAAACATTAAACCATGGAACAACAACATAATATGTTTGGATTAATATAATTATTAATATGGAAGTGATTTAATTTAAATAGGACTTAAAGATGAAACAAGTGTGTACATTTTTCACTTATCTAATTAGTGTTGTGTTTTTAAGTAAATCACCCAGCACTAATAAGGGCATGAGAAGTAATGCTGGTAGGGTCATAAGTTGTTACAACATTTTAAAAACATCATAAACATGAGAAGTGTTTAAAGTGTACATATTCTTTGACCCAGCTATTCGAATTTTATGAATTTAAGGAGACAATCACATGTATGCAAATATAAAACTATTAGGATATTTATTACATCGTGATTTATAATATTGAAAAATTAATCTAAAGTTCAACCGTATTATAGCTAAATATACTTTGACTTATCTATCTCACAATAAAATATTTATGTTAAAATAATGCTATTATGGTAGAATATTTAATGACAAATATATTGGACTGTATTGTGAAGTGAAAAGACAAGACGCAAAATGTATGATATATTTTTTGTAAAAATTATATATAGATTCAAATACTGAAATAATACTATGCTAATAAATATAATCTTTCAATGTTTAGATTATGTATCATTCTATTTTTATTTTCTGAATAATCAAAAATTATGCATTATTTTTGTAATAATTTCTTTAGAAAGAAATAGAAAAAATTTTTCCAAATATATATGTATACCACTACAATACAATTGTACGTTAAAGTCATCTCAACTCACAGTTTACTCAGATGAGACTCAAGCATTCTTAAACTGTAGTTTGCATCCTGCTACAGGACATGAAATTATTATTTTTTATTGGTAGATAAAATAGGAGAAAATAATTGAAAGATATGAGAGAGCTTTCCTTGCTGTTCCTGTTCTCAGCTGCTCATGATCTAGGGAGTGAGTTAGCTACACCATATCAAGTTCTTATTTGAGGAGAATTTATCAAGAAAGAAGACAGAGGTGGGCCTTCCTGGAAGAAGCTACAATTTGAGCAAAGGCATGGAGTTCAAAATTTAAAAATGATAATGAAAGAATATATTTTATATCAATGGGTATACCAGTATCAATGGCAGGGCATAGGTCAAAATATGTGCCATGGAAAGATGTTTGTATTTTCTACTGTGGACAATGATGTAGCATCAGAAATGTGTACTGAGACCATGGGTGATTGGCAGTCTCTTGATAAGGGATAGGCAGGGTCAGGTTTAAGATGGCACGTCCCTGGGGACATGGCCAAGACAGTCCTTTGTGGTACACTTTTTCTCTAGATTAGTCTGGAAGTGTTTAAGGTTGAGAGGTGTTAGGTAAGGACTAAGGTTAGAGCAGTCTCAGTCTTCATCCTTAAAGAATTAGAATCACATTACAGAAAATGTGCTCCCCAAAGAGACCAATCCCATAAGATCTTCACAGGTTTGCTGTGTTTCCTTTGGAGGTTCCGTGTTACTGAAGGGTTTGAGGAAAAGTGGCTTAGAGAAAATTAAACATGTTTCTTTACCAAAGGATGCATTAAAGAGTTGAATATGCTAATTTGCACTCTGGATCTTTAAGGGAATATGGTATGCAGCATTTAAAAAAAACTTCTAAGGCTTTAGGGACTTTTTTTTGTATTTTTGTTTCTAAGTAGCATATGATAGGATTGTGATTACACAGAACATCTTGTGCAAAACGCTTAGAATGCGAAAATTAGAAAATTCAGTATTGCTCAATGAAGAATTCATACTAGGACCCAATTAAACAAATATACTAATGTTTGTCATTTGGATGTTAATTCAAAAGAGTTAAGTAAGACATTTCTGATATTTTTAAAGGTATATGTAGCACATACGCACACACAAATCATTTCAGTTGTTCTTTAAATGTCTTGTCAAAGACTTAAATAGACAGAGAAACACTGTGCAGAAGTTAGGTGTAAAGCCGTTTGGGAAGACATGTCAGAAAAAGAGAAGAAAATGTAAGCACATCATTATTTCCATTTGTTTTAAATTATTTTGTTACTATTCATCAATTACGTCCAAGAAAATGGCGATTGGAGCAAGAAAAAATAAAGTTCTAAAATATTTTAAATCAATTTTTGTTGATTTCCTGATTTCATTTAGAGAGCCATAATTTTAAACTTACAAATGTTTTATTATTTTTAATATGCCTCTATTATACATTTAGAAAATAATGATTCAATAATGTATGAATCCAATAAAGTTATACTTTTATTTCAAACTACAAATGTACATCCACAATATGCTTCCTTAGTTTTTCTTTGTTAACAGATGAATTTTGTCAAAGGCTGATTTTGGCAAAAGCTCTCTGTCAAGTGGAAGATTTAGCATTTTCTGAAACAATTTCTTCAAAGGAAACAAAAATGAGATTTAAGTATTTGATTCTTCACATGCGATTTATAGCAAATATGGCAGGTCACATACTGAAAAAGAGTTAAAAAAGAGACCATTGCTATTTAAAAAGACAGAGCTCTCCAATATTTTCTGTTCTAATATTTTAACCTTTTTCATTAAAATTTCCCGTCTCAATTATATGACAGTAACCAGTAGGGGCTGCTCTTAGCATTACAGGCAAAGTAATTTCTCTGGAGTTGATATTTTCAGTCCTACCTCTCAATATAACTGAAACAAATTAGCTTGGTGAACATTTTATGGCAAAACTATTGCCCTTTTCTTTGTCCAGTTAAATATTATTTTTAATTCCTTGCCTTTATGCTTTGTTTTTAAGCATCCAATATATGAAACCTATATAAATCAGTGAAAATAATACTACCTCCTAGTAATCTTTGTAAAAATTTTTATTGGTATAGATAAAGGAAAGACAAATTAGAGACTATATATTCAAAAGATAAACTGCATGTCTAATAGAAATAGCAGGATGGAGAAAGAAAATCTACTTTCATTAATAGTTGTGATTTCAAACAGGAGCTGGCTTTCCTTTTGGGCAGTTCAGAATAATATACTAAGCAAAAATTCAAAAAAAAAATATTTTCTCTCTAGGCCATTAGAGAAATTAGAATATAAGACTGGTTCTGTCAAATAGCTTTTGAGGGTGTACTTTGAAAGACATGAACTGTTCCGTGTAATTAGTATCTGGACAGAAGTGGCGTTATCTGTCAAAGGTTAACGGCAGCATATACATTATAGCTGCAACACTGAAGCGGTGGGACAGCATCACCCCTTCATAATTCCTAAATTGCACTGTGATTTCCCCAGTCTTGCTGCTCCTCTGTGTTTTATTTATGTTCTAGTGTGCCTGGAGAAGCTCCAAAGAGTTGAATAAATCACCTGCCTTATGATATTTAAGTATCATAACTAAGAAAGTCTGATTACTTGTGATGATACTGCTTCTTTTATTATTTCCAATTAAGAAATATACTGCTAGCCAGATATTATTAGGACTATCCAAGTGCTTGAATCATGTTTTGGATAAGACATCCCTCTCAATAACTCGTGCATAGACGCCTCAAGGTCATTGCTAATAACATATTTGAGATAGCTGAATTTGAGACTCATTATTAATTAGGAAGTTTGGTACTTTGTCATTACACATAGGGATTTAAGTATCAGCTTGTGGCACTATTGTGTGACAGGAGGGTTGGAAAATTGCAAAATAATTTAGGAATTTTAAAATCTAATGAAGAAAATATCAGGCCTAAATATATTCGGTGTGAATTCTATACAACTAGTCACCTTTAAGTGAAAAAAGACACTAGCTATTTAGGTATTCACATTAGATACATTTTGTCTCTAGTCATCTACCTATACATTATAAACTTTTTCTATACTCTTGTTAAATTCATCCATGTGGTAACTAAATAAGTTCTGTAATTAGTTAGCCCTCAATTTTGTTTATCAGAAATAATTTATTCATCTTTTTCTTTTGTACTCAGATTATTGATTAAATGAATTTTCCTATGAAATACATTCTAATACATATTTAAATCTATTTATTTTGGTGTGCAGTATATATTCTCTCATTCACTGAACATTTAGCAAACAGTTTTCATGAGACAAGTACTTTCTAGATTCTAGATGTACTAGTTCAAATTAACTCATTCTATATCTTTGGATTATCAGATCTTGTAGTATTATAAAACCAATAAGTGTTAAGAGACATCTACCCTAGAGTAAGGAGTAGTAACCTTACTGGGGGTAACTGGGGGAGTTATATCATAAATTAATTTCCAAACTGTATCCTGGGAAAGGTCATATCTGAAGATTTTTGCTAGCAAGATTAGGAGGAAGAAAGAGATACTTAAAGCGTAGAGTTTCAAAACTAGCTAACCTTCAAGGCAATCCACCTGTCTTGATTCCACTCTCATCTCAACTTCTATAGGCCAAAGATTTTTGTTCTCATGGTGACACCTCCAATAAACTCAACTTCCTTGTTGTAATGGACAATATCTTTTTTCAATTTTGTACATAAAGCATTTGTAATAGTAATTGCTGTAAAGTTGTCCTCAATTGGTAAATAATCAGTGAATTTGATTTTTGTTTTGTCCATGGGTTAATATTTGTACTTTATCTCTAAATTATGTTTAGGAAATCAGTTTTTCCTCTTTGAATTTGCCTTAGTTGGGCCTGCAGTCTCAAAGCTTGTAATATAAAAACTCCCTAATCCAGGTCGGGCACAGTGGCTCACCCCTGTAATCCCAGCACTTTGGGAGGCCGAGGCGGGGGGTCACGAGGTCAGGAGATGGAGACCATCCTGGCTAACACGGTGAAACCCCGCTCTACTAAAAATGCAAAAAATGAGCAGGGCGTGGTGGCAGCGCCTGTGGTCCCAGCTCCTCGGGAGGCGGAGGCAGGAGAATGGCGGGAACCCGGGGGGCGGAGCTTGCAGGGAGCCAAGATGGTGCCGCTCACTCCAGCCTGGGCCACAGAGCGAGACTCCGTCCCCACGTCCCCACTCCCCCCGCCCAAAAACAAAAACAAAAACTCCCTAATCCAACCATTCTATCTCTTCCTTTAGACACATGATCACCATCAGGAGATACTCCCCTGCTCACCTAATGGTATGAGAAGTAAAAAAGCTATTAAAAACCCTTGAGAATTTCTATAATTTTTAATACCCTATGTGTGATATCAATTTTTAATTAGCTTTGAGTATGTGGCAATTTTAATTCTTGTAATAATGTAATATTCACCTAGTAGTCTTAGCTTTATATTATAAAAGTATAAGTTGGATTTTCATGGTCTATTGGCCAAGTTCGAGAAAAAACTCTTGACACAATTAAATATGTTACAGGGTTATTTTTACTCTTCAAATATGTTTCTCTCTACAAAATGTAAAGATTCCCAATTACCAATATGACAAATAAGAGAAATCTTGGAAAATAATTATAGACTTAATAAACCATTGTAGAATATTTACAAAACATTTTTACAAGAGATGAAATGTAGTAATGGATTGTTTTACAGTTTAGTCCATTTCTGAAATTGAGAATTTTAAAAAGTGACCTAGAATAAAGTATGTCTATTCTTGTAACTCCAAACATTCCATTGCAGTGAGATTAGCATGAATTTGGGGTGAAAAAGCAGTATATACTTTCAAATGACCAATGTAAATACAGTTTACCTTTCAATAGTCTTATGATTATGTTATTTAAAGAGATGTGGAAAATCAAAAGGAAAATATGCAGTAGACATAGTTATTATAATTTCCAAATAGCTTCCATAAACCAGATGATCCATCAGAGTTAACATGGTTCTTTACTTTTAATTATCTATTTTTCTTAGTATATTTTCTAACTGGATAGTGGCTGGGAATACTCCACCTAAGACCACATGCTATGTCAATCTGTTACCAGGAAGCTTTAAAACCTGTTTTGATTATAAGCAAGTCTATCTACAGGAAAATATGGCCTTCCAAAGCCATAGGGCTCTGTTGAAGGAAGTAGGGATTTTTATGAAGTTCTTTAAATTGTAACAGCAGCATGTTATTTATAAACATCAAACACATTCAAATATGGAGGAATACTGTGAAGGAATTATTATTGATAAATAAATAAGAGAGAGTTGGGCACATAAGCTGTTTGGCCCAATCCCATTGATGTCCAAAAGCCTTGGAGATTACAGTTGCTAAACCTTGGTTGCAATTCTTTATATATTTATAGCACTTTGGATTTTGCAGTCTATTTAAGGTATTTATTTACCCGATTTTATGCATACACCAGCTTGGTAAGCAAGATAGATACTAATAGTTGTCTCAATTTTGCAGAGAAGAAAATGGAGATAGAGGTTACATTTAATTCGGGTTTACATAAGAAGTAAATAGAACAGTCAGGCAGGACTACACTTCAGGTCTTACGATTCTAATCTTAGTGTCCTTGGCCTCTTGGTCTGTAAAAGGCAATTACATGATGCCCAGAGGTAGGTTGTACATCCAAACTAAAGAGAGGAACGCCTTAGGGGGAACAAAAAGAAGAGTATATGTCACTTAAGATCTTTCATTCTGCTATGCCTCTTCCATGTTTGAGTTACAGGGCTTTTGTGTGGTCACTAAGGAAAGAAAACAAGGGGATGAGTTGATGCTTGAGAGGTGGGGTTGGTGGCCCTGACCTGACTTGGACTTCTGAGAAATATCGCAATGTTGAGAATAATCAATTTTGATCTTACGACTGCAGCATCCCTAATAGATGAAGAGTGATTTATTATTTTTTAAAGTCTATGTTGTTTTAAACCAGCTAGAACACTGCTTTGTTAATCAAATAAACTGTAATTTGTTTCTGAAACAGTGGGGGAGGGAAAATATAAACATAATAACTGATAATGTCATAATTACACAAATGAGTTTTTAATACTCCTCCAGAGAGACTGAGCCTTCTAAACCATAGTGAGAGTTCACTCAGAAGAGGTAAGGAAGAGGAAATTAGTACTAAAACTTGAGTCACCAGCATCCCTAGGGGAATTTTCATCTCTTTAGTAAGGATTCAGGAGCAACATTTTTCCTAAAAGGCATAATTTGTAAAAAGTAAACAATAAGGTGACTTTAAGGGAGAACCAGAGCCTCTAGTAAGTTCTGGGAGGCCACAGTGTCTCCAGCATTTTGCATAATGTGTGGCACAGGTTAAAAGTTCAATAGTTAATTATTAAAATCAAAATATATACTCTAATGTTTCATTAAAGGCAGTTTAGCAAAGACAACTTAAAGCATAACTCGACACAAAAGCAAAAAAAAAAAAAAAAGAGCTTAAATTATCTGTTGTGAAAACATCTAAAACGCATTGACAAGGAAAATGGAAAATAGGTAATTTTGTTCCGTGGGAAAAAAAAAAATACCACCCATTCCTGCAACACTTTTTACATTTAATACCTTCCTTTGAAAGTCATTATCCCTCCTGTTGAACAAAGACTATTGGGAAAAGATCTTAAAGACTGGATGAGCCTCTTGCCTGTACTAAAACAGAGGAACTTTCTTCAGAGCCAAGGAAGCCGACCAGTAGGGTGAGGGATCTGGCTCCACGGAGCTTCATGCACAGGGTGTGAGGTCTGTAAAAGTGTATTCTCAGGTTTTGTCCCTAGCTACCTTATCTCTCATTGATCTTTACAACTCTCTTCAAATAAGTGCCCTTGAAATCTCTAGTGCTTTAAAAGATCAGGCAATGTTTCTGATGCTTCGGAAATTTCCCAAGGAGCTGGAATTTTACTGCCTGTTTTTTGAGGATTGTACCAACCCATCACCTTCTCATCAGCTGTAATGGCTATCCCACCTCTCTGTTGGGAAAACGAAACTTCTGTGATCAAAGCTGATATACAGACATATAGTTGATAGGAATCTTAACACAATAGACCATCATGTCTGCTGCTGGCAGACATTATTGTCCATTGGTGTTTATTTTCAATGTTAAAGAAATAAAGATCACACCAAGGAATTACAGTGGGAAGGGCTTTGGTTATATAAATACATGGTCTTTGTTTCTAATAAAAGAGAATGGTATGTATATGTATAAACGATAGATGTGTACAACACTGCCCACCTCACATACATGGAACTTTGTCCTGAATTTTGCTGTGTGTCTGAAGGACAGTGTAGACATTGTTTTAAAATAGATGTCATGTCAACATAGTTTGGTATCTTTTGAGCTATCCTTTCTTTAAGGCAATTACTGACTAAACATATTGTAGCATGAAAATATATTTACTTTTTCCAATCTCCACCATGTTAGAACTGGAGCGAAACTTAAATGAAAAGTCAAATTTTCTCATCTTGCAAATAAAGAAAGTGAGGAACAGATAGGTTGAGTGCTGAGGCCAAAGCTAATATAAAGAAAAATTATAACTGGAAATCATCTTTAATTTCTAGTCTTATGCTTTTTCCCTCCACCCAGACCCAGTGCCTAAAATCGAATCAAGTGTACAACTCTTAGGTTTGGCTGCATAATTTAACTTTCAGAATTTAAACAATACAAACTCCGAATATTGTTTGACAACAATTTCAGTGTGTTCTTCCTTATAACACCACATCTCTTAAACCATTAATTATTATAATGATGCAGATTTTTTTTTAGTGTACCTAAAAGTTTTGGGGGTGAGAGACTTAAACATACATTAATATATATAGAAGGTTGGCGATATGACACAATGTCTAGCACATAGTTGGAACGCCGTAAAAGTGAGTCAAGTAAATATATTCTTTAACTTGATACAGAAACATGGATCAAGTATTTGACCAAACATAAAAGGTAGCTGGAATTTCAGAAATGTTTCTCTCCTGGGATTAAGAGTTTCTATAGGATCTTTTGTATTTGAGCTTGTATGTGTTACAGAATATCAGGGGGTATAGAAAGTGACTAACTTGCCTAGGGGTTAAGAAACATGGGTTCTAGTTGATCTTCTTGTGACTAGCCATGAAACTCTCTTAACTGCTGTAACTTCCTAAGTTGTAAAATAAGACATTTGGAACCAGGGGTTCCCAGGTGCTTTTCACAGCAGTGACCCCATGATTTGCTTGACTTAGGCCCTCGTGCTAGTTTACTCAGGCTGTCATAACCAAGTATCTCATCGTGGATTCAGAATTCTGGGACTCAGAATTTTCATCCATAAAATGGAACCAGAATGTCTCTTAAGGTCGTTCCAACTCTAACAAGAGGATGGAAGGAAATTGATGAATATGATTTCAAGGAAGTGGTGGGTGAAGCAAAAGAGCAGAGAAGTCACAAGGGAATAGAGGCTAGAGGTAGCTGTCGTGGTACTCCTACCCAGATGTCAGTTCCCTCAAAGGTTTGATGTAGGTAATATGATTCTAACAATAAAACATTATTGAAATCTGTAAGTTTCAGATGGACCTTTTAAAAATGTTTTAAACATTTACAAGAATACTAAAACAGACTCTTTCCAAATTACTGAAAATAGTATCATCTCTTTTTCCTATTGTAAAATAGTTTCTGAGGCAAATTTTAGACTCTGATTTTTTTAATGGGCACATCATGGCTGAAAATAAATATCTGGTTTTAAAAGAAAATGTGGTTTTTAAAAATGAGTATAGCAAAATGGCAAGAACACTCCTTCTATAGCCAACCTCCTGAGTTTCCCACTTCAAGAAAAGGCTGGTAGAAAACAGGTGTCACTAATCACCATGCAATCTGGGATCTCCAGCTGGAGGTAGAGACATCCCCAACCAGCTGTTTTTCTCCTCTGATTAAAAATTCCTTCATATTAAACTACTAACCTTTTGCTCTGATACACACACACATTCTATATTTTCTGTGCGGATGTTGTGGGGGCTTGGGGAAATGAATGGATTAGCAGGATCTTACCTCTGAGTCGGTAAGTTAATTAAAGAGTGTGTGTATAAAATGGAATAATGAATTATTTAGCTGATAACAAACATGATATAAAATTCCATTTATTGGATAGTCAATTCAATTTTATTAGTTTTAGAGTTATATAAATTATTTTTAACAGAATGCAAGAAATATTTCATATTTGCAGATTTATTTTTAATATGGTACATTTATTGTTCTGCAACCTTGTATCCTTTTTTTTATACTTTGTGGAATGTTTTAAGTATTTGATTGAAGAATGATGCAGTTTGATTAAGAAGGAAATTATGCAGCTTCTACATCAGGAACACATGAAAGCCTGAATGATCCCTGTATTTTACCTCTTCTTTCTTTTCCAGCCTGGCACTGTCTCTAACCTTTTAACAATGTGTCCTTTTTCAAAGGTAATTAATTACACCAGATCACTCTTAACTAGGGATCAATTTGGTAAATACAAATAGCAGTAGACAAACCCTTATTTGCATGCCTCTTCAAAAGGGAACAACTGTATAAGCTATATACAATAACCTTGAAATCAAACCTTAGAGAAAAAAATAAGCCTTTCTGAGTAAGAGAGTTCAGATTAGGCTCAGCTCTGTTTCTCTCATTTCTCCTTTCAATTTCATGAGCATTTATAACTCCTCGCATGCAGGATGACCACACATTCCAGTTTGCCTACAGGAGTCCCAGTCTAAGCCAGCTGCCTTGCCATCCTGTTGTGTGATTATTCTTTTTCAGCCTCACAAGTGTCCTGGCTTGGAAAATGTATTATATGGTTCTTTACCATATGGCATATAACCATTCCACAAATTGGTTATCCCAGATAAGTGTAAAATAAGATTTTTTTTTTTTTTTTTTTTTTTTTTTGCCATTACTTGCCAATTTAATTATTATATACGGTCTTTTTTCTCTGATCTACACTTTTGGTGTTATTTCTTCTTACCTAAATGAGTAATACTCTTAAGAGATTGGCAGAAAGGCAAAGTTCTGTGGTCTTCTGAAAATGCAAATGTTATTTGGTTAAAATTGTGACTTTGTAAAATGCAATAAATAGTCAACATGTCTTGATAGAACATTGAATTTAGAATATTGACTGGCTGAATTTTGACCTTGAGAATATTTAACTTTTCAAGGCTCCATTTCCTTTTCTATAATGTGAGCATAAAAAGGTTTTTTGAAAATGTGTAAGAATTGAGGTATTGTATTTCAGGTACCCAGATCAGTGTGTGATAGACAGCCTGTATAGAAAATATGGTAGTGATCATAAACGTTTTTTATCTAATAAAATCATGAGACATTTATGGGAATCAATAGAGAAAAACAGTATCTTTTTCGTTTTCAGAAGACATTCTCCAAATCAAGTAGAGTTCAACCTAAGTCGACCTTCATAATATGGAGGAGTCCTTATTTGATCCTGAGAATAGTATTCATTCAGGCATTTAAAAATATGGATTTTTAAAGCATTTAGACAATTAGAACTAATGATGGAACAGAAATTCTAACACCTCTTTTAAAACTATTTTATGCAATTGCCTTTGTTTATGATGAATTTGAACAATTTTAGGATGAACAACATGTTGCAAGAATAATATTATACAGTGACTTAAAAATAAAGATTTTTGATTTGTCAACTAACAAATTTATGCAAAAAATAGGATACAATGTACCTTTGTATAAATCAAATATTTATCCAATAAAATGAAGCAATAACATGTTCTTTAATTATTTCAGTTCTTTTCCACAATGAGAATCTACCTTTTTTTTTTTTTTTTTTTTAATCATGAGCGAACTGTTTTTGAGAAGCAAGTAACATTGAAAATATACTCAGTATTTACATGGACGATCGAAACTAACTGCAAACAACCATCTTTTGGTCGGATTATAAATTGTATCCTAATTTTGGAATTAAAAATGAGGTTCATGACAGGAACACTTTCTCAGTTTTTAATCAGAATATATACTTCACGTTCTTACCTATGATTCGAAAAAGTTGTTTATTCTCGGAACTTGAACGTTCATAACAGCCTCTTATTGATGCTTATTATTTTAAAGAACATACTTTATTACAGAGGCTATGCAGTGCTTAAATGGGCAAGTGTGTCGCACTGAGGAAAAAGAGCTACAGAATATGGTTGCTGGTTCCCTGGGTTACCTGTATTATGGTTATTTTTTCTTTTTTTTTTTTTTTTTTTGAGACGGAGTCTGGCTCTGTGGCCCAGGCCAGAGTGAGCGGCGCCATCTTGGCTCCCTGCAAGCCCCGCCCCCCGGGTTCCCGCCATTCTCCTGCCTCCGCCTCCGGAGGAGCTGGGACCACAGGCGCCGCCACCACGCCCGGCTAGTTTTTTGTGTTTTTAGTAGAGACGGGGTTTCACCGTGTTAGCCAGGATGGTCTCCATCTCCTGACCTCGTGACCCACCTGCCTCAGCCTCCCAAAGTGCTGGGATTACAGGCTTGAGCCACCCCGCCCGGCCTTATTTTCGTTTATATTTCAACGATGACAAAGTGTAACATTTCCCCAACCTATTTCGTTTGTATTGTAAAGAGCATTGTTAATGATGCCTGCTTGAAATCCTTTATGTTACAATTTACAATATAAATTGGTAAATTAAGCTAATAAAATTCAGTTTAATTAAAAGTTAATTCAAAAGTTAGTAGGCATTTCCATAGCAGCTATCTTAGTCTTTGTTAAACAAAGGCAATAGCATGTAAAAATTAATTTCCTTAGAAGACAATTGAAAATACTATCTTTAATGCATGAACATTCTTAACATCAATCATGCACTAAAAGGTTTTGTCAGACCTGTTGATTTCAAGAGTTATTACAAAGTAGACAAGTTGAAAGCATTTGTCTAAGGATGCCAACTACGCATTCCACCTACTTCTCCGGAATGTTGTGAGGCTCAAAGTGAAATAATGTATGCAAAATTAAATGATAAAGTGATATGTGTAAAGTTTATTTAGTCAATTAATATTGATATTGAATGGCTACCATGTGCCAGCCAATACCTCAGGCACTTAGTAACCGACTACAACTACTTCTAGCTGTCCATTATTTATTTCAACTCTTCATATCAGATAAATATCTGTATTTATATCTATTCACCTATCTATATTTCAGACTGAATTGTTAACATTACTTATTCAATTCTCCTTTTAAAAAACATTTTCCGTCTTTTTTTTTTTTTTTTTTACACGTTTCTTCAAGACGTGACCTATGTTCTTTCAATTAATTATAAAAACCAACACAAAGGTCTCTACTACAGCTTTGAAAGCTCACTGGAACCTCATTGTGCATTCATACTTTGCTGATTTTAGTGGTCACAGGGATCACCGGGGATCTGGCTAGACTGTGGAATCTTATTCAGCGGGACCTCAGATTCTGCATTTCTAACAAGCTCCAAACTGCTGCCATTGCTGCTGCTTTGCCAACACAGCTTGAATCGCAAGGCTCTGTTGTATTGAGCCTGTGGATCAGAGCCGCGTTTGCTCTTGTTATATTATTGTCCTCCATCCCATTTATTTTTGACAGACAGTCTTCTTATAAATAATTAAATTCTTCAGATATAAACAAAATCCTGCATATTTATTCCAACTTTAACGTATCCCTTGGCTGGGAAATTTTAACAGCAAAGATTCTTTGTTTTATACTTTATCTAGAAAACTCTCACATTAATTAGCCAACTCACATACAGTAAAATCAGAGGACTAATTGATGAAAGTTTTGTGTGTTCCGTCCTTTGAGAATTAGAATGTAGAATCTAGTCTCCCTGTTGCTTTCTCTGTCTTGATTACTGTATGTAAATGCAAATACTGAATGACTGAAACATAACCCAGAACACGTCATGACTAAGTTAAATTAAGTCAACACCTGATTTCAATCCAATTTCATTTATGTTTTATGTAAGCATTGTATTGAGCATCCATAGTTTGTTTGAACATGCTTCCTTTCTGCTCCATATTCTATGGTAACTTTATGCAGTTTTGACTACTTTAAAATATTTTAATTATACTGTATTTATTGTTTGAAAATATTTTCACAGATTTTTTGTAATACTAATGTTTACTTTCCAATTGTTTCATGAGTTACAGTATTAATATTAAATGATCATTTATACAAACTCTTGACCATGATTAAAACATTATTCAATTGCCTGACAATCTTCCAGGCTCATCTTTTACTACCACTTATATATCTTAGGCTATAGCTTTATCAAGTTTAATTCAGTATTTTTGTTCATGTTTCCTGCCTTCTCAAATGCTTTCTGAATGACATTGTCTTCTGTAAGGGAGAGGTTTGGCCACCTGTCTATCAGAACTCCCTCCCAGATGCCTCTCTAACCTTGAACTTTTCCAACTACCTCTTTAACCTCCTATGCAGTAAAGTCTTTCCACAGCCCACCCTATATATACTTCTGTTACAGCACACTTAGCAATACTATTTCCAACTCCATGCTTATGTATTTTGCCTTTCTTGATAGACTTGCGGCAAGTTTTTATTTTCTTTTTAAAATTTTCATATTTATAGATTTATGGGATACAAAAGTGCAGATTTATCACATGCATATATTGTGCGGTGGTGAAGCCTGGGCTGTTACTGCACCCTTCACCCCAATAGTGAACCTGGTGCCCAAAAGGCAATTTTTCAACCCTCGTCCCTCTCCGACCCTCCCACCCTCTGCAGTCTCTAATGTCTATTGTTCCACTCTGTATGTCCATGTGTATATCCATTTCTTTAATAGTCGTAATCTCAGTATCTTCATTCAGGGTTTTCATACATCAGTGCTCAATTATATTTTGTTGAATTTTTTATTAAATAATAGGCAACTAAATTTTAAATATGAAATACATCTTTTCTATTTTTAAGTCAATTATAGTTCCAGCATGAGAACTACACACCTGGCTGCCAAGGAAAACATGGGAAAAACTTTTTGTTAAGCTTCTTAGTAGAAGGGTCAGAATTTAGTGGGGTACCCCAGACTGAACCCAGAGTGTCGTGGGTTTTGAAGAGTTGCAAATTCTTTGATACTCTTACCATTGAGATGTGGGGTTTCTGTCTCCTCCCATTGAATCTGGGCAGGATCGTGAGTGCTTTGACCAATAAAGGATGATGGAAATGATGCTGAATGACTTCCAACGCTACTTCATAAAAGGTCCTATAGCTACCACCTGGTTCTCTTGGCACACTCACTCTGGAGGGAGCCATATACAATGAGACCTTCCTGTTGGAGAGGCCATCTGTAAGTGCTCCACTTGAAAGCCCAGCTGAGCTCCCAACCAAGAGCCAGTGTGCGCTGCCTGCCAGGTTAGTAAATCATTGCGGATGTCCAGTTCAGCTAAAATTTCAGTTGGGTGCAGCCAGCATCAGCTGACGTCTGATTACTAGTGTGTGAGACATTCCAGATGCAAACTATTTAGCCAAGTTCTGCCCCAACTCCTGACCTACAAAATGGGAAGCAAAATAAAAGGATTGCTCTGAGGCACCCACTTTTGGAGTAATTTGTTACATATCAATCGTAACTGGAATCGGCCCAGAGTCAGGATTAGGACTCAGATCCTAGCTGTATTTGTTTCTAGGAAACCTACTCTTCCTGTTTAGATCTCAGTTAATCATTTGGTAATTATTAACAGTAATAACTTACATTTTCAGAATACTTCTATCTACCTAGTCACATTTCTAAATTCACAAATAGAATAGCTGTCATTGTTATTGTGCCTGAAACCATGGCCTGAAGTCTCAGAATTAGGCTTCCACAGCATAAGTACTTGAACCCAAGACTTACTATGCATTCTGTATAAGTCAACGAAACCTCCAACCTAAAAATCTGCATACACTCCTACGTCTGACCCACTTCACCTACAATGAGAATTATCTATTAAATTCTCAATATGATCTGGCTCTTTGATTTGCAGACCATATCATCCTTTGATAATAATAATCCCTTTCCATTTCAATCTATGGATGTAATGGAGGAAGTAATAATGTAAACAAGGCCAGCTAGCAGCTTTCAAAAATGGAGTGTTGCTGTAAAGTGTGAATAAGCAAATGGCAGAAAGGAAAGTTAAGCAATGACTTGCTTGAGAAATGAAAAGACAAGCAATTATTCAGATGGGAACATCATATAAAATATGTGAGCAAGATAAAGCAATAACATTTTTCTGAATTGTTATTTTTATAAGGAGAAACGCAATGTTTAACACACATTTTCCTACTGTGAACAATGTGCCATCCCAAACCCCTGAGTTGTGAGGATTTTACTGGTACTCTCAATGGATCTTTTCCTTAACAACGAAGTGGGGGGTGGAGTGCTAATTTCTAAATAGGCGAAGCTCTTATTGGGATAAATGGATAATGGAACAATAGCTAACGATTTACCATAAATCACTGTTAATATTTGCCGTTGCTGTCTGGTGGGTAATTGAATACTCTGAGGACAGATATATAGGACTATGGAACTGTAGCCTGTGTATCTTGACTCCAATATTGACTTGCTGAATGACAATAGAAAAGCAAGTTAGCTTACATGGGTTGAGAAATGGAAGGATTTCTACAAGGTGAACGAATAATTCACTTTACATTGTTTATAAAGTTTACAAGGAGATTAATACATTAATACATAGACAAAAACGAATTACCTAAAAATGATAAATATAGGAAAACAGATTAACTGAATCTCAAGCAGAAGTGCTTAAAAACACCTAAAATAGTTGCATCACTAGATTGCTTTCAGCTAGCTTGTCTCCTTTGTATTAACCGTTCTCAGTCAGCAGCTATGACAAAAGCCTTTTGGTATGTGATTGAAGTTCAGAATATACGTGCACTAAGCATGCTGTTTTCAATTATCATCTAGGAATGGATGACTTTTACAATTTATTGCCTTTGTTGTTTAAAAGAACTGAAATATTTCACTTTTACATAAATACTTATAAAAGTTTGTAGATGAGAGGGGTTAGCCTGTCAGGGTTCATAAAATAATTAATAAGCAATTAATTTGTCTACTTATATCTCTTCTTGTTCCAAGAATGATTTAAAGGAGGCATCATGTACATTGTAATTTACAATATATGAATGGCATAGATAAGTAAAATATTGAACATTGTATTTAAGAAAATAGAAATGGAAAAAATTTTCTTTCAATGATAAAGAATAAATATATTCTGTATCTTTTTCTCTTCCGTGTACTACTTTGGAATTTAGCCCAGAACAACCTCCATAAAGAAAAGTGCATACAAAAGTTGATTTTCAAAAGGATTTTTGTAGAGTGTAACGCTGTACTCTTTTTTATTAAACTTTTTTTGCTTTATTTTTTAATTAATGTATCATATTGGCATATTGTATAGTGAATACAGGAGAAACACATTGCTTAGGTATTTTAGCTCCCATTTCAATATGTGTATGAATCCATTTATATATGCAGAAAGCCACTGACATGTTCACATCATCAAAAACATAAATTTTAATTCTAAATCACGATTTTGTGGACATTAAATTTGATGAATGTGGGATCTACCTTTTTGAAGTTTCATTGAAAATAAGCGAAAAGGAACAGCATTTTTTGGTAGTAATCATCTACTTAATTGACACATTACTATAATATTACATTTGTTTTTAGCCAATTGGCACTGACACAATAGGCACTGATAACTTCTTATATAAACCCAGAAAGTCCTTTACAAAATATCAGTGTATGTTCTATGATAAAATATAAAAGAACATATTAATCAAATGTTTGAGAACGTTTATGTGGTTTTTTAACTGTGGTAATTTAACCTTAGTAATTTAATATACTAATCTTCACTGTGACCCCCCTCAGAGTTCCTCAAACTTGTTTTACACAGTGCACACTTTTTTACAGACCTTTATGAGGTCAGTTTTCTGCTGAACACAATTTAGAATAATTTGCTCCAGGCAGCATTTTCTGATGTAAATAATCTCATCCTTCCATCCTGTTACTGACAAATGAATCCCATCGCCTTTTCTCAAAGACTCTAGAGTTCTGCCACCTTGATTTCCTCTCATGATATATAATCAAGTTGAAACGAATTTTTAATCACTTCTTTGTTCTAGAAGTATGTATTAGATGAAAAGTAACCTGAAATTTTAGCATGTTTTGTTGGTAATTGGCAGAGAAACATATTAGAAAACTATATACTGTATAGTAGATTGTAAAAATCACTTTCCATTTGAGATGAAAAGTGTTTTAAATAAAGAATAAATATTTAATATAATCAAAATGTAATATAACACATAAGTATAATATGTAAAACCTTAGTTTAAATTAACAATTATGTTAAATTTTAGGGTAGTTAACTGAATCATATAATTCACTGCCATTTTTAAAAAAGACTTCTTTGAAATGATTTCAGTGCACAGCAAACCACAGATATACATAATTATTTTTTCATTGGCTAAACAAATCTATATATCTTGGTCAGATGAAGAAAGTTGTCTATTTAATGTCCCTTTATATACTTGAAGATTGTTGAACAAAAGTGCAATTTTTATTATTATTATTATACTTTAAGTTCTAGGGTACATGTGCACAACGTGCAGGTTTGTGCATCCTTTGTAGGGACATGGATGCAGCTGGAAACCATCATTCTCAGCAAACTATCACAAGAACAGAAAAGTACAATCTTTTTAATTTAAATCTTAAGCTTATTCCTTTCTAAAATTTCTGTGGATTACATGGGAAAATACCAACAAAAACACACATATATTAGAAACACATAATAGATTTTTTTTCCCCAACTAAATATGATTTTTCATCCTTGGCCCCGTAGACTGCTACATGGTGACACGTAGCAACCATAAAAGTCTCCTTGACTGGCCCAGTTGTTCTTTGTTTGGCAGATGCTCAAAGTATAGTAAGATCTGGCTACACTTGTTAAAATGTAAATGAAAAATGAATATAGAACAACAGTTGTTAGTATTTAATACACATTCAGATTATTTGGGAATCTTGTTAAAATTCAGATTTAAGTAGATCTAGAGTGGGGTCAGAGAGTCTGTATTTGTAAATCCCAGATGGTCATGATGATGATGAAGATGATGATGAGGATGATACTCCAACGCCCACGCTTTGGGTAGTGAAAACAGAGAAGCAGGTTGACTTATCTCGGTCGGCTGTACAACTCAGGGCTCTATCAGTGATCTGCATTGACGTATTCTGTAAATATTATGTAGATTGTTTATTTGTAAATCATAATTCAGAGCAAAGGCCAAAATATTGTCATAAGACAAAATATGAAACAAAAAAACAACGGTCATTTCATTTTAGTCAGCAATCATTTATGGTTATGTTTGTAATCTACTTTGAAATTTGCTTTGTATTCTTCAACATGTGGATTTCACAATGAGCTGTCCGTCTAAAATTGCTTTATTGTCTCTTGCCATGTAGTCCAGGCTCTGCTAAAATTCACCCTGATGTTTCACTGTACAGACAGGGAAGTAAATTATTCTCCCCTACTGTCTATTGCAGGTACATGTTCTTTCATTTAAAGTTGTCTGCCTTTAAAAAAGGCCTGCTTGCTAACTTATTCTTGCTCATCTCTTCCATGGTTTAGTTCAGTGTGTGGATACCTGTCATTGTGTTCTGTATTACTGCAGTCTCTCTTAAATGACTATTTTCCGTTCTTGAATAACTACTGGAAGCTTCCAAGAAAAAATATTACCATTGCCAATATATATTTTTCACTTAGTGTCAACTACGTTTATCTATTCACAATTAATTTTAATACAATATTATTATCCAAGTATAGCAGGGCCTTTTTTAATGACCATCGTGTAATGTTTTAATTCACTGCTTCTGACTGAACATTATTCTGAAAAATAAATGTCAGGCATAATTTGATAACAAAATATTTGCAGATTTTGTGAAGTTGGTGGTTTTAAGTAGATATAAAATTTGATTGGCTTAGGATTGTAAACTATGGTTAAATTATAACTCCACTTGTCTAGCTGTGCTCATAGTCTCACTTCTCTGTCTTTTTTTCATCATAGTTTCTCACCGAAAATACTCACTTATTAAATATACTGATGGAAAATACAACCACTCATCATAGTGGTGCCCTTTTTTTCTAGATGATCATAATTAATCAATTACAAATTTATGAGAGAGAAACACCTGGCACACTTCCATAAACAAATAGATTTCCTGTGGTTTTAAGAACAGCTGAGGGTATTTCAAAGGGTCAGGGTGATCTGTGAGTAAAGCTCTTTTCACAGTTTGACTTCCCCCACATGCCTGTTTCTCATAAATATGCACCCTTACACCCAACATACATGTATGCATTTACTTATTCAGCAAGCACATGTTGCAAAGGCTACAGAGAAACAAGGAACGTAAAGGAGAGAGAGAAGAATTGAACTTAAAAACATATGCGTATTGAAAACATTGTCTTTTTAAAAATATATTTCTCAAAGGACCATAGTCTAAACCAAAGAACATGAAAAGTGGAAGTTTTATGAGTAAGAAAGATACAGTTCAATGCCTCCAACTGAGGTGATTTTATCCTACAAGTTAGTGGCGGCCATCAGTGTTGGATCCAAGGCACTGATGAAGCAGGATGCGCCCATCTTTCCTTCAGCTGCTCTTCCAGACCTACTTTCTCACCTTTGACTACACTTTTGTGGAAGAATCTACCGGTATGTCTTCACATTTGAGAGGGAAATATACTAAATTTATTTTATTTATTTATTTATTTTTTTTGTTATTTAGTTTTTATTTCATAATCATAAACTTAACTCTGCAATCCAGCTAGGCATGGGAGAGAACAAGGAAAACATGGAACCCAAAGGGAACTGCAGCAAGAGCACAAAGATTCTAGGATACTGCGAGCAAATGGGGTGGAGGGGTGCTCTCCTGAGCTACAGAAGGAATGGTCTGGTGGTTAAGATAAAACACAAGTCAAACTTATTCGAGTTGTCCACAGTCAGCAATGGTGATCTTCTTGCTGGTCTTGCCATTCCTGGACCCAAAGCGCTCCATGGCCTCCACAATATTCATGCCTTCTTTCACTTTGCCAAAGACCACATGCTTGCCATCCAACCACTCAGTCTTGGCAGTGCAGATGAAAAACTGGGAACCATTTGTGTTGGGTCCAGCATTTGCCATGGACAAGATGCCAGGACCTGTATGCTTTAGGATGAAGTTCTCATCTTCAAATTTCTCCCCATAGATGGACTTGCCACCAGTGCCATTATGGCGTGTGAAGTCACCACCCTGACACATAAACCCTGGAATAATTCTGTGAAAGCAGGAACCCTTATAACCAAATCCTTTCTCTCCAGTGCTCAGAGCACGAAAATTTTCTGCTGTCTTTGGAACCTTGTCTGCAAACAGCTCGAAGGAGACGCGGCCCAAGGGCTCGCCGTCGACGGCAATGTGGAAGAACACGGTAGGGTTGACCATGGCTAGTAGTACAAGAATTTCCTCGGCGGCAGCGTCTGCAAAGCCGAAATATACTAAATTTATGATACTGAGATGTTTTCTACCTTTGCATATCTATATATTTTTACCTCACCTTCATTAAATGCAGTTTTCTTTTAAAAGCCAGGGTTCGTGACAGTTGTAACCAATATTAAAAAGACTGTGCTGTTAAGTACAGTGGTTACTACCCATATGTACAACTTGAGATGTGCTATTAGTTTGAAACATAACCAGATTTTCAGGACTGAGGACACAAAAAAAGAGTACAAAACATGCCACCGATGATCTTCTTACATTGATTACGTGCTGAAATGGTATTCTGACTACATTGGGGTTAAGCAAGACCTATTGTTAAAATTAATTTCACTTGTTCTTTTCTGTCCTTTTAAATACGGCTACTAGCAAACTTAAAATTACATCTGTGACTCACGTGATATTTATTTTGAACAGCACTACTATAAGGGTTTGGTTTGGGTTTTCTTCCTATGTTTTAAATTTTGTAATGCACAATATTATTTTCTCATTTTGATGTCTTTATTTCTAATCAGTCAGAATCTTAAAACAACTCCTCAAAAATTTGACCTAAAAAAACGGAAAAGAATGGTCTTTTGCCCCAAACCATATATTTAAGTCAAACTTAAAGCTAATATCTACTCTTTTAAAGTATTTGAGTATCATAAACTGTTAAATTTAAGTAATTGAGTTTTCATGACTCGTGTTACACAGTAATCAATAATATTATGCAAAATAAAAATACGATTTTTATAAATATTTTAAAATTTGCTTTTAGTTTAAAACTCAGGGGAAAATACTATAAAAATAAATCTAGACTAATGAGGAAACATCTACTGTTTTTGAACGTTAAGGAATTTAACTATGTATTTCATAGCTTATGCATTTTCAATTGTTTATAAAATGCTTGGCATAAAATACTGAGTACTATACTTTCTCTTAAATTTTTTTAATTCTAATTGTAAAATTACAGTATGAAAATGTTGAAGGTACAAATATTATTGTTGCTACCAACATAATAATGCATGTACTAATCAAAATAGCATGAAGGCTTTTTCCAACATTATTTAGTAAACGACAGGAATCAGAGCCTGGCAAGTCTGTGCTGATGCTTTTCAGGGCTGCGGAGTGTTTGGGACGGCAAAAGAGCCCTACAGCACGTGGGCTTTGTTCGTAAAATAGTCCTGGTCTATGATTTTAGATTATATTTTTAGTCCATGATTTCAGATTATATTTTTAAGGGTTTCTTGTATTTAACTTACAATATTGTTCTCTAGAATCATAGTGGTATCTAGGAGGTAATTTGTAGAAAAACGGGGTGCTTTGTCAATATTTTTTAAAAATTAGTCACTAAATACTCATGAACAGTAAGAAGAAAAAATATGTACACATTTATATGTATATATGTGCATCTATGTGTATTTATATGCACACACACACATATATATATCTTTTAAAAACACCTACTAGGTAAAATTTTCCATGATTATTGCTCTTCTTTCCCTACCCCTGACATTATACCTTGGGTTTTTTATTCTTATTTTTTAATTTGAAAATCCATGTCAAGAAATGGAACTGGATTTTTCTATACATTTTAATTTTTATTCAGATTTATTTTAAGTTTACTTTGTTATTACTGGATCCATTGAACTAGCAAAGCAGTGAAGTGAGCATACGTGGCCACTGCACTGCAATTTACTGCCTTTTAAGGGGTGCTGTAATCATCATGTCATGGGCATTTGCCAGAGTGGACTATTACTGAATCATGTGGATGATTCGTACCAGCTCCAGAGGATTCAATCGTTTTCCATTTTCATTAGTGGGAATCTATGTCCTTCACAATCAATGATTTATATTTAAGTCAACAACTGAAACAAAGAAATTTGAATTAGAGCAGTAATGGAATGTGGGTGAAATTTTTCTGTGTGCACCTTCTGTTTCATCATAGTTTGTTAAAATCTTTGGCATAGATGGAAATTCTAAAGTACTATGATGACAGCCTTCAATTCTAATAAAAAGCATTATAAATAGTATAACCAACGTAAAGTTAAAGGCAAAACAAGATTTCAAAGAAAACACAAATGGTAAGAAGTCACACATGTACTTGAGAGACGTGCATTGTTTCCATGTAAAGAGAAGTGTAATCTAATGAATGAATTGTCATAGTCAAAACCTCTTAATCAATAATAAAATGCAGCATTTAGTCACAACAGGATTAAATCTGTCATGAAGATTTCTTTTGTTGTAAGGTGACTATTTTTTTCTTTAAAAAGTTTAAAGTCATAATAATGAACGGATATATTTATTCTGCTTTTTTTCATGAGAAATTAAATTGTGACTTCATGAAGGATTTTTTTTTCTTGAAAACTTCTAAGACTGGTCAATCAGTCATGTTCGACAGATATGTTTTATTCTTTCCTCACATACGTTAGCGTTGATTTGTGCCTAATGACAAGAATTCCATATATATATGTGTGTGTGTGAGTGTGTGTGTGTTTGTGTGTGTGTTTGTGAGTGTGTGTGTGTGTGTTACCTTTCTGCCTGGGTCTTTACTGCTTCTTCATTAGCATATGTCATTCTTGAGTCATTATTTGGATCTCAATATTTGTGAAGAGCTTCAAAATTAAGGGTCTTAGTTTTTTACAAGATTATTATTATTTTTTACTTTTGCAGCATAGTAAAACATCTGTGAAATAAACTTCAATACATTCTCAAAGAGAGAGACTAATATATCTAATAAAACATACCTCACCAGAGGAAGTGAGAAAGAATCTTATATTCCTATATCATATATAGTCACATTTTTAGACCACTGAGATCAAATTTGGACCCTTTGATTAGATAGAGATATCTTATGAGCAATGAAAAAAGAATGGGAAAAATCCTTGCATAATGACCCTGGGAAGAATACAAAGAAACTGGATTTATCTTTTCTCTAAAAAAGTCAGAGATGGGGACCATAATAACATGAGCCATAAATTACCATTTGAGGAACTGGAGCTGTGAAATTTGCTCCACTGGATATTTGTTATGGAAAGTATGGATAAATACTGATTTTTTTTCCTAGACTGGTACAAATATGCTCCTTTTAAGAAGCAAGTGGATGATGATGATGTTATTTCTGTGGGGCTTCAAGTCCTTGAATAATTGAGCAAGCAGTAAATATGTTCAGATGCTAAACCATAAACACAATTAAGATTATCTCTTCTTTGAAATGAATGTACCTTCATCCAACGAGTATGTTAAATGAATTATACTGTAATTCTGGAATTCATGAGTTGATTGTGTATTTCTAATGTATTTTGTGAATCATTAAAAATACCAAGCTAACTCTGAAACTCTAATTTGCAAGATATGATTCTCTGGTCCTGGCATAACAACAAATTTATGGTATTTTCTGCATTTACATGCAAAAATGATTTTATAATCATAGAATATCAGACTTGGGGAAAGATCCCATCTGGTAACTTTCTTCTTATTTGATTAAAAGAAAGGTCAGTCTTTATAGAAATAATTTCATAACTTAGTCTAATTCATAGTAAATCTTAGTTTAAATCTTTCTATTTTCTGGTGAATCATGTTGTTAAAAGGAAAAACCTGATAGAAAGCATGATTTGTATTAATTCCCTTAAATTAGTGAATGTTGCTCCTCGAACAGGCAAGCTATAAAACTGCCAGAGATCTTCAGTTGGTGAGGATAAGGGCAAGAAGATGGAAGATCAAGACTAGAGACAAATAGGAAACACCCTCTATCTAGTTCATGGGGCTGTAATTATTGTCATTTGAAAGAAATCTGTTTTTAAAAGGCAGTATTTTCTGTGGCTGTTTGAATTTCTTATTTTTTGCCTTCAGTTAGAAATGGGAGAAGCTTGGAACTTAGAATTATCCTCTTCTTTTCTCCTGAGAGGTAGTAATTGTAAACACTGTTTCATCTATTATGGGTCAAAGACTTTAAAAATAGTGGAAAATAGTTTGGATGCAAAGCTGGCATGAAGGCTCAAAATACACAAGAGAATGTGATCCATCCGAAGGAGTTTTGGGATTAATTGGATGTGCTTTGGTCTAGCTTCATGATCGAGATTAAATTTATACAACAAATGCAATTGATATAAAAATGTATACAGTAAAGCTACAAAATGACCAAATATTTTCTAAAAACTTATTTTTCTAAAATGAAGGAAAATTTTAAGTCTTATTATTTCTATTAGATTAGAAAATGTATTTATCCATCTCTTTATATAGCTACACATGTAGTCCTAGTGGATACCTCACTGCTTAACCCCCACGTACAGGAAAGTAGAAATGTTTTCATTGTTTTGACAGGCTTATTGTTCCGCATCTTCAAGTTATATAATTACCTGCTTATAAAGTCTACAAGAAAGAAAAATTATTTATTTTAAAACCCTTCAAAAGTATTTCCTCTTAATTTGTATAATATATAAATTATGAATAAACATTGAAGCTTTGAATTTTAAAGAAAATATTAGGTATTAAGTTTATAAGATATTTACACGATTGACAAAAAATTACTGGACAAAAATAAACTTCAGTTGAAATCTAAAAATTACTTTTATCTACTTCATTCTTTTCCTGCTAAATCATGGAAACTTGCTGCACTTAGCAATGAATAACTTGGTTTTATCACAGTTGCACAAAAAATACCAAATACAAAACTTATTAAGGTCATAGGTTCGTTTCTTTAGAATCAATTCAGTTTAATTCTATCCATAGCATTAACATCTTTTCAGAAGGAAATATCAATGAAAATTATTGATCTTTTGACAAAATCTAGGTCATGGAGTACATGTTATTTAATTGTTCACTCTTATTAAATAAGCCTTCAAATTGTATTATGTAGTTTAGGAATTTAAACCTAAGTGATATCTAAAATCGGAATAAAATTTTTAGTTATCACTGTAGCATATGAAGTGGGAAAAAAGTATGTAGCACCTGAACACCAAAAAACAAGAATATAGTGTGTATTGTCTATTTATGAATTTAAAAGGATGCAATATCCATGTCTGTAACCCTACTCTTCCCTACTATCACAACCCACAACATCACTGTCTTTTCTGCACTTTTGACCTCAGTTTCTGTATCATTCATGTAATTCAATTTAATACTTATCTAAACCCCTAGGTAACTTCTTTCTCTATTCAGAAGAATATTATTATGCCTTAAAAGAACATACATTTTGAGATTCTAACCAAAGCAATGGATCATCTCCTCAGAGGAAAACATGCACAGTAGCACACACACAGTCAACATTTTGAACTCTACAGAGTTAAAAACTATGTTAGTAACTTTTCATCATTAAAGCCGTAATAATTCAAATAATACCTGATGCTGATAACTGATTGATTTTTTAAAATTCAATGGCAGTAAAAACATGTGTGAAGCATTTGTTTGATGTTTTTGTTTTTTAAATTTCTTAAATGAGAACTAAAATTTATGTATTACTGGTAAAAATTGTGTTTAGCTCATATACATAAGTATTGTTTTGATCATTAAGCCAACTAAAAGGAAGATGGGTACACATCACACAAATTTAAAGTAGACAAAGGAAATGTTCTTGATACCCACTAGAAAAAGTTCTGGGTACTTCATGTGCTTTAAGGGCAGGTGCAGATATGCCATTACACTTTTTCATAGCTCGGTCCCCACGTGGATAAATGATCCATTGCTCACCACAGTGATGATGATGCTTTCCACACAGTGAACACAGAGTAAATATTATTTACTAACCAGAAGACACCATACAATAAATTATTAGTAGGTGGCATCTTTAATGGAGCACATGTAGCAGAGATACACATCTCAAAGAGGCTAATACTAAATTTGGCTACTCCCAACATTTCCAGTCACCCTAGTTAAACTTTTATTTTCAATGGCAAATTCTAATAGTATCATAAAATTATAATATGAGGGGCAGATTCCTAATGCCTTTTGCCAGCGGCATTTTCCCTGTGGATTTAAATATCTTGTTGATATATTGCAAGGTAACAATTTTGCAGTTAACTCATGTTGGGAGTATCTTGTTAAAAGTGAGTAACATATTCAGTGGTAGAGATCCACACTAGCATTCCTTTGGTTCTGCAATATAATCCTTAATGTGAAATGAAGTTTTGATTGTTTTAACTACAAAACATAAAGGAGCCTGCACTACATCAAGACCTTTAATGGAAACTAATGGAATTTTTGGCATAAAATAGTAGAATTAATTAGATCCAGCATTGCACACTGTTTAACTGCTAGCCTGCCATTTTACACTGATTTGAAGTCATACATACTTAACAAAAGACATGGGTTGATTGCACAAAGGAGTTGAACACTCTTTTGACATTTGCTGTGTAAGTTATTATCCACTGTGAAAAGATTATTGACTTTTTTTAAGGAGATATTATGGAGAGAAATGATTGCTACCAGGATGACTGGTAGAATTATGTATGAGATAAGTAATAACTCTAATTTCTCATCTGCTGAATAAATGGCTTTAATTTTAAAATACTAGTTAGTGCATATGAGATTTCTGCTGAATTGAGCAGAATTATCAAAGCTGGCTTTGAAATGTAATGGACACTGAGAGCAAAGCCTAAAACCTTTTTTCTATACCTTTGCTTTTCAATAGTTATTTGTCCTACATTGTTAGTGATGTTCCTTATATCTTATTTCTTTCTAAAGTTTGATCTAAAACTTGCATGTGCTTTACTCTGGATTTATACTAATAGGCTATAGAAAACACCCGTGCCTCTGGTTCTTGTATAAGAAATTGATCATACTTATTGAGAGTTGATGGCAGTTTAGTTAGTCTGGAGAAAAGATCAGTTACATCTAGGTAATACTCAGTTAAAAGCCTAAAGGCTTCTTGTGTATTTTTTCTATAATATATTCTTCCCATTATTGTGATTTTCTGTAACTGAGTACCTCAACTTTGCCTCATCATTATAAATATCTGAAAAGCTTGTTATAAAATAAGTTTCCACAGGCCCATCTAATGGAGAATCACAATACTAGGATGTGTGCATGTATTTCCCTACATATACCTATCTCCCTTGTATCCAGGCAGGCTTAAGATATGCAAAGAGTTCTGGCCAGTGGTCCATGAGGAGAGGTGGTGTGTAGTGTCAGGATGTGACCATTAAGAAAGAAGTGGTAAGCCTCCCCTCCTTCATTCTTCTCTTGTTCTGGTGTAGAGACATTGGAGGCTATATGTCCCTGATTGTATGTGTATCAGATGGAGAAAAGGGTCACTTCACATAAATGTGGTGGTCATTAATGCTATTACAATGTATAAATATTACAATGTATAGACAATCTCTCTTTGCATGTTCTGATATGCAGATTTCAGTTACCACAGTTTAATTCAATAAATAGCACAAGTCCTCCAATATCACAGTTCAATCCCCAACACCATTATCTGTGAGTAATTGCATAAAGAATGAACTCAATGCTAGCTCTTTGGTCCACAAATCAGTAATTAAATAATACCTGTGCATCATGATCAGTGACCAGTTACTTCTATGAAAGCCTGTCAAATTGTCACTGCATACATATTATTTAGTCCTCACACAACCAGCAACAGCATCACATGTGTTCGTGTTAACTCCTTATCTCCCAGTGGTAATCTGTGGCATTTGCAAAAATAGATAATCAGTAGAAAGAATTGACCAACAAAAGATGAAAGTGCAGTAAATAAATGAAAACAGATAACGGTGGAAGTGATCAATTAAATGTAAATAGATGTACAGAAGAAATAATCTACTCCCATAATGATGACACTGCTGCCATTCCAGAGACCCCAGATATGCGGCTAGATGACTTAGTAAAGGTGAACTTCTCAACATAAATTAGGAAACTGTTGTGACAAAAAGGATGAAGATGTCCCAGAGGAAGCGCTGTGGCAAAATACTTGATATTAAAGAAATTCTCAGAGATATTTCACGACATTGAAAATGTCAGGGATATAATGTTGGGAGATGATTCAAACTTAGAAAGGACTGTGACAATTCACCAAGGCATGGCAAAGATGCTTGCTCCATGTCCTAAGTGATATGACAAGAAAACAAGCACTATTCAAACTAGTCAAGTTCTTTTGTTTTTTTCAGAGAAATTCACCTCTTCAAATCTCAATGTTTCTAATATTTTAAATTACAGGTTTTTAAATGAAAATCATTTTATATTTCATTTTACATCTATAGCCAACAATAAAAGAACATTCAATGTTTTGACTGAAATTTGTTAAGGTCACAGAGATATAATTTTTTCTATTGATATTAAGATTGCTTTTCACAGTTTCAATTTGTAGTCATTTTTACATCCCTTACCTTAACATGCAAAATGAAGACTGCTTGTATTTGGTTAAGAATGGTTTGTTAACTGAATGAATAAATGGTAAAGTATCTGGTAGATAATTTTGATGGTAGTATCTTTGTGTACTTCTCAAATCATGTTATAGTCACCATCTACTCCAAGTTGAAGTTAGCATTTTATAAAAGATAAAACATGACTCCACTTAACATTTTCCACTTTGCAATAGTTCTCTGTTCTAGTTATAAGGTCCTCCTTTCATGTCCTCATGGTTATTATGTATCTTGTCACCTCATGTTCTTCCCTATGTTTTTCTCTGTCTCTCTCCACCTGCTTAATTCCTCCTTACCGTCAGATTTCAACTGAGGTCTCTTCCTCAACGAGCCTTCTGGATGTTTCTATGTCAACCCTCTCTTTTACAGCTCATACAGAATTTATCTTTCATTTACAACAGTTACTACAGTTACCATTTTTCACTTAGTAATTATTTTACGAATTTCTGTGTTAGCCACTCTAGGTTTCTTCATGGCAAGTTTCACGTCAAGTACAAAGCACATGCTCACTAACCTCTTGTTAATTTTAGAAAGTGAATGAATATGGAGGCAATATTGCCTTCTTTTCAAAATATTTTGGTTTTCTTTATTCTAAGTAACTGGTAATTCTGAGTAATGTACTTTTAGCTTGCAAAGGAATCTTATGAGTCACATTGTCCAAATATCTGAATTATTTCTATCCAATTAATGATTATTATTTTTTTGGTTAGAACTGAGGAGTGCTTGATTCTAATCAATAGTTTTCTTATTAGCTTTTCTAATGGCTGAATTTAGATAATTGACTTCTAATTAAATATAGGGACACTTGGGTATAAAATAGAAATATTTTATATTATATTTTATGTGGAAATAGAAAAGTACCAAGAAAAATGCAGAAAGCACACAGAAAAGAGGTTGCACATAGAAAAGGCAAGAGATTAGTAATTATTTCTCTTAATTCTCAATACACTTGAAATTTTGCACATTTCTTATTCGTCCTTTAGACAGAAATTTTTACACATTTGAAATTGTACACATTTCTTGTACCATTCATCCTTTAGACAGAAATTTTCCCAATTTACTTTGGTAGAAAATAATATTTTGAGAGTTTAACTAATTTGTTCAGGGCTAGTAAGTGATTTATAAAGGATTTGAACTCAGGACTGTCTGACTTCATAATCTCTACCTCTCATCCAGGCTGAATCCTAAGAAAAGACACCAAAATGTTCAGTGTTATTCTGTGGTATCATGGAGGCATTTTCTTCATTGGCACATATTATTTTCTTCTATTCCTTTAAAAAGTATTGAAGTAAGATTTACATATAAAAAGTTGTACATATTTAATGTATACAAAGGAAGGAGTTTGAGGATAAGCATATACTCATGAAATCATCAATATCATCAATGCCAAAAACATACCCATCACCTCCCAAAGTTTCCTCCAGCCTTCTTTATTTTTATTATTGAAATTTATGTGAGTGTGTTATAAGAATGTAACATAAGATCTACCATCTTAGCAAATTTTAAGTTGGCAAAAAAGTATTAGCTTTAGGCACTGTGCTAGTAGTAGATCTCAATAACTTATTTATGTTGCATAACTGAAACTTTGCACCCCTTAAACATCAACTCTCATTTTTCCCTCCCCAAGCATCTGGCAATCACTATTCTACTGTCTGCTTCTATGGGTTTGGCTATTTTAGATTCTACATGTAAGTGAAATCATGATATTTGTCTTTCTGTGTCTGGCTTATTTCCCTTGGCATAATGTCCTCAGGGTTCATGAGATATGTTGTCACTGATGACAAAAGTTTCTCTTTTTTAAGGCTAGTCAAGTGAAGCAGTGGAAGTAAAAATTTTCCTTTTTTAAGGCTGAGTAATGTTCTATTTTTACGTATTTACAACATTTTCTTGATCTCTTCATCTATCAATGGACGTTTAGGTTGTTTCTATAGTTTGGCTATTTTAAATAATGCCACATGAACATGGAGCTGCAGATATCTCTTAGAAATCCTGGTTTCATTTCCTTTGAATGTATATTTAGAAGTGAGTTTGTTGGATCATATTGTAGTTCTCTTTTAAATTCCTTGAAGAAACTCCATAGTATTTTCTATAATTGCTGTACCAATTTGTATTCTCACCAAGAGTGTACAGAGGATTCTTTTTCTTCATATTCTCAACACTATTTATCTTTGGTTTTTAATAATAGCCATCTTAACAGGTATGTGGTGATATCTTATTGTTTTGATTTGCATTTCTCTGATGATTAGTAATGTTGAGCATCTTCACATGTTGGGCATTTGTGTGGAGACAGTTCCTTTTTTTAGAGAGCTGTCTATTCATGTTCTTTTCGTATTTTTTAGTTGAGTCTTGTTGGTTTGGTTTGGTTTTACTTTGTTGTGATTCGATTGTATCAATCCCTTGAATATTTCAGATATTAACCCCTTGTTAGATATATGGTTTACAAATGTTTCTTCCCATGCTCTAGGTTGCTTTTTCATCTTGTTGATTGTTTTCTTTTGTGTGTAGAAGCTTTTTAGTTTGATGTCATCTTACTTGTTTAGGTTTGCTTTGGTTGTCTACGCTTTTGGTATCAGAACCAAAAAATAAAAATCATAGCCAAGACCAGTGTCGAGAAGGATTTTCCTTTTTCCTCTAAGAATTTTATGGTTTCGGATGTTATATTTTGTCTTTCATCCATTTTGAGTTGATTTTTGTGTATGCTGCAGTTTAGGGTTCAATTTTATGTGTGTGCCTAAAATATCCAATTTTTCCAACACTATTTACTGAAGAGACTATCCTTTCCCCACTGTGTATTTTCGTCAAAAATTAGCTGACCATATATGCATGGCTTTATTTCTGGAATTTCTATTCTGTTCCATTGTTCTATGTATGTTTCTATGCCAGTACCATACTGTTTTAATTACTATAGCTTTGTAGTATTATTTGAAATCAGAAAGTGTAATGTTTTCAGCTTTGTTCTTTTTTTTCAAGATTGCTTTGGTTATTCGGGGTCTTTCCATAGGAATTATAGGATGGTTTTAATATTTCTGAGAAAAAAGTGCTATTATAATTTTTAAAGGCATTGCTTTGAATTTATAAATCACTAGGTATTATGAACGTTTCAATAATATTAGTTCTTCCAATTCACAAATAAGAAATATTTTCCTATGTATTTGTGTCTTCTTCCATTTCTTTCATCAGTGTTTTATAGTTTTTCAAGAATAGCTCTATTCTCTTACGTCCTTGGTTAAATGTATTCCTAAGTATATTATTCCTTTTGACAATATTATAAATGGGAATGTTTTCTTATTTGTTTTTTAGACAGTTTGTTGTTAGTGTATAAAAATGCAACTGAAACTGTGTGTTGGGTTTGTATTCCAAAACTTTACAAAATTTATTAATTCTTACTTATTTTTTGTGGAGTCTTTAGGGTTTTCTATATATATAATCAAGTTATATGCAAAAAGAGACAATTCTACTTCTTTCTTTCAAACTTGAATGTCTTTACTATCTTCCCTTGACTAATTGCTCTGGCTAGAACTTCCAGTACTATGTTATTTAGAAATGACAAGGGTGGGCATTCTTATCTTGTACATAATGTTAGAGAAATAGCTTTCCGCTTTTTGACTTTTATTATGTTGCATTTACATTTGATCTTATGTTGTAAATATCTTCTATAACTAATATGTCAAGAGTTTTAATCATAAAAATGTGTTGAATTTTGCCAAATGCTTTGTCTCCATTGGGATGATTATATGATTTTTATAATTTATTCTGTTGATGTAGTATATAACATTTATTGATTTGCATATGTTAAATTATCCTTATATTTCAAAGATAAATCCTACTTGATCATAGTGAATGATTCTTTTAATGTGCTGTTGAATTTCCTTTGCTATGATTTGGTTAAGGATTTTTGCATCTCTGTACTTTTCTTCTAATGTTCTTTTGTGACTTTGGTATCAGGGAAATTCTCGCCTTATAAAATGAGTTTATAAATGTTTCTTCCTCTTCAAGTTTTTGGAAAGAGTTTGAGAAGAAATGGCACTAATTCTTTAATGTTTAGTAGCATTCATCCATGAAGCCATCTGATCATGGCTTGTTGTTGCTGCTGGGAGGATTTTGATTACTGATTCAATCTACTTATATGTTATTGTTCTGTTCAGACTTTTTATATTATCATGATTAAGTCTTAGTAGATTGTACGTTTTTAGGAATTCATTTCCCTTTTGATTTCTTCTTTAACCCATTGGTTGTTCAGAAGTATGTTGCTTAATTTTCACATATTTGTGAATTATCTGATTTTCTTCCTAGTATTGATTTCTAGTTTCATACCGTTATGGTAGAAAACATATTTGATATTTTAATCTTTCTAAATCAGTTAAGACTTCCTTTGTGACCTATCATCTGATCTACTCTGGAGAATTCTGTGTGAACATTCTATGTGGTGAATGTGTTTCCTACTGCTGTTTGATAAAAAAAACTTTTATACATGTCTATTAGGTCTATTTGATTTTTAGCGTTGTTTAAGTCTGTTTCCTTACTGATTTTGTTTCTAGATAATCTGTCTTTGTTAAAAGTGGTAGATTGAAATCCCCTACTATTATTTTATTGCTATTTCCCTATTCAGTTCTGATAATATTTACTTTATATATCATGATGCTCCAATATTGAATGCACATATATTTATAATGGTAATGTCCATTCGATAAACTCATGACTTTGTTCTTTTGCAATAACTTTCTTTGTCCCATTTTACAGTTTTTGACTTAAAATCTACTTCATCTCATATATATAACCAACTCTGCTCTGTTTCAGTTACAACTTGTGTAGAATATCTTTTTTCATCCATTTACTTTTAGATGATGTATGCTATGAAAGCTAGTGAGTCTTTTGTAGATCTTTTTTTTTTTTCATCATTTAGTCACTCTATGTTTTGATTGAAAGATTTCATCCATTTGCATTTGAAGTAATTAGTAATTATAGATAGTTAAAGAATTACTCTTGCCATTTTGTTAGTTTTGGGGTTTTTCTTTTTTACGATTTTGTGGTGGCTTTTATTCTCCCTCTCTTGCTGTCCTTCTTGGTGATTTGATAAAATTTTTACTTGTATGTTTTGATTTATTTTTATCTTTTATTTATCTAATATATGTTTTACCTTTGTGATTTCCATGAGAATTATAAAATCTTGATAGTTAAAACAATCTATTCAGCCTGATAACAACTTAATTTTTGTTACATATTAAAACTCTATATTTTCATTCGTGAACATACATTTTATGATATTGATGTAACAATTTACAGCTTTTTATATGGTGTATGCATTATATAATTGCTGTAGCCATAACTATATTGAATACTTTGCCTTTTAACTTTTATACTAGAGTTAAAATTAATTTGTACAACATCATTACACTACTAGAGTATTCAGACTTTGACTATATTTTTCCCTTACCCATCATATGTTTTCATGTTGCTAATTAGCAACTCTTCATTTCATTTTTTGAAAATCAGGTCTAACAGTGATGAAATCTCACAATATTTGTTTGTCTGGAAATGTCTTTATCATGCTTTCATTTCTGAAGAATAGCCTTGCCAAGTATAGTATTTTTGTTTGGTTTTTTTTTTTTTTTTTCCAGCACTTTCATTATGTCATCCAACATTCTCCTGCTCTGTAAGATTTGTGTTGAGAAATCCACTGATAGTCTTATGAAGATTTCCTTATATGTGATGAATTGCCTTTCTCTGGCTGCTTTCAAAATTCTCTTTGATTTTTGACAATGTTATTAGAATGTGTCTCATTAAAAGCCTCTATGTTCAACATATTGGGGTTATTTGTGCTTCAACGATCTGGATGTTCATTTCAATATCTAGATTTGGGGTGCTTTCTGTCATTATTTCTTAAAATAAGTTTTCTGGTCCTTTGTCTTTCTCTGCTGCTTCTGGAACTTTTATAACGTGTACATTAGTTCACTTGATAGTGTTTCATACATATCATCAGATTTCTTTACTCTTTTTCATTCTTTTATCTTTTTATTCCACTAATTGGATCATTTCAAATTATCTGTCTTTGAGTTCACTGACTCTTTTTTCTACATAATTAAATACGCTGTCGTAGCTCTCTTTTGAAGTTTTCAGTTTGCACATTGTATTCTTCAGCTGAGCTTCTTTCAGACCATTATTTCAAATCTGTTGTCAGGAA
>NC_045435.1:26507875-26520375 GCF_002776525.5 Piliocolobus tephrosceles | reverse complement strand
GGTAATCCTGAAATAATCAGGCAGCTGCTATACAGCAAGAAAATGTCAAGTCGAACACCTGGGTGCTAAACATTGATACATGCTTGTAGGCCACTTTTGATCTATCGGCCCAACATGCCCACTGTCAGTGGCTTACATAGGTTAGGAGGAAATCACCTCATTAGAACATAGCTAGAGTTTGCTTATAGTCAAACGGCACAAATAACACTATCCTTCAGATGGAGGGCGGTTATTTTCCTGTGCACTGAACTCGCTAGTATTTTTGAGTAGCTCAGGTCCTCTGTTGTCTGCGTGTCTATAAACTACTCTTTTCTCTTTACAAAAGAACATAGCAATGGCTTCGTTTTTCCAAGCAGAACAATACAAATTACTGTTTAATGGCCTAGGATGTCATTATACGAAAGGGCAGCCCGCACTGGCAACTCCAAATTACACTCCGAGTTCTTCAAGGAGTTAATGACTGGTGGCTACATACTGTATACAGCGGTAATCAGCACCAGATAAGGTGGCATCCTGGCTTTCAGGATGCTGTGCAGACAGAAGTATGTTGTCTAATTGCCTTCCTTAACCTTCAATTTAGTTCTGTTTCCCTTCCTATTGTACTGCAGATGCAGTAATTAGTTTGCAAAGAGCTTGGGGAAAATGGACTCACAAGCCAACTCATTTTCTTTTTTCAAAGAAGCTTCCCAAGTTCATAAACTGTAGTGAGAGCCTTACTCAAATCAATGTAGAGTTTATAAGTGAAAAAGGACAAAGAGCATAACACAAATTGAAACTGGATTTTTCCATCCAATTTAGAGGACAGCAAATTTGATTTAAGAAACATAATGTTAAGAAAAAGGAACGTCCTGTATTAAGTCAAGGGCTCACACACAAAAAGTAGCAAGTCCATGGGGAACCTTTTTGATTCTACCATAGCTCCCGACATCATACAACTCTCCCAGTTCTATAATTTGGAAAGTGATTTTTAGAACACAGTCTGTTTAGAAAACAGTCTTAATTTGGCGACACAAAAACCATTTATCTCTATATTTTACATGATTATCATAAATAATGTGAAATTATTTTAAAGTTTAAACTATGATTGAACTTTTATTTTGGCAAGTAGTTATAAATTTTGGTTAAAATCATTGTTGTACATGTTTGACTGGAATCAAGATTGGTCTCATACTGCAGAATCAATCAAACTTTCTACCCAGTCTGAAGATTAATTTATTCAATCAAAACTGAAGGTGGCTCCTAAAGAGACAGTTCCCTCTCCATCTCCTCAGTAACCTGGGGACATTCTTGGTAACTCAGATTTCCGAGCATGGTAGAAACTTTTAGCCAAACTTGAGCTTTTAGGACAATTATAGGAACTTGCCACCAAGCCAAAGGAATTGATGGAGTTGCAGAGTACGTTTTCAGAAGCCTTAATGGTTCGGAACAATACAGTTTCAAACATGACTGCAACGGCATTGCCCTTCCAGTAGTGCTAATTGAACTGCAGATGCTTCTCCACCTACAATGGATTTACAATCTGATAAACTCATTGTTAAGTTGAAAATACCATAAATCAAAAATGTATTTAATACACCTAACCTGCTGAACAGTTTAGCCTAGCCTACTGAAACATGCTCAGAGCATCGTGTTACCTTACAGGTGGGCAAAATTATCGAACACAAAGCTTACTTTTCAATAAAGTGTCTACTGTATTGCATTTCCCAAATTACACATATATCACTATTTTAAAAGAAAATAACAACATAGTAAACAGTCACTCAAATAATAGAAAGAAAAACCAAAAAATGTTTATTACTAAATTGGAGCTATGTCTTAACTATACCTTTAAAATAAATGAAGATATACGACATTTAAAAGTATGGGCCCTTGTGACGAACAGATCTGGGTTCTTTTCAGCCCTATCACTTATTACTTGTGTGATCTTAGACAAGTTATGTAAATTTCTTTATTTTCTTCTTTAGTTAAATGGGAATGATAATAGTAGCTTCTACAAAATAAAGTTGTTTTAGGATTACTTGAGATGAAGCAGGTAAAAGGCAAAGAAAAGGTTCAGCAAATGTTCTCTTCTGTTGTCATCATCATAGTCTTCAATAACCATTAAAATTATCTGAAGAACATAAGAGGAAAAGGCTGCATTTTCATTAGTGTGATGAAGAAAATCCTCCCAGAAGTGTACTTTGCAGAATAGTTTGAATGACTTGGAACGTCAATTACAAGAAGGAATAAGTATAAGTAGAAAAGAACATGGAAAAAGTTGAGGAGAACTCAAAATAAATAGATGGACAGATAAGCTGTCTTGACTTTACATGTGGTAGTGAGCCTCCAAGATGGCCCACAATTATCCCTGCCTCTTGCTATCCCCAGCCTTGTGTAATACTCTCTCATGTTGTACCAAAGGTAGTCCGTGTGATCAGTAGGCTGTGGCAGAAGAGATGGGTTATCACTTCTGAAACTGGGTTTTATAAGATATTTCTGCTTTCATGTCTCTCTTTCTCTCTCTCTCCTCTCTCTCTCTCTGTTTTTTCTCTTTTCTCTGTTTCTCACACATACACACACACACACAGTCACACCAACTAAAGTCTCCTGCCAATAGCCACAGGGGTGCTCTAATTAGGCTTCAGAGGCTGTAGCACTGGTTCTACAGCTTCATTGCTATCTCATGAGAGATGCTTAGCTGAACCACCCAACTAAGCTGCCCCTAAATTCCAGATCTTCAGAAAGTGAGATAATATCTGCTTTAAGCCATTAAATTTGGGGTGCAATCAGTTCTCTATAGCCATGGATTCTGCATCCATGATTCAACCAGCCATGGATTGGTTGAATAGTCTCACACACACACACACACACACACACTAAATGATACAGCAATAAAAAATAGTACAAACTTTAAAAATACAGTATAACAGCTATTTACATAGTACATTTTGTTAATTATCATAAGTAATCTAGAGGTAATTTAAAGTATATAGGAGGATGTGCAAAGGTTATATGCAATTACTTTGGCATTTGCCAACATTTTGTCTGTCACATTACTTTTTTCATTGTGTCTAAAATATAATTCAAGCATTTGGAACTAGGAGACAATGTTGGTTTATTTAAACACAAAAAGAAAAAACACTCTGGTAATGAGTAAGTTTTTCAACCAAAAAATGTTTTTAAGTTATAGGATATGAATAGCTGAATTAGAGCTAGGTTCTAAAATGTGGCTCAATAATAAAATTAATTTAAATGCACAGCACTCTCATATGTCATAAATTTTTTGAAAGTGTTAAGAGTTTGCAACATAGAAATATTTGAGGGCCGGGCGCGGTGGCTCACGGCTGTAATCCCAGCACTTTGGGAGGCCGAGACGGGCGGATCACGAGGTCAGGAGATCGAGACCATCTTGGCTAACGCAGTGAAACCCCGTCTCTACTAAAAAATACAAAAAAAGCTACCCGGGCGAGGTGGCGGCGCCTGTGTCCCAGCTACTCGGGAGGCTGAGGCAGGAGAATGGCGGGAACCCGGGGGGCGGAGTTTGCAGTGAGCTGAGATCCGGCCACCGCACTCCAGCCTGGGCGACAGAGCGAGACTCTGTCTCAAAAAAAAAAAAAAAAAAAAAAAAAAAAAAAAAAATTTGAGACTGTATACTTAACTGTTTAAATTTTCTTAAATTACACTATATTGAATATTTCTATTTTGGGGACTTGAGCATCCCCAAATTTTGGTATCCTCGGGGGTCCTGGAACCAATCCCCTGCAGATACCAAGGGACAGCTCTTACTTGTTTTTTGGAGGTAGAGGGTAGATAACTAATACTTTACAAGCTGTTATTTTAATGTGAAAATAGATCTTCAGAATCTATTTTCCTTTATCACCTCCATTATCATTTTCTGGGGGTTCCTTTTAATTATAAATAAAGGTAATTCTACTTCTTAAGAATAGAAAAAAAAATCAGGAATATTACATATAAAGTTTGAAAAATTTTTTTTTGGAAAGTAGCTGTCACATTACCTATATCATTATGTCTACAATACAATTCAAGCATTTGGAACAAGGAGAAAATACTGGTTTACTTAAAGACAAAAAACAAACAAACAAACACAAAAAATCCTCTGGTAAGAAATAAGTTTTTCAACGAAAAAAAAATTTTTTTTAAGTTGTAGGATATGAATAGCTGAATTAGAGCTAGGTTGTAAAATGAGGCTCAATAATAAAATTAATTTAAATGCACAGCACTCTCATATGTCATAAAGTTTTCGAAAGTGTTAAGAGTTTGCAACATACATATATTTGAGAATGTATACTTAACTGTTTAAATTTTCTTAAATTATACTCTATTGAATATTTCTATTTTCACAGCAATATTTCAGAATTTTAAATGTATAAAGGCAATATAATAAGTATAAAAATAGAAACAAAAATGCAGTTCCATCTTTCTAGTTCTCTAATTTCAGATGTTTTTGTATTTGTATTGCAAATTTTCCCATATATAGAAAAATCACATTCTGTAAGTCTGTATTTATAATATCAACATTAGTTTTTTAAATTAAAAAAAGTTAGGATATAAGTAGCACATAGAAGGCAATTTTTAAAACTCTTTGAAAATACGAACTTAGCAAATATCTATTATTAATATTTTGTTCATTATCCTAGAAGCCTCTTTATCATCTCACCCTGATCATTTATAAGTGGGAATACAACATGCCAAAACCCAAGATCGACACTGCTAACAGGGAGAACCCGAATAGCATTAGCTTCGGTCACATGGTTACTCTCTAGGTACCAGGTTTGTTGAAGAGGAAATGGAAAACAGTTGAGAACATCTTGATACAATTCCTACCATGACTTCAGAGAGAGTAGAGTGAGCTGATCTCAAGTGAAAGGATTCCAGGAAGTGAAAAACGTAGTGGGCACCAAACACAGGAAGCATTCCGCAGGAGTAAAACCATGATAGGGAATTCTTAATGAGTGCTCCTTTCTACCGCATCACTCTCCTTTTTCCGCATCACCTATTTTGACTCCATTCCCTCACCTCTTATTCTCTCCAATCTGCTTTTTACTCTTACAAATTCACAGAAACATTCCAAGAAAGATGTAGTGTTCTAATTCTGTCCAGAGATTTTATTATACTGTAACATTTTGGTTTCAAGTCTTTATCCTATTTGATTTTTTTGAAGAGTTTGAGATCATTATCCATCTATTTTTTGCCTTCTTTAAAGTCTTTTTATTGACTTCCAGGATGTTCCTCGCTTCTGGTTCCACCTTTCCCTGGAATAGGACTCCTCTTTTGGTTCTAATGCCTTGAATCTTGAAATCTTTTAATGATGTTTAAACAGTGAAAAGTTTCAAATAAAAATTTTTATTAAAATTTGAAATGTGCAGAATTCATACCAGTACACCTTGAAAACTTGAATATAGGAGGAAAAAATTATGGAAACAATTTGAAGAACTTTAATGGGAACATATTTTGCCTTATATATTTACATTCTGGAAATTTTCAATGTCACATTTAACACTAATAACTGATCCTAAACAAGCTATTCAGGGTAGGTTAAAGTCATATTTTTTAAACTAAAGTTTATTCTAAATTTAGACACACTGGCATTTTATCCTTTGTTAATAATGATCTTCCAGCTAACCTAACAAGTCGAAATAATAAAGGTTATTAAATATTCATAGGATTCCTAATTTTAATAAGTTCTATAAATACACTATACATAAAGGTAATGTATCAAGGGTTTTGAAATTTGGGATAAAGCTGTATGGGTTACTTTCATTAAAATGGTTTTCTATATCTGAACAATCTATGTTATTCATTTCTATATATCATGTTCTGATTGTGTTTTAAGCCATTTTTTGTTCTTACCGCCATCAGATTCATTAAAATTTATTACAACTTTATTAAATACAGGTAGCAATATAAAATATACCCAGACTAAATCATTTGTGACAGTTCTGGTGTCGATCTATTTAAAATAAGGTAATGCCCTTGTGCCTTGTGCTAACTTAGTAGACTTTCATGAAAGTACTTTCACAAGCGTTTCTATTCTGGCTCATTAATCAATGTTGGTAAACCTCATCATTTTTTCTAAGACACAATTTTCTTATTTGTAAAATGGAAGTAATGACTACCTCACATAATTGTTTGTATTTTTTTAGTAGTCTGATACACATATGCAGGCATACCTCAGAGATATTGCAGGTTCAGGTCCAGACCACCACTAGAAGCAAGTTGCAATAAAGCAAGTCACAATAATTTGTTGCTTTCTCATTGTATATAAAATTTATGTTATACTATACTGTAGACAATTAAGTATGCAATACCATTATGTCTAAAAATGTTAATACCTTAATAAAAATAATTTGTAGCTGAAAAATGCTAATTATAGTCCGAGACTTCAGCAAGTCATAGTCTTTTCACTGGTTGAAGGTCTTTCCTTGAAATTGATGGCTGCTGACATCAGGGTGGTGGTTGAAGGTTAGGGGAGCCGTGGCAATTTCTTAATATTAGGCCCAGTGAAGCTTGCTGCATCAATTGACTCTTCCTTTCACAAAATAATGATCCTTTCAATTGACGCTGAAAAAGCTTTGATAAAATTCAGTATCTCTTCATGATAAAAGCCCTCAAAAAACTGGGAATAAGGCTAGGCGCAGTGACTCATAGCTAGAAAGAAGTTAATGCCTGGCTGCGATGGACAGGTTGACTCTCTTGTTAGCAGCTGATGCCCTGGTGATTTTGAAATTGATAAAATAGTGGCAGGGTTTGAGTCTTAACTAATTCTGAAAGAAGTTCTACAGTGGGTAAAATGCTATTATTAATCAGCATTGCATGCTACAGAAAATTAGAAAACCTTCAAATAAACAACCTAACATCTAAAGGAACTAGAAAAGCAAGAGCAATCATACCCAAATACTAAAAGAAAAAAAAAAGAAAGATCAGAGTAGAAAAAAATAAAATCAAAACAAAAAACATAATACGAAGCAAAACAAAAAAAGTGACTTTTGAAAAGACAAAAGCAACAAGCTTTTAGCTAGACTAAATAAGAAAAAAAGAAAGCAGACTCAAATAAATAAAAATCAGAGATGAAAAGGGAGACATTAAAATTGATAATTCAGAAATTAAAAGGATCATTAGAGACTACTATGAGAAACTATATGGCAAAAAATAAATAAAATTCCTAAAAGAAATGGATAAATTCCTAGACACACACAATCTACCAAGATTCAACCATGAAGAAATGTAAAACCAAAACCTGTATCAACCAATAACAAATAACAATCAAAGCCATAATAAAAAGTCTCCCAGCAAAGAAAACTCAGGACTCTATGGTTTAAATGCTGAATTCTACCAAATATTTAAATAAGTATTAACACCAATCCTACCCAACCTATTCCAAAAAGTAGAATAGCAGGAAATTTTTCCAAATTCATTACACAAGGTCAATATTACCTTGACACCAAACACAAATACAAGAAAGGGAAAGGGAAGGGAAGGAAATAAAGAGAAAGAGAAGAGGGAGGGAAGGGAGGGGAGGGGAGGGGAGGGGAAGGGAAGGGAAGAGGGGAAGGAAGGAAAGGGAAGGAAGAAAGGAAGGAAGGTTAAAGATCAATATTTATGTTGAGCATTTATGCAAAAATCCTCAACAAAATACTAGCAAACTGAATTCAACAACACACTAAAGAGATCATTCAGCATGATCAATAGGGATTCATCCCAGTGGTGCAAGGATAGTTTAACATATGCAAGTCAGTCAATGTAATACATCATTTGAACTGAATGAAGAACAAAAACCATATGATCCTTTCAATTGATGCTGAAAAAGCTTTGATAAAATTCAGTATCTCTTCATGATAAAAGCCCTCAAAAAACTGGGAATAAGGCTAGGCGCAGTGACTCATGCCTGTAATCCCAACACTTTGGGATAAAAAGGTGGGTGATCACATGAGCCCAGGAGTTTGCCAATAGCCTGGGCAGCATGGCAAACCCTGCCTCTATTTGAAAAATACAAAAAGTAGCTAGGCATGGTCGTGCACATCTGCAGTCCCAGCTGCTCAGCAGACTGAGGTGGGAGGATTGGTTGAGACTGGGCAGTTGAGACTTCAGGGAGTCATGATCATGCCACTACACTCCAGCCTGGGTGACAGAGTGATACCTTGTCTAAACAACAACAACAACAAAACAAAACTTTGGGAGGCCGAGGCAGGTGGATCACAAGGTCAGGAGATGGAGACCATCCTGGCTAACAAGGAGAAACCCCGTCTCTAAGAAAAATACAAAAAATTAGCTGGGCACCATGGCGGGCACCTGTAGTCCCAGCTAATAGGGAGGCTGAGGCAGGAGTATGGCATGAACCTGGGAGGCGGAGCTTGCAGTGAGCCGAAATCTCGCCACTGCACTCCAGCCTGGGTGACAGAGTAAGACTTCATCTAAAAAAAAATAAAAACAAAAAACAAACAAAAACAACATATACTACAGACTCATAGCTGGTACCCTACTGAATGGGAAAAAACTGAAAGCCTTTCCTCTAAGAACTTGAACAAGGCAAGGATGCCTACTCTCACCACTGTTATTCAAATAGTACTGGATGTTCTAGCTAAAGCAATTCAACAAGGGAGAGAAAATGCATCCAAACTGCAAAGGAAAATGTGTAATTATCTTTGTTTGCAGTTGATATGTTCTTATATTTGAAAAAACCTGAAGACTTCACAGAAAGTATTAGAACTGACAAAAAAAAAAAAAAAAAAAAAAACAGTAAAGTGGCAGGATACAAAATTAACATACAAAAATCAGTAACATGTTTATATGTTGACAGGGAATAATCTGAAAAAGAAATCAAGAAAGTAATCCCATTTACAATAGCTACAAAGAAAACAAAATACCCAGGAATAAAACCAAAGAAATAAAAGATCTCTACAATGAAAAGTATAAAATATTGAGGCAAGAAATAGAAATGTTCACAAAAATGAAAGGATTTTTCATATCCATAGATTGGAAAAATCAATATTGTTAAAATGTTCATACTACCCAAAACTATCTACAGATTCAATACAATCTTTATCAAAATACCAAAATGCCAATCTTTACATTCTTCACAGAAACAGAAATAACAATCCCAAAATGTATATGAAACCATAAAGGACCCAGAATAGCCAAAGCTGTCTTGAGCAAAAAGAACAAAACTGGAGGAATCACATTATTTGACTTCAAATTATACTACAGAGCTATAATGGCCAAACCTGCATGGTGCTGGCATAAAAACAGACACAAAGACCAATGAAACAGAATAGAGAACCCAGAAATAAATCCATACATCTAAAGTGAACTCATTTTTGACAAAAGTGTCAAGAACATACATTGGAGAAAGGACAGTTTATGCAATAAATGGTGCTGGAAATCTAGATATCCATATGCAGAAGAATGAACCTAGATGTCCATCTCTCACCATATACAAAACTCTAATCAAAATGAATTAAAGACTTAAATTTAAATCTCAAACTGTAAAACTACTAAAGGGAAACATTAGGAAAACTCTTCAGGACAATGGCCTAGGCAAATATTTCTTGAGCAATACCCCACAAGCTCAGACAACGAAGGCAAAAATGGACAAATGGGATCACATCAAGTTAAGTATCTTCTGCACAACAAAGGAAACAATCAACAAAGTGAAGAGACAACCCAGAGAATGGGAGAAAATATCTGGAAACTATCCATCTGACAAGGAATTAATAACCAGAATATATAAGGAGCTCAAACAACTCTAGAAGAAAAATAAATCTAATAATCTGATTCTTAAAAAAAAAGGATCTGAATAGACAGTTCTCAAAAGAAGACATGCAAATGGCAAACACATGTAGAAAAAGGTGCTCAACATTATTGAACATCAGAGAAATGCAAATTAAAACTACAGTGAGCTACCATCTCACCCCAGCTAAAAAGGCTTATATCCAAAAGACAGGCAATAACAAATGCTGGTGGGGATGTGGAGAAAGGGTAGCTCTCATACACTCTTGTCAGGCATGTAAATTAGTACAGCCACTGTGGAAAACAGTATGGGGGTTCCTCAAATATTCAAAAATAGAACTACTATGTGATCCATAATCCCACCGCTAGGTATACACCCCACAAAAAGGAAATCAGTATATTGAAGAGATATCTGAACTCCCATATTTATTGTAGCACTATTCAAAATAGCTACAATTTGGAATAAACCGAAGTGTACATCAACAGACAAATGAGTAAAAGAAAACATGGTACATATATACAATGGAGTGCTATTCAGGCATCAAATGGACTAAGATCCTGTCATTTGCAACAACATGTATAAAAATGGAGGACATTATTAAGTGAAATAAACCAGGCACAGAAAGACAAACTTTGCATGTTCTCACTCATAAATGTGGGAGCTAAAAATAAAAACAACTGAACTCATGCAGATAGAGAGTAGCATGATGGTTACCACAGGCTGGGAAGGGTAGTGTGGGGGTGGGAAAGAAATGAAGATGGTCAGTGGGTAAAAGCATATAGTTATATACAAAGAATAAGATCTGGTATTTGACAGCACAACAGGATGACGACAGTCAGTAATAATTTGTTGTATACTTTAGAATAACTGAAGGAGTACAATTGGATTATTCAAAACACAAGTAAATAATAAAAGCTTGAGGTGATGGATGCCACAGTTACCCTGATGTGATTATTAAACATTGTATGCCTGTATGCAAATATCTCAGGTACTCCATAAATATGTATATATGCTATGTATTCATAAAGTTTTTTTAAAGAAAAGAATATTGTGGCAGATCTTTTATCGAGACAAGCAAAACTTTCTCTGTATCAGCAATGATGCCATTTCGCTTTCTTATCACTTGCATGTTCACTGGAGTAGACCTTTTAATTTCCTTCAAGAACTTTCCCTCTGCATTCACAACTTTGCCGCTTGGTGCAAGAGACCTAGCTTTCAGCCTGTCTCACTGTTGGCATGCCTTCTTCACTAATGTTAATCACTTTTAACTTCTGATGTAAAGTGAGCAACATGTGACTCCTTTTTTCACTTGAACCCTTAGAGTCCTTTGTAGGGTTATTAATTAGTTTATTTCAATATTGTTTTGTCTCAGGAAATAGGGAGATCTGAGGAGAGAGAAAATAAGTACAACAGTAACATCAAAGACCACTGCTCACCAGCTTACCATAATAAACCAATAGTAATAAACTTTTGAATATTGTGGGAATTATCAAAATGTGACACAAAGGTACAAAGTGAGCACAAGCTGTTGGAACAATGGCACTGACAGGCTGGCTCTACGCAGGGTTGCCACTAACCATCAATTTATACAAAAACCGCAATATCTGCAGAGTGCAACCAAGTGAAGCACAATAAAATCAGATGTTCCTGTGTTATAGGAAATGATTATTCTGAATAAATGGTACGTTGTCTTGAAAATCTATTAGTTTAATTTACCATTCACAGTACCTGGCCTTCCAGCATATTGGAGATAACCGGATCCTTAAAACCATTGTAAGATACCACCCTTCAGAGGCCGGGCGCAGTGGCTCACACCTGTAATCCCAGCACTTTGGGAGGCCGAGGCAGGCGGTCATGAGGTCAGGAGATCGAGACCATCCTGGCTAACACGATGAAACCCCGTCTCTACTAAAAATACAAAAACTAGCGGGGCGTGGTGGCTGCGCCTGTGGTCCCAGCTCCTCGGGAGGCGGAGGCAGGAGAATGGCGGGAACCCGGGGGGCGGAGCTTGCAGGGAGCCAAGATGGCGCCGCTCACTCCAGCCTGTGCGACAAAGGGAGAGGCTGTCTCAGGAAAAAAAAAAGAAAGAAATACCACCCTCAGAATAGTTTCTTTTGACCTCAAAATAATTGGGTTTGGCGTAAGACAAATAACTTTAGTAATAACACAGACATTGTTTATCTTACTTTAGCTTAATAAATATTTAGCCATATGCAACATGAGTGAAGCCCAAGGATAAATGATATTTGTAGCCAGTAGAGAAGCAGAACTCAAAGTCTATGGTTTATGGAAGGCTATCTAGATAGCTGTTTTCTTTATTGTCTGTGGAGAATAAACTTCAAGATCATGGATAGATACTTAAAATTTAGAGATCATTTTTTATCTCATTATATTAATAGAAAAGAGACAGGGCACAGAGTGTTTCACTAAAAACAATTTTGATAAGACCTTGAAAGACACAACCAACTCAATAGTAAATATTAGTCATATTTGTGTAATTTGTCTCCTACTTCATAAGAGAGACCCATGGTAAAAATGGAGTTGTTCATTATTCTGCTTATTTTTGAGGAATTCAGAGGAGGCCATTTGGTTTTATTTAATGAACTTGAACATACTTTCTGGAGCAAAGGAGATTTCTCCAGATAGCAAAATATTCCTTTTCTCTTTCATTCTGCCTCACCTAAAAAGGAGGAGGAGGAGAAGAAGGAGGATACAGAAGAGAGAAGGAAGGAAGGAAGGAAGGAAGGAAGGAAGGAAGGAAGGAAGGAAGGAA
>NC_045435.1:26499214-26507865 GCF_002776525.5 Piliocolobus tephrosceles | reverse complement strand
GAAGGAAGGAAGGAAGGAAGGAAGGAAGGAAGGAAGGAAGGAAGGAAAGGAGGGAGGGAGGGAGGGAAGGGAGGGAGGGAAGTAGGAACAGAGAAAAGGAGAGAGGGAAGAAGAAAACACGCACAGACATACACACATACAAACTTATCTGTCTATACTTTTCTCAAACTGTTTTATCAGTTTTATTCAGGATTACTCACTTGTTAATTTTTGCATGTTTTCAAATAAATTGTATATGTATGCAGGATCGTATCTTGTATTTATTAGTCTTTATACACTTGCCTCAAGTTGGACAACTAAAACAAATTTATTTAAGTGCTTTTAACAACTTTCAGGAAAAGTTAGGATGTCTAGAGGAAATATGACAAACAGAGAAAGTGGAATCACTTCTAGCTAAGTCATATAAGAGTATGATTCTTACTATTGACGAATGACACATTAAAGGGAGCTAAGACATGAAGCTATAGGAAAATGATGTGTTCACTTAAAATGCAGATTTTCTGTTCGCACTTACATGGGTAGGCAGGCAGAGTGATGAACTAATATCTATGAGCTGCATTCGAGGCCTACGGAAATTTCATAGCCACTTTATTTATTCAGCAAATATTTACTGAGTTCCTATCTTGTGTGGCTGTAGAAGTGATCAAGAGTGATGGTCACATTCTCTTAGGGTGAGAATAAAAGTAAACAAATGAGAGAATGGTGAATGCCAAGGGGTTTGCTGGCTAAAAAGAGAGAGGACAACACAGCAGTGGGCCAGTGGGTTACTGGTTAGGGAGGGGAATCTTCTCTGAGAGATAGGTTGAGCTTAGACAAAAATCTCAGAAGAGACCATCTTTGTGAAACCATGAAAGAAGGAACGTATTTTTGGTAGGGACAATTCCAAGAACGAAACCTTTAGGCAGAATTGAACATGGTACAGCCAGAAGGAGTGTGATTCCTAGCAGTCTGTTTTCTAGCAATGATAGGCATGCAAACTGAGAAACAATGTCATAAATAAGAGGATCTTTATACTAATAGTAGTAATGGGTAATAATTAGTGTGGACTTACTTTGTGCCACTGAGTCAAACTTTCTGCATAGACTGTATTCAAAGACAACAGTAGTATGATATTAAAGTTAAGGTTTTGAGAGCAGACAGCCCTTAACGTTGTTTCCTGCCAATTATTAGCTTCGCAAACACTAATAGATTTCCTAATATGTCTTCATCTTTTCTTCCCCTTGTTTAGACTGAGTATAATAATAGTGCCAACCTCCTATGACTGTTCTGAGAAATAAATAATAGCAGTTAACATTTATTGAATACTAACTATGGGCCAGTACTTTAACATGAATTCACTTAACCTGCCAGGTTAGTAAAGCTCATTAGGCCAGGGTCAGAACATATGCTCCTCATAATAAGCACGCTATAAAACATTACCTGAATTCTTTCTATGTGTTCATAAGTAAAGTAGTATAAGGAAAAAACTTTGCAGCATTATAAGACTAGATTTATTTCCATTAAAATCAATGATGTTAAATGTTGTATTATGATGACCACCTTTTATGTGGTAATCCCAAAATATCATGAGCATTTTGAGTGTCAGAAATGTGTTTTAAACATTTTCAATACTCCATATCACAGTATCTAAAGCATAGTAGGCTCAGGGTAAATGTTTGTTAAATGAATAAGTAAACATTAGAGTTTCTGTGGATAGAGTATTTAATTTTAACTGACTTCTTTTTCCTTTTCTTTTCTTGACTCTGTCAATATAAGCACCTTTCCTTTGCACTTTCATTTTTGCTTTTTCTGCTCTACTTCACCTTAGATTATTTTTTCGAAGTACAAGTTCCACTTAATACTTCTACAACTGGGAATATCTACTTTTCTTTTAAAGCTTTGGGTTTTACTCCTTCCTTGAGTGCTTTCTTTCTATCATTTTGAATATAACCTGCCACCAAAACATCTTGAAAAGGAAGCCAGGCATCTTTTATTTTTACCATTGCTTTTATTTTGATTTTTTGTTCTAAAAATATATGTTCTTCCCATATATATATATACACACACACACGTATATATGTAGAAATATATATATTTCAACAAATGTATTTATTTCATAGCTTTTGAGAAATTAATTTTGTCCAATTTTAGTAGTAACATAGATCAGAAAAGCGATACAAAACTCTATTTTTTTGTTCATGAGCCTCTTAATTCTATTTGAATACTGTGTGTGTGTGTGTGTGTGTGTGTGTGTGTGTGTGTGTGAATTTAAGTGTATTCCAACCTACTGGCATTTATATATCAATAAGCAACCTTCACATCTTACAGATTGAACCTAAAAATTGGGCCTCATAGGTCAAACTTGGATCCTGCACATCTCCAAACATAGCCATCAGTGTCTTAAAGTCCCCCTCTGTATTTATTTCCTTTTGACAGACCAGAGAAAGAGCCCCTGTCCCTCCCTTGATGTGAAATCAATTTCCTTCTTTGTATTGAGACTTGTTTCTCTTGTACTAAGATTACATCTAGTCTTCTTCCTCTAGCTATCTGTGTTCTTAATGCATTACATGGTTCTGCTTGAAGGTCTGCTTTCCCTATATCTGAGTGATTTTAATTAGTCTTTTGAAGTTTCTTTTGAAATTCTTTTCTTTCCCTTTTGATTATGTACTGTCTACAGTTCCCCTTATCTCAGTCTTTAGGTTAAATTCTTTTCTATATTATTGTTTCTTCTGGAAATTTAACTTCAGTTATCAGGGTGTTGGTCTGTTTATTTTCTGTATGTGTGTGTATGTGTGTGTTACTACACATATACATACACACAAATACATTTTTCTCTTTTTGAAATTATTGTCCTGCTTCCTCTTGCACACCCAGCAGAACAGAAATACATCCTGATTACTGCACTATGACTCAAAATGTCTAGATGAGTAAATAAATGTTCTCTGAACACTGAGATAAATTCTATGACAATGAAGCCTACAAAAGAAATATTTTAGCAAACTCATTCTGGTCAAGTTTTTAAGGAAGGTGCATTGAAGTTTGTCTAAAGTGTTTGCCAAAAAAACATGAAGAAAAATGAAACATTTTGGAAATGGTCACATCAAAAGCAACTGCATCTTCTGAAATAAAGCACTTCAACTTCTCAGAGATGCAATCCAAAATGATTGGCACACTCATCATTTAAAACTATGCAATAGTCTACATTAGAGAAATCCACAGTAGGTACCACCTCTACTACTGGAATAATAAGCTTTTTTTTGTCACTTACTGCTCTAAGTAAAACTGTATAGATACAGATACACATATACATATCAGAGCATTCTCCCTATTTCCTATGATTAACTTCTTCATATGATGAGAACAGGGATCACTTCCTTTATAGTCTTCTTATCATATTTTGTACTCAAATTATGAGCTGCACAATCTCACTTGGAATTGAATCTTGTGATTTGTGGACAAGTTCTTATGATGGATTAATGAGAAATTAGATTTAAAAAACTATGATCAATATAGGATTGATTCTATATTGATTGATTCTATGTTGATGTAGAATCAACACTACATTTCTCTGCAACAAAAGTTGGGGAAGAAGACTTAAAATTCTGCTTACAATGGAAATAGACTTATTTATTTTAATTATTGCAATTTTAAAGTGTTAGTCTTATACATGGTATGTGTGAAATAGTTTTACATGCTGTCATTCAGAGAAACTGTAGAATAATACATCTGAATTCTATCAAATGGTTGTTTATTAAATTATTTCTTTTTCAATATGTCAGTAATGGAATACTTTATAACAACCTGAACCTGCACATTTTGCTTGAAAATGCAGTTCAGGACCCTGCAACAAATTAGTTTCCAGCTTCAGTATTTTCAATTCCTACTGTGTTCACCCCTGAAATTAACCTATACAAATATCCCTTTATAAATGCTTATTTTCTATTTATGGCAGTTTTTAAGAACTCTTCATTTATTGGCAGACCGAGCTGTAGAAGACCTCCTGCAGACATGTTCATTGTTAAGAACACCTGCTGGTGGATTTTATTAGCTGCCCACTTCAAAACTTATTAACTCATTAAAAATTGAATATTACCTCATCATCTTTTAGGTTCTAACTATTTTAAACTCTGACACCAATTTATTAGAGAAGTAAACTGAGTTCTTTGTGTGTTTATAGTCTTTTGAATAACATTACCATGAAGAATGTTAATATCAGGTTGTGTACTGTCAGTCCTCTTGTAAAGGAGTATGCATAATGTTTTTAAAGTCTCTGTTATGGTTTAGAATAATACAGTGAAAAGGCATCAGTTATATGTATTCTAAAGAGATGTTGACTGCTTTAAACAATATAATATATGAAAAATATTTAAATAAGTAGGCAGATAAATTATGAGGTTCTCATCACTGAAAACACTATTCCATAATTATTCATGCACAAAAACCTAGGACAATTAATGCCTAAAGGATTTATTATTATTTTACAGGTCATCAAGTTACTTGACAAAAAAATATGTAGGCAGTTAAGCTACCAAAGTCAAAATATTGAAAGCTACTGTCCATAGAAAATCAATACAATGTTAAGAGAAAATATATTTGAAAGTATAATCTGAATTATAATAAAGACAATGTATTTAAAGGAGACTTCAAAGGATATGTTGAATATATAATGTTACTTAGAGTTATTGTACAAAAGTACAATATCCAACTTTTTTTTTCTATCCAAGGATATTTGTTGTATTACTTAAGCTGCACTGGACTTACTCCAACAATGCACCGCAAATAACACAGGACCCCTGTCCTTAACTAAATTGAAGATATAAATTGAACAATAAGTTAACATATGAGATTGGATATAACTTTATAGGTTCAATAGTAAGTAAGTGATACTAACAAGGGCTATGATTTTATTCAGCAAATATCTTTGAAGCACCTCCTCCCTCCTCTGTCCCAGGTATTATTCTAGGTGTTAGGAACACATTAGTGAATTAAACAAATATTTTTGTCTTCATAGACCTTACAAAGGAGAAGACAAAAAATGAGCAATGTAAATATAGAAAAAGTAAAATATATGGTATATTATTAGAGCAGGTCTTACTGACATTGTAGTAGAGAGAGATTACTGGGCTTTCCAGAATTATCAGAATGATTAAAAAATGGATTGAATCATTCTAATAAGAATGATTAAGAATGTCTAAGGGGCACAATGGACAGTGGCTCACATGTGGGTGTTAGAATCATACCTGCAGAGAGCAGTAAATGGATGACTGTGATGAGAGACGTTTCTATTAGAAAAGAACAAGTGGGGCCTGGCACGGTGGCTCACGCCTGTAATCCCAGCACTTTGGGAGGCCCAGGCGGGCAGATCACGAAGTCAGGAGATCGAGACCATCCTGGCTAACACGATGAAACCCCGTCTCTACTAAAAATACAAAAAAAATCACCCGGGCGTGGTGGCGCCTGTGGTCCCAGCTCCTCCGGAGGCGGAGTTAGGAGAATGACGGGAACCCGGGGGGGCGGAGCTTGCAGGGAGCCAAGATGGCGCCGCTCACTCCAGCCTGGGCCACAGAGCGAGACTCTGTCTCAAAAAAAAACAAAGAAGAGAGCAAGTGATGAGATTGGATATAGAAGTTAAAGCACAAGTAGCCAAGTATAGTCATTATATTTTCAGTGATTAGGAAATGAAAAAAATTCATGCAAAGTATGTGCTAGGAAAACCAATATGGAAATGATGGTACAGGAAGGCAACTGTGTATTGGAAATACAGCACTAATCTTATCACAAACTCCAGGTAGGATCTTGGCTCTCCCAGTTATCACCTCCTGAGAGTAGATAGTCTACGCATCAGAATTACAATTTGCTTGTTGAAAGTAAGATACTTCGTAATGAATTAACAAATAATAGAATATTTTGTTAGTTTCCCATGGTGCTTAATAAATTATCTATACTTAGTGGTTTGAAACAATATTCATTTATCACTGGACAGTTTCTGTGGGTCAGTAATCCAAGCAAGACTTAGCTGGCCTTCTGCTCAGGATTTCACTAGGCTGAAATTTTATCAGAGACTTGACTTGGGAAAAGTCTTCTTCAAGCTCCCTCAGGTTGTTGGCAGAATTCATAGCATTATGGTTATAGGACTGAGATCATCCTCTTTCTGGCTGTTGGCCAGTGGATGGGGTCTCTGTTTTTAGAGGCTGCCTGACTTCCACTGTTAGGTGGTGCTCCCCACAGTCTTCTCACACTGTGGCAGCTTGCTTCTTCAAACCAGTGAGGGAGAAAACCCTCTGTCTACAAAGACAGAGTCTTCTATAACATAGCATATTCAAAGATGTGATTATGGCCTATTAAATTTCCCTTGATTAGATCAAATCACCAGTTCCACCAGGATTCAAGAGGAAGAGACAGCACAAAGGTGCAACTTTAGGAGTCAGAAAATATTGGTATCACCTTGGGGACTCCCCACCATGAGTGGGAAACTGAGTTTGTTAGTCACTCTTAGCAAAGACACCTTCTAACCTTATTTGTGGCTCATTTTAATGATTGTATTTTTGCTTATCATATTTCTGATTTTTTAAAAAAATTAAAGAAGGCATTCTTTTTAAATTACCTTACATCATTTTTAGAACAAAGGAAGGGAGATAGGAAAACATTTTAAACAAGGGAAATTTTTCAATTATGGAAATGTGAGAAAATTATTGGCAGAATACAAAATTGACACTAGAGAACAGGACATTTTTTTGATATGTCAGAGAGAAGGTAAAAAAACCTAGAATATGGAAAATACAATGGAAATAGGAAGAAAAGGTTTTGAGAGATATTATTATGCAAAAATCAAAATAAAATATGAATTGCCAATTTATTTTGACTGGTAAGATTTAGAGTTCAAAATATAGGGAAATATAATGAGTTCTGGAGCCTAGGACATTAGAAGAATGGGGATATACATCACAGAAACAGGAAAGTCATGAAGGAAAAAAAAAAGTATGGAGAAAATGACCAGTGTTAATCATCAAATCACACCATATTGGAGAGTAGAGAAATGTACAAAGTTCCTGCAAATATCCATGTCTTAAAAACAAGGCAACCAATGTCCGAAGGAATTCAGCAACACGGAGGAAGGTCACACAATCAGTCAGAGGCACACACAGTGCCCCAACCCAAACTTTTTGATTATTTGCAGCATGAAATGACTTTTTTTGGACCACAGTTACTTTTCAATATTGAATTCTGGGTGAAAGAAGAATGTTTGATAGACACAAGTAATAAAGATATACGGATAAAATAGATGACATTTGGGAAGGTAGCTGCACTTGAGGAAAAGATTTAGGTGTCATTTGGATAGAAATAAAGCATTTATCAGATTCGATCTCTAAGAGAAGAGTAAAGAGTGGAAGGCACCAGCTAGGAGATAAACTTAGGCAGCATTCATATTTTGGAGGCAGGAGGAAGAAGGAACAGCTGCTACACACACAATTTAAAGGGATTCAAGACTATTGAATATTATTTTGCTGAGTATTTGGCATGAAGGTTTTAGGTACAATATTTTATGCAACGCTACCCAAGAAATGGTGAAAAGCTAACCTGAAAACAATAAATTACATAATTTAGCTTTTAAAATTCCATTTGTAAGTGTAGTAAGAGACTAGCATTTGAAATTAAGAAAGGTATGAAGAAATAAAGCATTACTATTTGGAGAAGACAGATAATTCCTTCTAAGACTAAACTATTTAGTGACAGTATGTGAGATGAAGATAATTTGGTTGTTTATTAATAAGATGCAAGTTACTTGCCTAATGAACCATTTTAATCAGTGATCTATCAGTTAATCAGTGTTAATCAACGTTTCATTACTAAATAAGGACTTCATGATGAGCTGGACAAACTCATAGTGTTGCATGACTAAGAAGCAGACATCAATTTTTTTCAAAATGATTTTTATTATTGGGGTCTATAATATTCAAAGTTTAGGAAAAGACTGTCTTTAGGTGAGCAGAATCTGGTGGCTTCATGAGAGTAGTGCAGCATTTGTGGTTGGGTGATTTTGAGATATAGAGTCCTTGGTGAATGTGCAGCTCTTCCAAGAACAAGGACCTGGAGAAAAAGTCGGTATCATTAACTCTAAGTGAAATCACAGAGTAGTCTCAGATAAATTATTATTTCATGTTTGTTCATTTTTCATTTTCTTACCAGTAAAATAATATTTCTTATGTCATACCTTAAAAGGATGAAATTCTAGAATGCTGAGATAAAATCAAACAGGTCTTGGGAAGCAATTGTTCAACTATTCTCTTTGCTCATCAGATGATGTCTGTAACATTAGATTTGGTTTTAAATGTCATGTTTTAAGTGTCGTGGACTCTACATCTCATCCAGACTCCTGGTGAGCAACTCACCCGTAACTACCGGTTTTGGCGAATCATCACCCTGTGGGCATTTTTAGCTCTGGGCCTTGTGTCCTCTGAGCTAGAAAACCAAAGCTCAATTTTTGTCACATCAGTAAAGGATTGGGAGACAGACTGTGCTGTGATTTCAAGACTTCATGCCAATATCTCATCTCCAGACTGCTTGTCTGGCTTTTTGCTTAATTACCTTTCTTTCCTTTTCCTTTCTTCCTTCCCTCCCTCCCTCCCTTCCTTCCTTCCTTCCTTCCTTCCTTCCTTCCTTCCTTCCTTCCT
>NC_045435.1:26241307-26499204 GCF_002776525.5 Piliocolobus tephrosceles | reverse complement strand
CCTTCCTTCCTTCCTTCCTTCCTTCCTTCCTTCCTTCCTTCCTTCCTTCCTGTTTCTCTTTCTTCTTTGAGCAATCTTGGCTCACTGTAACCTCCGCCTCCCGGGTTCAAGCGATTCTCCTGCCTCAGCCTCCCCAGTAGCTGGGACTATAGGCACGCGCCACCACGCCTAGTTAATGTTGGTATTTTTAGTACAGATGGGGTTTCACCATGTTGGCCAGCCAGGGTGGTCTCGATCTCTGGACCTCAAGATCCAACTGCCTCAGCCTCCCAAAGTGCTAGGATTACAGGTGTGAGCCACTGTGCCCAGCCTCATTTTTTTGGTAAGGGAGCTGGATACAATTCCAAGTGATGTCCTTCCTAAATGGCTAAATTTATTTTATGTTAAATGATTTGTAGCATTGTTTCTTATATTGAAACAAATTGATATAGTACAGGCTAAAAATTTTTTAAATTATACAAATTTTAAAGATAAAAACTATCTGAAAAAAAAAATAACATGCTTGAAGTTGGCCATTTCATGCCCAAAGACCATGAGTGTTTGAGCATTGCAGCCCTTAGTTATCTGAGAGATTTCTCAATCTGGAAAGGATTTTCGGGGGATTTGAGTGAAACAGAAGTTTCTGCCTTAATTTAAAAAAAGGAAACTTGAACAACAAAACACAGTAACAGAAAAGAATTGGACATCGATGGTATTCTTCTGCCTTTCTGGATGACAATCAATTATTTATTATTTTTTTTTATCTTTCTCTCAGAAAATATTCAATTACACACAGAAACAAAAAATACTAGTTCTCAAATAAAAATACTTATAATTAAAATAAGACAGTAGAGCTTTCTGAAATGTACTCATAAAATATTAATAGATAGCCTGTCAACACTTTTTAAACATAAGAAATGCAACTGTGAACGATGTAGAACAAAATTAGTAACAGAAGAAACTTTCTCACAAGTGTTGTTAATGGCATGATCAGAAATCCAATTAAATGTAATCTGTTTCCTGCAATAAAAGTGTCCTGGCACAGAAATATAATTTTATTTATTTATTTATTTATTTATTTTAGCAAATCTCATCCATGACACGAATCAAAAAGACACTTGCTTAGGAGATTCCTCAAATAGCTGAATAAATAAATACATCTTATTGTTTGTACTGGCACACTTACTGAGCAAGCTTTAGAACTTGGAACAATATTAAAACAATTTCTATCAGGAAATTTGAGTGAACATAGCACACAGACTCTTTTAAGTACAGTCATAGCTCATTAAGAAAATTCTGCCTGCAGCACCTCCCTCCAAGTGTATTTACATATGCAAGACTAAAATAATTATATTTTAAGACATTTTCCATGTTTAAATTACATTACTTTTTTGAAACTTTAAGCTTCATTGATCTTTAGCCAAAGAACCCACGAAGTACTACAAATTCACTAATCTGTAGCTAATATAAACCTGAGGCTTGGAACATTTTTATGAAGTTTTGGATTAGTTCCTTTCATCGTCAGGTAATTTTGTCTATAATTGTTTTCCCCATCACTTTTGTCAAAACTTACTTAAAACTTTGTTTTAAAATACTGTTTTGTAGAAACAAGAATAATTTTCTCTCTTGATAAAATATGCTGCCTTTATGCTTTAAGAAAGCTTAAAAATTATGTGACAAATGATGTAGTCTCTAATTTATGCTTTTTGAGTGATAGGAGGTAACTATTTCCAAATTTATGAAATTTTGTGATAAGCAAAAACATGTAAATATTCTAAATGATTCCTTACTCTATGTTAGAATAAAATAGTGCAGCATCTATCGCTATTGTGTTCTATATCTGGTAACTCACAGGAGAAACTCACCTTGAAACATACATATATGGATTTTTTTCAGTCTCCCCATTGTTGGCATTTTCTGTGCTGGAAATAATTGAAGATGAAAAGGAGAAATGCTTTAAGTTCTTGATGAGAAAGCTATTTGTACTGATTTTTAAACAGTGAACTGCAGTGTAAACATGTTTAAAACATAAGTGAGAAACTGAGATTATTAATATAATATAAAGCTTTAATATAATAATATCGCAATCTTTTCAATAAGTAACTTTTAAATGATCACATAATAGAAACTTGATCAAAGTATAAGAAAGCCATTCCAAAAGGAATACATATGCCTGATAAACAAAAATAATATTCAATCTCATTATAATCTGAACATATAAACATAGAATGACATCATAGTTTTCAAAACTAGATGGGCAAATTAAAAACAAAGTCTCCGTCTGGTTAGTGTGTAAGATAATGAGCGTTCCCAAGCAATGCTGATGAGAGTGAAAATACATTTAAATAAAAATATACTGACTGTTTCGACTATGGGCACTGCGAAGGCTAGATGGATATGGTCATGGAGTAACTTAGGAATTCTAATTTTGTGTCCAGAGATGGTGCAGAGAAAGTATGGCAGAGGTAAGTGGATGAGGTTTAACTGAAACTAGGAGTTACAACTATCCCTTTTCCCTTTTCCACATCTTTTTTGTCTCCACTTTCCAAAAGGAACATAAACCTTAGCAGCCGTCACCGTAAAGAGCAAATATAGCGCATGCCAATCTATTCCATTCATTGGAAACATCAATTTCTGTGATAAGTTAAAATGAACCCCTATGGCTAATAGGAAGCAGCTAAACGTGGTTTGTGCAAAATTCTATTAGTTAAATTAGTCAGAACCATACAATACCTTAAAGGGTCAGTTTTTCTTTCTTTTTTTTTTTTTTGTCATTGATCAATGAAATATTTATCATGCAAAACCTACACTCAGCATGCCTTGATATATTTTAGAAAAAAACCCTACTGAGAGGTAGGTCTGTAAACCATGTCATGTAAGAAATATAAAGAAGAAACTTTAAACAATTCATCTGGTAGCTGTCTTCACAATACATTTATTTTACGTTGTGCCAAAAAGAATAAGTAGAAATAACATGCAAGGATAATTTCTGGAAAACATATAAGTACCTTGTAATAAAGGAATTCAGTATTTTCTCCTCCAGGCCAGCATGTATGGGGGGTGGGAGGGGAATTTATTTACGAAGAATCTACTAGTACCGAGGATTCCGATAAGAAACCAGCAATTCATGCATCCAAGGAGCTCACAGTCAGGCTTTCTCTCCAGTTATGAAGTTGAAACATAAATTGTTAGTAGATTGGCTCTGAAATTAGAAGCTGTGGGCAGAAAATTAAAAAGGGCTACATGTTAAATTCTGCCCTTTTAATAGCCAAGCACCGATCCTATTGGCTGAGAATAAATGAGAAGTTTGATGCCGAAAAAAATTAGTATCTAAATTTTTGTAAAGGATCTAGCTGGAATTCTTAATATAAAATGTGTTAACAGACAACAAAGAATAAGACAACAAATATCAAATTTTCTCTGGTAGGAAAGTAGATAAGTTGAAAATCGTCATCACATCTCTGTGGAATTTAGGTAAGTTATGGTACAGAGTCTTTGAGTCCAGTCAGCTGAGCTATTTTAAACTTAAATGTGCACAAATACGTAAATGTTTGAAAACCTTCTCCCAGGCAATAGCAAGAAACACTGTCCAGAAACATTGAAAAAGAAAGTGTTAACAAAATCAACACCAAGAAACAACTTTGGTTAAAAATGTTGTACCCAACTGAGGAGTGTTGTGTTTTAAACTGTTTTGTATCAGTTCCTAAAATTAGTCACATAATACCGTGTTCTTCTTTTTATCTTCTTTTTCTTTTCTTTTTCTGTTTTAGACAGAATCATTCTTTAAGGGCTAGAGAAAATGGCCTATCTTCTGGGTATTTAAATTACATGTCAAACATTTCAGAGCTTAGAAAGCAGCTAATGAGAGTGTAATATTAAAATGTCAAACATGCACATACCGTTTTCTTCCTCTTCCTGCCTCTGAAACCCACTGGTAACAACTATAATAATCTGTTTAGGCTTCGGGCCATTGTTCCCTTTCCTCACTCGTATTTAGTAATTACTTTCTCCTCAAGGCTGTACTTTTCTAGAGAAAAGTAAATTTCCAAAGCAGTGTTCAGTTTGGAATTAAATTCTGCTTATATGACAGCAAAGACACATTAGGGGAGTGAATTCGACAGCTTGTAGCTTTTCTCATTTATTTCTAGCTCCACAAAGTGCCTTACAAAATATTCATGTATATTTTTCTGTGTTGAAGGAGGTTTTTTCTTAGAAAACTTTCTGACTGACTGCCTGCCTGTCGGTAACAGCAGAGAAAAATTTTAAATTGTGATATGTGTTACCCTCTTTGCTACTCAAACAGGGAATGAGAAGGGAAAGGAAAAGATTTGGGTGAGCAAGTGCTGAGTAATTGAAAACAAGGTCTCTAATGTAGTGACAAGACGTTAATGTCGGAGGCCACATGTGGATTGGAAATGTTATTATCCGTGACACTTGGAAGAAGAATGCAATATGAAGTAGTGTGTTTATAAAAGCACATTCTTTCCAATTCTAGTTAATGTTCAAAGCGAATATACATGACAAGTTGTTAGTGCCATGCAGTATTCAATAGAACGAGTACAGAATTATCAACAAGAAATGCTCCATGAATAAGTAATAATCATCAAGAGAGCCAAAGTGCATGATTCAGAGTGTAGCAGTGGCCATAACTGCTTTGCTATTGTGTTTAAGTGCAAGGTCATTCTAACATATGAGATAGTTATGATATTAGTAACGCTTTTGATGTGATGTTTGTCACGCTCGAGTATGTGTGGCTTGCTCTAATGTCAACCATTAGCCTATTAAAAATAATTCAGAGCACTGTCTTCCACAACCATTGTGGAAGACAGTGTGGCGATTCCTCAAGGATCTAGAACTAGAAATACCATTTGACCCAGCAATCCCATTACTGGGTATATACCCAAAGGACTATAAATCATGCTGCCATAAAGACACATGCACATGTATGTTTTTTGTGGTACTATTCACAATAGCAAAGACTTGGAACCAACCCAAATGCTCATCAATGTTAGACTGGATAAAAAAAAATGTGGCACATATACACCATGGAATACTATGCTGCCATAAAAAAGAATGAGTTCATGTCATTTGCAGGGACATGGATGAAGCTGGAAACCATCATTCTCAGCAAACTAATCCAGGAACAGAAAACCAAACACCACATGTTCTCACTCATAAGTGGGAGTTGAACAGTAGGAACATATGGACACAGGGAGGGGAACATCACACACCGGGGCCTGTCGGGGGCATTTGGGACAAGGGGAGGGATAGCACTAGTAGAAATACCTAATGTAGGGTTGATGGGTGCAGCAAACCGCTATGGCACATGTATACCTATGTAGCAAACCTGCACGTTCTGAGCATGTGTCCCATAACTTAAAGTATAATAAAAATTAAAACAATAATAATTTGGAGCTATTTCCAACACTTGGAGTCTCTGTGCACATAAAGAGTGGGATGCGATATTATCCATTTATTAAGCTGGTAAGTATTATTTGTGTTGTTGTAGTGTGTACTATAAAGTTAGGTATTTTTGTGTTTCCCAGAGCATCGTTGGAATAATTGTATTTTTCATGCTAAAACAAACAGAGCTATGATTGCAAACCAGAGGAAGACAATTAGTAAAAAGTGATAATGAAACATGGTCCAATATTGATTATTTTTAAATTTTTTTTATTTCGATAGGTTTTTGGAGAAGAGGTGGTGTTTGGTTACATGAATAAGTTCTTTGGTGGCGATTTCTGAGATTTTGGTTCACCTATCACCCAAACAGTGTGCACTGTACCTAATGTCTAGTCTCCTATCCCTCAATCCTCTTACACCCTTGCCCCGGAGTCCCCCAAGTCCACTGTATTATTCTGATGCCTTTTCATCCTCACAGTTTAGCTCCCACTTGTGAGTGAGAACATACAATATTTGGTTTTCTATTCCTGAATTGCCTCACTTAGAATAATGGTCTCTAATTCCATCCAGGTTGCTGCAGATGCCATTATTTTGTTCCTTTTTTTTTTTTTTGGCTGAGCAGTATTTCATGGTACAGATATACCACAATTTCTTTATTCACTCGTTAATTGATGGGCATTTCAGGTGGCTCCATGGTTTTGCAATTGCAAATTATGCTGCTATAAACATGTGTGCAAGGATCTTTTTTGTAGCATGACTTATTTTCCTCTGGGTAGATACCCAGTAGTGGGATTGTTGGATCAAGTGGTAGTTCTATTTTTAGTTCTTTAAGGAATATCCACATTGTTTTCCATAATGGTTGTACTAGTTTACATTTCTACCAACGGTGTAAAAGTGTTTCCTTTTTACCACATCCACGCCAACGTCTATTAGTTTTTGATTATGGCCATTCTTGCAGGAGTAAGGTGGTATCACATTGTGGTTTTGATTTGAATTTCTCTGATCATTAGTGATGTTGAGCATTTTTTCGTATCTTAGTTGGTCATTTGCATATCTTGTTTTGAGAATTGTCTATTCCTGTCCTTATCCCACTTTTTGATGGGATTGTTTGTTTTATTTTCTTGATGTTTTGTTTGTGTTTTTTGTTTTTTGTTTTTTTGTTTTTTTGGAGATTCTGGATATTAGTCCTTTGTTGGATGTATAGACTGTGAAGATTTTTCTCTGACTCTGTGGATTGTCTTTTTACTCTGCTGATTGTTTCTATTGCTGTGCAGAAGCTTTTTAGTTTAATTAAGTCCCATTTATTTGTCTTTGTTTTTGTTGCATTTGCTTTTGAATTCTTGGTCATGAAGTCTTTGCCTAAGTCAGTATTTAAAAGGGTTTTTCTCATGTTATCTTCTAAAATTTGTATGGTTTTAGATCTTAGATTTAAATTCTGAGAATCTAGTTTCATTCTTCTACATGTGGCTTGCCAATTATCCCAGCACCGTTTGTTGAATAGGGTGTCCTTTCCCCACTTTATGTCTTCGTTTGCTTTGTTAAAGATCAGTTGATTGTAAGTTTTTGGGTTTATTTCTGGGTTCTCTACTCCATTCCTTGGCCCATGTGCCTATTTTTATATCACTACCAGGCTGTTTTGGTAACTACGGCCTTATAGTATTGTTTGAAGTCAGATAATGTGGTTCCTCCAGATTTGTTCTTTTTGCTTAGTCTTGCTTTGGCCATGTGGTCTCTGTTTTGTTTCCATGTGAATTGACTCTTCATCCTCAAACTGTCTATCTTAGATTTTCTCCCTCAGAACCCAGGATAATATGTAAAGACTTTCATTGATCTTAGGTATCCATTCATTCTTTTAACAAATATTTTTGACTGCCTGTTATGGGAAGGACACTGGAGATTTAGGGCACAATTAGATAAACACAGCCCAATACATAAACAAGTAAGAATGAATTACACAAAGTGGAGAGTGCTAGGAGCATGTAACAAGACACCTAACCTAATCGTGGGTCAGAGAGGACATCCCTGTCCAAACGATATTTAACTCGAGATCTGAAGAATGAGAAGAGTTAGCAAAGGGAAGAGGGGAGTGGGTATTAGGTAAATTAGGCCATGAACAAATCTGTTGTCTCCTTAGACACCTTCTAGACAAATATTGCCTCTCCAATCCCTTGTTAAGCTAAACCTTCTGTTAAGCTACTGGGCTTTGTCTGAAAATTAGGCTGCTTGACTCTAAGGGATAGCAGGACTCTGAGTGCTGTCCTCTAAAGGGGAATTGGAGGCTCTGGACACTTCCTTCCTTGTCTGAAGACACTGAAACATCTCTAAAAAGTGTAACTTAAGGAAGGAAATAGCATGGTGGTGATCTCTGGGTCAATTAGAAAGCAACAAACATGGCAGGCATTTGTTGTTGGAGAGAGCCTTGTACGTTGGGATTGTTGTGATTCTTTTTAAACCTCTAGGCTGGTCGATCAACCTGATCAACCTCCGTATTAAAGAAAATATTAATGTATATTAATTAACTGACCATTGGTTTTATGAAGCATCCCATTTACGAAAACAGTAAAAGGAAATAATTCAATATGCTTTGGGAAAAGAGATAGTTTATAGCATTCAGAACAAGATCAAACGTTCTGCTGTTGTACTGCAGCTTCAACTGGGACCTGTGTCGTGTGAGTCTACGTTGGGAGAATGAGGTTTGGGTTCAACAAAAGTTTTAAACAAGTCAATCTCTATTCCGTCTGTCTGATGACTCTATTTTTCTGTGTGTTCTAATCAAAGACATAATTCACTTTCACTCAAACAAAATGCTCCACCAAGTAAATCATGAGTGACAGCCTGACTTGAGTTCAATCCTGGTTCAATATTGCCCTGCTAACATGTCGGTTATTGAAAAAGGCCTGTTAATCGATTTGTTTCATGTACACATTTTGATTCACAGTGATTTGAAGCATCACAATTTCAAGTACAATTATATTCTGTCTAAATCACCACCTCTGGCCTTCTCAGTCACCCACCCTTTCTTTCATTGCCATGCAGATGAACACACGTGTTTCTTACCATAAAAGAGGATACAATTTATAAAATTCTTCCTGGCATAACATTAGTTTCAATAGGAAATAACTTTCTAGTTGAAGCAATATGAATTTTTTTTTTTTAAATATAGAGGAGTCCACTGCATATACAGTGGTGAAAACCACTTTTGTTCTCCTATAAATTGCATTAGGTAATTTTAATATAACACCTAGTCTTATCTTGTTAAGATTATATTTAATTTATAGCCATACTGGTAGGGCCAATAAAGAGGAATGATAATGTTGTATTTCAGTTTTCCTTTAAACATCAAAAAATGGAAAATTTTAGCCATGGCCAAATAAATTACACAAAATGATAGTAATGCTTTGTCTTGAATGAGTTTATATCAGGAAATTCCAGTGGGTAATAGATAAAATTCCCTGCACTAATGTACTTTTAAGTGGGGTTTTTTGAAGTGGATTGAAGTATGAGACTCTGGAAATATGCAGTTATTGTTTACAATATGTGGTAATGTATAGATGATTCTGTATCTGCCTCATTATGAATCATTGCCACCAATAGTACTGTTGGAAATTATGCCATAATCATTCCAATTATTTAACAGTGTTGTTTTTAAATTTAGATTGTTTTTGACAATACACAGAGAATTTTCCAAGTTTTAAAAGCTGTAACAGAATATGTTGATGAAAATATATAAAGAATAAATGATGTTTGACTTTAAAAAATCAACACTTGGAAGCTGGTGAAAATTTTAAGTTGAGCTCACAGAAATCAAACTGAAAGCATTCAATTGTTTATCTGAAGGTGTAATTGTATTAACATATTCTATCATAATTTTTAACATTCAGGAAATAATCTCCTGTGTATTGTCAAAACAATTCAAAAAATAAACACTACCATATAATTAAACATAAAGTGATTTCTATGTGCTAGTATTATTTTGTTTTGTTCTTGCATGTGGCACAGAATATATACGCCTAGAATAAAAGTGACAGTGTGGTTTTAATGATTTAGTTAAGCACATGCCTTTTATCATTTCATCAAGCCTATGGATTTTATATTTCCTTTACATAGCTCAGCAATGCAAATATTGGGTTTACAGATAAGAATTCAATTAGCATTTCAAAGAGGTCAAATTAATTCCCTCTCCGATAGTTGCTGTTATTTCAGGCTACAAAGTAAAAGTCAATTCGGTAACAAAACAATTTTTAAAATCATACCTATACATTTATTCAGAGAGAAATAGCATTGGCCCTTTTTAACTGAATAGTTTTTTAACTAAAATCTTGAATCTCTTTTTGTATTTCAATTTTCTTTAAAAGATTGTTATGAGGGACTTTAAAGTTAATGTTTGTGTGCTTGGGACCTTGCCTGGCATATAACAAACGCCCCATAAACGTAATAATAAATAATGAAATACCAAAATTAGAATGAGGCATTCTTTTCTTAGTATTGCTTGCATGATTCCAAAAATTATCACAAAATATCAGTAGCATCTCCAGGCAGAGGGACAATAGACTTGTTCTGCTGTGAGTGCCATCAATAAAAACAGTAAAAAACTGACTATAAACTGCTCTGCTTTTTAACTATCACTGCTTTTTAATTATGACTTTTTAACAATGTCAGTGGTAAGACATTAGGGTCACCCTCTTCGACAGCCCTGTCCCCTCCGGTATGCCATTGCAAAAAGTACTAATAAAGAGATCAATGTTTGTTTAATTCTTAAATGATGAAACTCTAGTTTTATGTTTCCAAATTAGACATCCAATGCACTTATAAATAAATATTTGTTGGTTTGTATGAGATAAATACCAAAAAATCATTTTCCAGGCATATTTAAAGTCTTTATGACTAGCATCAGAGTGCTATTTACCAATAAATTAGAATTAAAAACTCAAGATTAATTGAATTCCCCCTGGGTGTTCTTTTGTAAAATAATATTTATTACTTATTTAATGTCTGCCTTTTCCATTAGACTGTAAGATCTATGAAGACAGGGCAATGCCTACTTCATTTATTGATAAATTCCTGGTTCCTGGCACACAGTGCATATTGAGTACATTTTTCTTGAATGTCGTGGTTAATTACTGATAAAGGTTAACCAAATTATTCCATAAATATAGACCTGCAATAAGCATAAACTTTTATTAATATGACAATGAAAGAACTTATGGGTTTCATTTTTAGTTTATATGCTATTGCCACAAAGAATGTAAAATATAAATTAATAATCATAATAATATGTCACATTTGTTGAGAATTTACTATTTCTAAACAACGTTCTATGTACTTTACGTGTCTAAATTCATTTACTCTTCATACCTATTATTCCCAACTTACAGAAAATAATTGAAAATAATTATCATGATGAATGGTCATTTTCATTGATGAGACTTCACAAATAATATAACAGGAGAACAGGACCACGTGTTATGCCAGGTACGAAGTGTGATAGATTACAGATTTAAAAAGAAAGTAAGAAGTGTGGGCAAAGAGGGGGAAAGAAGGGCCCTTACACATTTTCATGGATCCCGAAAGAAGATTAAGAAGGTTTCCGGTTCTTTTTACTTTTATTCTTCTTTACTTTTTTTATTTCTATATAATTCTTTTCTTTCCTCTATTTTTCCTCCAAAGTGCAATGGTATCATTTCTTAGAACAAATACAGGAAAAACGAGGTATTTTTCTTCTTATCGCTCTGCACTGATCCTATAAAACTATGAAAAATGGTGATTATAAGGAAAATTACAAACTACGAAACCTTGGGCACGTTACCTGTTTTCTCTGTGCCTGTCTTACCATTCTTTATCTGTAAACTGGGTAGAAAAATAAATGTATTATACATATACATTCATCCTTTGCAAATTATTATACTTAATGATGCTTAAACTTTCTCAACTTTGCTTAGTGGCAGCCTCTTCAGTTTGATTTCTTTTGACACCTAGCTAGTAATATTTGATGGATTCCTTGCTTTCTGATATGACAACAAGATCAAGCCTCATTTTCTAAATTTATTGACCCACACAATGAATCAATCATTTTTCCAAGGACACATGGTTCCTTTTCATGGAGAGAAGAATTCAAAACACCAAACTTTAAAAATATTTTCTTTGTTTAGGGAACCTAGTTAGAAAGTTACAAAGTTGCCTTATTTTCAAAGATTTTATAATTCGCTTCATACTATTCAAATTCAGTACAAAGGATAAAATTATAAAATAAATGCCTATCTAGGTGTTCAAGACAGGAGGGATTTCACTCAGAAATTGCTATTTGGCCTGTGCTCTGTTCAGAAAATAATTGCACTCATGGTTTAAAAAGGTAGAGATTGTTTCAAACCAGGCCAGTCAACAAAAGAATTATGAGTGAGATGAGCTCGCTGTCAAAGGATGGGAGGTATTAAAAATGGAAGCAATAGAAAGAGTACAAACATTCCAGGCATAGAGAATAGCAAAGCCCAAGACTATGTTTTAAAGATTAAAAGTACATGTATTTAATTGGACAGACGTTTGGATAGGACATCAATGGAGCAGAAGGCGAGATAACAGAATAGTGTTTTAACATATCTGAGCAGTTGTAAGAGGATAATAACGGCCAGGCGCAGTGGCTCAAGCCTGTAATCCCAGCACTTTGGGAGGTCGAGACGGGCAGATCCCGAGGTCGGGAGATGGAGACCATCCTGGCTAACCTGGTGAAACCCCGTCTCTACTAAAAACTACAAAAAAACTAGCCGGGCGAGGTGGCGGCGCCTGTGGTCCCAGCTCCTCGGGAGGCGGAGGCAGGAGAATGACGGGAACCCGGGGGGCGGAGCTTGCAGGGAGCCAAGATGGCGCCGCTCACTCCAGCCTGGGCCACAGAGCGAGACTCCGTCTCAAAAAAAAAAAAAAAAAAAAAGAGGATAATAACATCTAGGTTGGATGGAGGCATAAGAAAAAAGAACAACAGTGACGGTCCCTGATTAGCAGTTGTTTTAGGGTAAAACTAAGCTGTAATAATAAAGACACACAAAATGGCGGTGGCTTAACACTGTGAACGTTTGCTTATAAAACAGGTCTGAGGTGAGCAATCCCGGTTTGTGTGACAGCTCTGTTCCTAGCAGTCCTTCAGGGGCCATGTGGCTGTGCCACCATCCTTTAGGGCAACGTTGTCTCCTGCATGGTCACAGCCGGGTCACCCCAGATCTGGGTTCCAGCCAGAAGGAGGAAGGGAATGTGCCGGAGGCAGACCACCTCTCAAGTTCCAGAGAAGGACATGGCATGTGTCGCTTCCATGTCTACTCCGCTGGTAAGAACTTGTTCTTGTGGCTTTACATAACTACAGGGGAGGCAGGTCGCCATAGACCAGCCAGGCACAGGCCTGGCTACAGTTCTGTTACTATCTCCAACTCCTGACCTCAAGTGATCCACCCACCTCAGCCTTCCAGAGTGCTGGGACTGCAGGTGGGAGACCTAGTGCCTGGCCTCAATTCTGTTACTATCAAAGAGTAAAGAGGCAGATTTTAGTGAAGACTTAATAGCTTCTGCCACACTAGTTTCTTTTCTTTCACGTCTTCCTATTTCATGTGCTTTCATACTTTTCTAAACGTTATTACTTTCAGCTACCCCATATCTTTCTTTCATTTAAAATGTCTCATTACGTCTCCTATCTTTAATATTTTAACTGAGTTTATCAGTCAGAATCCAGTCAGGAGACAGAAGCCACACAAGTTGTTTGAATGTGGAAAGTTTAATATAATTATTAACTACTAACTATATGTTACATACTAAGGGGTAAAGAGAATTCCAAAGAATTCAGGAATAGCAGGTGCCGAGACCAGCTAGGTCGGGGAGACCCTAACCCAGTGGCGCTAGAGGAATTAAAGACACCCACACAGAAATACAGAGGTGTGAAGTGAGAAATCAGGGGTCTCACAGCCTTCAGAGCTGAGAGCCCCAAACAGAGATTTACCCACACTTTATTAACAGCAGACCAGTCATTGGCATTGTTTCTAAAGATATTAAATTAACTAAAAGTATCCCTTATGGGAAACGAAGGGATGGGCTGAATTAAAGGAATAGGTTGGGCTAGTTAACTGCAGCAGGAACATGTCCTTATGGCACAGATCGCTCATGCTATTGTTTGTGGCTTAAGAATGCCTTTAGGTGGTTATCCACCCTGGGCGGGCCAGGTGTTCCTCGCCCTGGTTCCCGTAAACCCAGAACCTTCCAGCTTAGGCATTAGGGCCGTTATGGACATGTCACAGTGCTGCAGAGATTTTGTTTATGGCCAGTCTTGGGGCCAGTTTATGGCCAGATTTTGGGGGGCTTGCTCCCAACATGTCTCCCTTCTCTGATTTGCAAATCGATAAGAGCAAGGGCAGCTTTGTCACGGTGAGCTACTTCTCGCAGGAGTCGGGATCCGCATCTGCAGACGATACAAAGACAAACAACACAGATGAAAAGCGCCATCATCATTGAAATCACAGAGCTTCCAAGTGTTTTTATCCATTTACATGGGTTACTAGGTGCTAATTTGTCTGCAGCTCCTTTAAGCAGTGCATTTCCTGACATTAAGGCCAGGTGTGTCTGGGATGCTTTAAATATTTGTTCTTTTAATTTTTCATTATCCAAAAACAAGTTTGTAGAGTGTCCTTCTAAATGCTTTTTATTTTTTATTTTTTCCAAATTTTGATCTTATTAAGAGCATTTAATAGTTTCCACAAATCCTTATGTTTAGCTCCTGGAGCGGGCCATGTCATTTGAGGTTGAGGTGCCACTATACCGCCGTGGTTCCCGATAATAGGAACTTTTGCGGTACTTCTTATTATATCTACCATCTAACTGTTTTGCTCAGAGCAGCTGAACATAGTGTGACTATGTCACGCAGACTGAGAGGTGCAATTCAAGTTAAACATCCCCTTCGGGGACCAATTACTGATGCCGTAGGAATCACTGTGCAGCACCTCTGCCTGTTCTGCAAAGCAATCTTCCTAAGCAAGTACGTTCATTTTTTCTAACTGGGTGCAATCCTGTTTACAAATAGGTTTTTGAGAGTGGTATGCCTCAATTATAGGAGCAGATTTATTATGGTAAACACTGAGATCAGAAAGCACGTGTAACTGTGTCATAGAGTGATTGCATCCAGGCATTATTGCCAGCCCTTATTGAAGGAACACTCAGGGCAGTGGTGATACCCGCTGTCATAGCTACCATTAAATTACTCATTGTGACTGGTTGTCCTGCTTTCCTCAGGTTTTCTTCCGCCATCTGTGACAGCTTTTTGATCTGTCCCAGGTGGGTGGCTGTGTTTAATGGCTGTTGCTCGTGACAGTTGGGGTCCTCCTCAGCGTCAGTCTCAATGTGGCTGCAACCGGGGGGTCCTCGGGATCCTCCCGGAATCTTCCTCGACATCTGGCTCACAATAAGGTTTCAGGTATCTTGATGGTATCCAAATCGGCTGCTGATTTTGACCTGGATAAATACAAGCATAACCTCTACCCCAAGTTATTATTTTACCTATTTCCCAACTTTTTGTTATTGGATCTCTCCCCCAAATCAGTTGTTCTGTTTCTGTCTTTGCAGCTGGTTTCTGTAGATGCTGTTCAGCTGCTGATAACTTCTGGCCTTAGGGCAGGTGCAAAACATTTAAAGTTAATAATGCTAGATTCAGTTGTGTCTGTGGTGTTCCATATTCTCTATTTTTCCCTTTCTGCTTTTGCAACTGCTGTTTTAGGGAGAAATTCATTTATTCCACATAGGGAAAAATGTAGCTAGAGCTTGGCTAGTATAGCCTGGGCATTATCTGTTTTAAAAGAAGCTGGAATGCCCATCACTGCAAAACACTGTAAAAGATGATGTTTAACATGGGCAGAAGGCTCTCCTGATTGGCATAGAGTCCAAAGTGAGAAAAGGTGTCCACACATACATGTACACAAGCTAGTCTGCCAAACGAGGGAACATGTGTGACATCCATTTGCCAAAGAGTTAGGTTCCAGTCCTCGAGGATTAACTCCTCCCCTGAAAGATGAGGAATGCACCATTTGACAAAGTTGGACATTGCTGTATCATAGCTTTAGCTTCTTTCCAGGTATTGCTGTATCTGCGTTTGAGACCAGGGGCATTCACATGGGTTAAATTGTGAAACTGTGTAGCATTAGATATTGCAGTAGCAAGTAGGTGATCAGCCATTTGATTCCCTTCAGTCAAAGGTCCTGGAAGAGGTGTATGAGCCCTAATGTGAGTGATGTAAAAAGGGTGCATTCTACTCCTAACTGCTATTTGCAATTGGGTAAATAAACTCATCAGTTGTTCATCTGTATGAAATCGTAACTGAGCATTTTCAATTAACTGTGTGGAGTGAACCACGTATGAAGAATCAGAAATCACATTAATAGGCATATCAAAAGCAGTCAATACCTCAATTACAGCTACAAGTTCTGCTTTTTGAGCTGAAGTATAGGGCGTCTGAAAAACTTTACTTTTAGAGGTAGAATAAGAAGCTTTACCATTACTAGACCCATCTGTAAAAACACTCTCAGCACCTTCAATTGGCTTAAATTTAGTTATTTTAGGGAGAATCCAATTCGTTAATTTCAAAAACTGAAACAGCTTCGTTTTAGGAAAATGATTATCGAGAATACCCACAAAGTCAGCTAAATGGGTTTGCAAGTAGACTATTTATAAAAGTTTGCTGTATTTGTGCCTTCGTGGGAGGGACAATATTTTTTCCAGGATCATATCGATGTAATTTAACAATCCAAATTCTCCCAATCCCTATCATAGTAGCGATTTGATCTAAATAAGGAGTTAAAGTCCATGAATTAGTATGTGGAAGAAAAAGCCACTCTACTAAGTCCTGTTCTTGGACAATAACACCAGTAGGTGAATGCTGAGTTGAAAAACTTAGCAAATCTAGAGTCTTCTCTGGATCTATTCTATTTATTTGAGCTTTATGGACTTGCTTCTCAATTAGTTGTAACTCTGCCTCGGCCTCCTCTGTTAATTGCCGAGGGCTAGTGCGACTAGGATTTCCTCTAAGGATAGAAAACAGATTACTCATGGCAGAGGTAGGAATGCCTAGAGCAGGTCATATCCAATTAATGTCCCCTAGTAATTTTGAAAGTCATTTAATGTTTTTAGTTGATCCCTACGTATGGTTACTTTCTGTGGCACAATGGTAGCGTCATTTACTAAGGTCCCTAAGTAGGAGTAAGGAGTAGTAGTCTGAATTTTGTCAGGAGCTATAATTAAACCGGCACGAGAAATTGAATTTTGCAAGTGATCATAACATTGGAGTCATATTTCTCCAGTGGAGGCAGCACAAGGTATATCATCCATATAGTGAATAATGTAACACTGTGAACATTTTTTATGAGTTGGTTCAATTGCTTGCCCCGCATATGTCTGGCAAATATTTGAACTGTCTAACATGTCCTGTGGCAACAGTTTCCAATGATAATGCTTAGCAGGCTGCAGGTTGTTTACTGCAGGAATTGTAAATGCAAACTGTTCACAGTCCTGCTCAGCTAAGGGGATAGTAAAGAAACAGTCTTTTAAATCTATGACTATTAAAGGCCAATTTTTTGGAATTATAGCAGGAGAAGGCAATCCTGGCTGCAATGCTCCCATGGGTTGTATAACTGAATTGATGGCTCTTAAGTCAGTTAACATTCTGATTTTTTCATTTACCCGATTTAACATTTACCTAATTTTTTCTTAATTATGAAAACTGGAGAATTCCAGGGAGAAAATGTTGGAGCTATGTGTCCATTTTCTAATTGATCAACAACTAATTTCTCTAAAGCCTCCAGTTTTTCTTCACTTAGAGGCCATTGTTCTATCCAAATTGACTTATCTGTTAACCATTTTAGAGGTATAGGTTCTGGAGGTTTAACAATGGCCACCATCAAAAATTATTTCCTAATCTTTGGCGGGAACTTTGTTTTTCCACTTGAAGCGGTTCTTTCAAACCTTGAAATTTTTTTTCTAGTCCCATACCAGGGACATACCCCATTTCATGCATCATATGTTGACTTTGAGGGCGATATAATTCTTCTGGAATTAGAACTTGTGCTCCCCATTGTTGTAATAAATCTCTTCCCCATAAAAGTATAGGTACAGAAGTTATAATTGGTTGAATAGTCCCAGGTCGTCCATGGGGCCCTTCACAATGCAAAATATAACTGCTCTGATATACTTCAGTGGCTTTACCAACTCCAGCTATGTTAAATTGAGCCCATTGAATTGGCCATGTGGACGGCCAGTGCCATAGAGAAATGATTGAAATGTCTGCTTCTGTATCTAGCAAACCTTTACATTTCTTTCCTTGAATAGTTATTTCACAGGTAGGACGTTTACAGTAATTTGATTTACCCAATAAGCTACTTTGCCTTGTTTATTTGTGCTTCCAAATCCTCCCCTTCATTTAATTTCACTTTTTCCCATTCCCACATATGGCACAATCAGGAGCTGTGCTATGCGCTCTCCTGGCTCTGCTTTCCAGGGAACAGAAGTAGATATAACAATCTGAATTTCCCCATTGTAATCTGAATCAATGACTCCTGTATGTATTTGTACCCCTTTTAAATTTACACTCGACCTTCCTAAAAGTAATCCTATTGTCCTCGCTGGCAAGGGTGCACAGACTCCTGTTGGGACCTTTTGCAGGTGTTCCCCAGGCAGAAGGCTCACAGCTTTTGTGCAGCATAAATCTACTGCAGCACTACGGACTGTGGCGGGGGACAGACATTGTACAGGGGTGAGGGAATGGCCTGAGCTGGAAATGTCCCGGTTTAGAATGGGACCCGGGACGGACCCCTCATTGCATTTCCTCAAATCGAGTTCCCACCTTGATCAAACTTAGAGTGACACTGATTAGTGCAATGTTTTCCTTTTTTACATTTTGGACATATTTCAGTTCAACAGTTTTCTTTTTTCCCCTATCTGGCGGCCTGACTTGCTGATTTTTTCTACATTCTTTTTTAGTATGAAGAGCTTGTTTAAATTCTTTGAGTAATTTAAAAGGAAAAGTCTCAAATGTAGCTGTAATATTTCCCTGTCCATCTGGGGGGTGTATTCTAACAGGGAACTGCCAAGCCTCTAAATCACCCTCTTGTCTAGCTTGCTGAATTCCTGTCTGAATAGAATTAAGAGCCGTCACTCAAGGAACTGCTCGAACAGTCACTGGGGCAACTGCTTTTCACCCAGTGTCCTCCGGAAAAGAAAGATCTAGAGAATCTTTTTCTTCAAAATAGTAAGGAGGGCTCCTGATGTCCCCTAGTAATTTCGAAAGTCGTTTAATGTTTTTAGTTGATCCCTACGTATGGTTACTTTCTGTGGCACAATGGTAGTGTCATTTACTAAGATCCCTAAGTAGGAGTAAGGAGTAGTAGTCTGAATTTTGTCGGCAGCTATAATTAAACCAGCACGAGAAATTGAATTTTGCAAGTGATCGTAACATTGGAGTCATATTTCTCCAGCTGTGCAACAAGCGCAGCTCCTGATGGTGCGGTATGTGGGAATGGGAAAAAGGGTAGAAGGTAGAGATAAAACTCCCCTTCCTTTGCCACTTTAGCTTTAGTTGGTAAATAAACATGCTCTGTAACCTCTTCTGTTACTTCGCTATACTCTTGTTCCTCCTCATTATCAGTGTGAAAAAGTTCCAAGGTGAAAGGAACCAGACCCCACCCCGTCCCATTGTTACCCTGATGCTTCCGAGCTCCCCTTACTCACCACAGGGATTAATTTAAGAGTACTCGGGTGTCCTCCAGCTAGTTTTCCGTTCCAACCGTCACTGCGGGGACCCTTCCACCTGGATTTGAGCCCCCACGATGGACACCACTTGCCGAGACCAGCTCGGTTGGGGAGACCCTAACCCAGGGGTGCTAGAGGAATTAAAGACAGGGGCCAGGTGTTCCTTGCCTTCATCCTCGTAAACCCACAACCTTCCAGCGCGGGGTTAGGGCCATTATGAACATGTTACAGTGTTGCAGAGATTTTGTTTATGGCCAGATTTTGGGGGGCTTGCTCCCACCAAGCAGGTATAGAGAGCAGTTACTATTTCCAAGGCTGAGACACAGTACCCAAGGAAGAAACCAACTTGGAAAAATTCCCACTTCCTGCCTCCTACCCTATCCCCCACCACTGAGATTCAGACTTTGCTGGAGAGGCTGTAGCTGTGGCCTCCGGATGGTACAGTTTGCTGAGATGATGCAGGGCAGTGCTCCCAAGCATGAAGTCACCTGCTGGTCCCAGTGAAACCTACCGGGAAATTTCCGGCTTAGGAGCTCTTGAAACTTACTAGGAAGCTTCTCTACTTCTCAGGGAGTGCTGGTAAACTTGTGGTAAGGTGAGTAGGACTCAGCGTCTCCTCTCCAATGGCAGTCATGCCCTAGGAGTAATCATTATAAATCACACCAGAACCTGGAAAACAATACCTTCCTCCTCTAATGCCCTGCCGCCCTACCCTCTGCCAACAAAGTGTAACAATCTGCCAGCTGGCAAAGGAGATGTGTTTATGGGTCCAGCTTCAGTGTCATTAAGCAGGACAAGCAAGAATGGATTTGAGGCTGAAAGGCAATAAATTGATGACTGGCTCGCTGGACGTGTTGTGAAATATTTCTGTAATGTGCTTGCTGTTTTTTCACAGGAAGTTTCCTCATTTTAAAACTGAATGAGATGAAAAAATATATAGTTTTTTCCCAATATAAACAAAAACTCCAAAAAATAATGTTGCTTTTAATTAATGGATAATATTCAATCTGCAAACTTTCCCTCGTATTTTCCCCAGTGTTTTAATAACCCTCAGCAAATTCCTCATCCTTACGTAAAGTAACTACAAAGAAAAATGGTGTCAATTGGTTTTAAACAGACTCCACTAACAGGAGTTTACCCTTTCATCATCTTAGCAAAAAAATGTGAAGATGCATGTTTTCCCCTATTTTCACACACGGCAGTGTCTGTTTCGTAGGACTGCTTGTGACCGGCTCCTCAACGACCCTGTCGTTATCAGTGTGAGTATTGAGAATACGAAAACCAAAGCTGTGGATGTGTTCCTGGAGCCATCTGGCTCCTTTGGAAGGTAACTTACTGACCTAAAAATACTCACATGCATATGGGCGTCCCCCTCCCTTAACGTAACATATTTCCTAAAACTGTTAACATTCGTTCCGCCGAGTTTACAAAAAAAGCATTTCTCTTGTGCATACTGTTCTTTTGTTAATATTCATATGTGGTATCTGAGGAAAAAAAGCAACTCACACATCCCAGGGCGCAGGAAAAATCTGCTGATGAGATTTTTTTTTTCAAATCCAAAGCATTCTTTTAGGCACATTCAATCAGTGAGTTTGTATTTTTTTTTAAAGAGGCTGTAATAGTGTCACATTTTGAATTAGTAATTTAGAGTTTGATTCTAAACTAATTTTTGTATGCAGAATTCTGAAAGGTAGATTTCCAATAGGCTGTGATCATCTTTGAAGTTCTGGCTGAGCCTAACCTGTCAGCACGGGAAATCTGAAATCTTCCAGCGCGAGCGTTGTAATGGCCATGTGGACAGGATAGTCTAAGGCACACCCTGGGGCCTCATCCGTCATCATTCTGCTGTGTGGTTGAATAAGAATAAAGACGGTTTAAGGTTGTAGGTGCAATGCTGTCCATGGCTGCAGAGATGTGGTTGTAGGAGTCATATCATCTCAGAATTACCCACCATTAGTCAGTGGATGAGTTTATTTATTATTGCATCGTAACACTTTTATGCTATGAAATGCTAATGGCAAGTGCACAGGTAAAGCCCATGCAGACCAGCTGAAGGGTCATCAGGTAATGGCGAGCTTCGGAGGTACGGCCCGTAACAAGTGCGTGCTACATAACGTAGAGGTCTGCAGGGCCTCCCATCCTGAGTGTTCTGGTATAAGCTGATTCCTGAATCTTAAGGCTAATGATATATGACACATTAAATACCTAGCACATCCCTGTATTCCAAAAATACGTTAGTTCTATAACAGTAAAATTGGTTTAGAAAGAAAACTATTGATTTTGTGCTCTTCTCCATAATTTTACCTGACTTGCTCATACCCTAAATTATAAAAATGAGGCTCTTTTACATTTTTAGCTTGTCAAAGTGTTTTCAAATAGCCCAGAAGTAAGAGCAAAGTAGAGAAACAGCTGTCCCTTGTTATTTTGTTTCCTGAATGCAAATAGTCTTAAATTGCTGTAAATGGAAAGGCTGGAATGAATTCAAACAGACTTTGTTTAAATACACTCAGGCTGATGTTTGTGTGTTGGGACCTTTGGAGGAGGGCAGCACTAGAAAATACTACACATTAACTTGTCGCACGTGACGATATACGGTTATGGCTTCCCTTTTGTTTGTTAGGTAGAGTTGCATTGGTATCGTTCAGAAATTTTGTGGCAGTAAATCACGAGATTTGGACTCAGATAGCTGAACAGCACCATTAAATCCTGAGGCATTTAGTGTAATTTTCAGTCTGACAACTCTTAGGAAAACAAAAGCTCTTTTGGACTTAATGTAATTAACTGAGTTCAGGCCGATGTTTCAGATTTTTATACTACATCAAGAAAGAAATGAATGAATATATCTAATCTCTTCACTTTCCTTCTGACTTCCGAATACTTACTATTTGAAAAGTTAGTAATGGCCAGAAGTAGGTGATTTGTTTGTTTTCTGTCCATAGCCCATTAGGTTTAAGATAATCTCGATTCTCAAGATGTTCTTAAATAGAGTTGTATCCAATAGCTTTATTAAATATTTGAGATTCTAAAAATGGTCTAACAAATGTCTTCCTTCTCTGGGGAAACAGCAGTAGAGACAGATTAAGAAAGTTGACAACATTACAGGGTTCAAGTTTAATGACATAGTCATAAAGAAGTTCCTGGTCTTCAGACTTGCAGTTTGGTGTTTTTATCATAAAACCGTTTTCACAATTCAGGGATTTTCTCCAGCTAGTGTACAACTTCCTCCAAATTTCATTATTGCAATATTACATAATATTTCAGATTATTTTCCTGTTTGACTCACCCACAAATTCATGGCCCAGCACTTAGTGTAGGAGCTTAGGAAAAAAAAAAAAAGTCATTATGCTCTGCCTTTTGAAGTTAAAACGGCTGTGATTTTACTACCTCACAGATTACTTTAGGATTGTAAAGTTACATAACCAATGAAGCAGAAAGGAAGTCAAAGTCTGGGGACCATTAAGAAATCAGACTTATTTATTGAAGAAAATAATAATAAACTGTGAGTTAAGAGTCGTAATATAAAGAGCTGTAAACAGAAGATAAGAATCCATTTTTCTTTATCCCCACTACAGATCTGGACAGGAAAATAAAATAAAATTATGTCATTAGACATGGTCACAGACTATATTTAAGGCACCAGCCTGCCTGCAATCTGGGGAGACCTGAGTTCATGTCTTGGCCTTGCTTTGTGCCTTTGGATAAATTTGTGAAACTTTGTGAGTCACAGTTTCTATTTCACTGTGTGGTTATGAGGATTAAGTTACATAAAGTCTCTAACCTAGTACAAGAGTGGCATGTGGTAGGTGTTCAATAAATAATTCCTTTAAAAACTTTATTTTATCTATATTTTAAGCATATATTAAATTTTAATCAGTTAATTGATTTAATAATATTTAATTCACATTACTCTCCCAACTAAACACACCCACCCTTCAACAAGTATATGTATTATATGTATAATGATTTTTCACTTACTCTTAGCACAGACTTCATGCTCATTGTACAGTGTGGAAAAAGATGAATACTCTGTAGAATTTGTCAGAGCACCAAAATTATTAGAGCATAAGCCTAAGGTATACATTAGTGAAAGTTACCAGCCACGCTTGAAAGTTCATTTATGGAGTCTTAGAGTCACTGTCCCATTAGCAGGTAATAATTTTCTAGGCTCTTTTAAGCAATATAAAATCTTCACTCTCATAGTAAAAATCCATGTTCTGGGGACATCTTTTTTTTCATGTAACTGACATAAAATATATCTAAGCATACCTGGCCCCTTGATATTTTTTCTTATGCTTTATGCCCTGTGTTGAATCTGATCTTTGTAGGGTCCAATAACTTTCCAGTCAACCTCACATGGCCATCTGTGTCAAAAGACAGATGTTGTTGTACCTCTTTTCACAGATAGAAAAAAAAAAGATCTTTCCCTTTGAAAACTGTCTTTTCCTTTTGAGAACTCACACTCTTTGCATACCTCCTTCTTGCCTTCTGGTCTACATCCACGATTCTTTCCTTAAACTGCCCTTTACAGGTCAGCGTCTTCCCTTTCTCATTCCTCTAAGACCACATCTGAGTAGTTCCATTCCAATTAAAGATACACCTTGAACTCCACCTCCCCTAAGTCACCTGCTTTTTCTTCTTTCACCCCTCAAACTCACATAATCTATGCTCACAGTTTCTTCTTCCTCACCTTTAATTGGCAACCTAATCTAATCTGCTTTTACCTCAACCTAGTCTTAAAATGGCCTGTCAAAACGCTGTTAATTGCTAAGCCCAGTCGTATCTTTTCATGTTTCATGTTAGTTGATCTCCCAGCAGCGTTGGATAACATCTCTTTCTTCTTTCTAGAAAATCCTCCCAATGTAGATGACAGGTTGATGGGTACAGCAAACCACCATGGCACGTGTATACCTATGTAACAAACCTGCACATTCTGCACAGGTACCCCAGAACTGAAAGTGTAATTAAAAACAAAAACAAACACAAAACAGAAAATCCCCCCTTGCATTACACTGCCAGTATGTTTTCCTCATTCTCCTTCCTTATCTAATTCCATTCTAGGTTTCTTCTCAGACTCTTCTCCCACCATCATCCCTTAAATGCTATGTCTTCTTTTCTTTTCTTTTCTTTTTTTTTTCTTGAGACAGAGTTTCACTCTCGTTGCCCAGGCTGGAGTGCAATAGCGCTATCTTGGCTCACTGCAACCTTTGCCTCCCAGGTTCAAGCGATTCTCCTGCCTCAACCTCCCAAGTAGCTGGGATTACAGGCATGCACCACCATGCCCAGCTGATTTTGTATTTTTAGTAAAGATGGGGTTTCGCCATGTTGGCCAGGTTGGTTTCAAATATCTGACCTCAGGTGATCCACCTGCCTCAGCCTCCCCAAGTGCTGGGATTACAGGCATGAGCCACCGTGCCCGGCCTAGATGCTATGCTTTTTAAGGCACCATCTTCAGCTCTCTTCTGTCTATCCAAACTCTGTTTCGAAACTACCTCCAATCATTCTCATCTTCATGTGTATTGAGGAATTCTAACAGATAATCTTTTCTCCTGTTCTGGCCTGTCTCCTGAACTCCCAGCCTAGATTTTACAGTGGTTTCTGGAACACCTACAACCCAACTGTCCCCTCGTGCATGCTCTTCTTTCCTTATCGGCCTTCTTGATTATTACAAAAAAGTCTCTGTGTATTCAGAACCTCAGCCATTGGAACAGACTTTTCTCCCTCATTCCACCATGGCTAGCCTCCAGGTACTGTGGTATTACCTTAGAAATGTCTGCTACCTGTGTGTTCTGTGTTCCATTTTAACAGATACTGTCAAATATTCCTTTGCATAAAGTTTTCCACTTTCTAGTTTTTCTTTTTGTTTTCCAGTACAGCCTTCATAATTTCAACAAAATACTCTTTCCAATGCATATATCTAATATCATCCCCTACTGAAAAACATTTGACTCTTAACTGTTTGCATAAAAAAAGATATTATTTTTAGTGTTTTCCACAATCAGGATTTTATCAAATGTCACATCCTCCAGGTAGTTCAAGTACTTTGAAGAATTTTCTCTCCCCTATGACTTTCCCCATGTTGTTGTATTTCTCCATGTATATATTTTACTTATACTTCAAAAATACTAATCAGAAGTCACCTAGGGGCTGGGCACAGTGGCTCATGCTTGTAATCCCAGCACCTCGGGAGGCTGAGGCAGGAGAATCGCTTGAGACCCAGAGTTTGAGACGACCCTGGGCAACAAAGCAAGACCTCATTTCTAAAAGAAACTTTCTTTTAATTAGCAGGGTATGGTGGTATGTGCCTATAGTCCCAGCGATTCAGGAGGGTAAAGTGGGAGGAAAGTTCGAGCCCAGAAGATGTAGGCTCTAGAGCTTTGTTCATGCCACTGCACTCCAGCCTGGCTGCACAGTGAGACCCTGTTGTTAAAAAAATAATAAATTAATTAATAATAATAACAAATCAACTTGGCACATCACAGTTAGAATGACAGCCATTATCTTACATTTATTCTTTTTCTCAGCATTTATCACAGTTTGCCTAGTTCTTCTTCAATGGATTTTTGAGTCCTAATGCCACGCGCTCTATGCAAAATAACAGCCGGAGATACGTTGTATATCTAGAAGCATCCTGAGTCAAAAATATCCCAATGGGTTAATACGAGTTTTGGGGATTTTTGTTTTGTTTTGTTTTTTTAATCATAAGCTTTCTCTCCTTCTATTTAGGTATGTAATAAAATGAGTATTTTCAAATCAAAAGTATGCAATTTTGTAATATGGTAAGTCCCATTATCTACTTAAAGAACTTTGAAAACACATTTACTGATTTGGTAAATATCAAAGGCAGCCTTAGCACATAAACAACATGAATTATTGTGAAAAATCTGCTAGCCTATCTAAAGATGGGAATTTGTATAGGGTTATATTTTGAGGCATAAAATTACTTAAAGTGTGTCTTCTAAAGAGGAAAAAAAATGAGGCCATGTTTTTCAGTTCCATTAAAATTATCTACAATAATAAATGTATCAGCTTTTCCTCATGACTCAACTCATTACAGGAGACCAGTGCAGTCATTTGTGACTGGTTTCATATTTATACATTTGTCTTATCTATTTTCTATCTTTTAATGTCTTCTCATAGTATTTTCCTAAAATAACAAAACTGAAACAAACTATTGTTAGGATGCTTTGTGTTGTATACTTAATAGAAATCCCAACATAAATTATTTTAAACATTGTAGGATATTCATTAGATCACATGCCTAAAAACACGGAGATTCTTATTGGCACCATTAGCTGAACTTTGTGCTGAGTGGGTCAACTTGGAACCAGCTTTGTGGCTGTGAAAACTATGTCCTGACTGGCTTAGGCCAGGCGCACTGGAATTTACCAGAATAGAAAAGAGTACTTACTTCTTTAATCCAGTTAAAGCAGTGTATGAAATTTAGGGGGAAGGGCAAAATCAATCCCTTCCACATTACATGATTGCTGTAAGTAGGGCAGGGTAAAATGGATAAAATGAATGTTGGGAAGACAAGTACAATAACTACCAATAAGATTAATTAATAACTTTGACTTCATTTAATGCTTTCACTCTGAAATTTTCTACATAAGAATGTGAAGAAATTTAACACAAATCAATGAATTAATTAAAGTGCTTCCATGTTATATCCAAAGAAAGTAAAAACTTATTGAACTAATTTTCAATTTAATGTGTCTCTAAATAAGCATAGAATTTCAGAACTGTTGGATATTATGCCAGACTATTTCCTGCTCTCTGTTAAAATCAATATGAAATTATAGCACACTTATGAATTGCAAAGATTACAGAATTTATATAAGCCTTGGTCTTTGCCCTCAAGAAATTAACAACTTTGGTTGTGGGGACACATACCACCCAAACACATAAAACAATTGAGGAATGACAACATTTAATGCATCATAAACTGCAATCGAGGATAGAATCATGATATAGGATAAATGCTCCCTCGAGAAGGGGAACTTTCACTGTTGACCAGAGTTAATGGAGGTAGGCTTCTAGAAATAGGTGGGCATTGGGATGACCTCTGAAGGGTGGTATAATTTCGATAAGTAGAAAAAGATAGAAAATACATTCAAGGTCAAGAAAACAAGACAAGCAAGTACAAATAGTTTTAGAAGGCACGTACCGGTTGCATGCAAGGAGATCTGAGAGCTGGGGAGAAGTAAGTGACAAAGAACAGGGAAGATGGTCTCTTTGCAGAAATAAGTTCTTGTTCAGGACTGATGTTACAGTGTGTTTTATAGTTAAGTTAGGATAAATTATACCTAAAATTCCAGCATGTGGGCATATTTTAGAAGTATATAAATTGAGCATGCTTTATCAGAGGGAAAACATGATCAAAGCAGTAGTCTTTCTAAAACTAATCTGTCTTAGACTCATGCAAGTCTAGGCACAGTGAAAACAAAGAGGTTAAGGTTCAATTTTAGGGAGAAAAATTATATCTATATCTATATCTATATCTACATATCTATATATCTATATCTATATATATAAATAACATCCAGTGTGACAGGAAAGAGTGAATACAAGAGCCTTGGCCAAAATCAGTTTCGAGGTCAAGAGGTGCAAATATGGGATTAGGATCTTTCAACTCTTACAAAATGTGGGACTTTGAACAAGTAATTTTACCTCTTGAGATTTCAGTTCCCTCATTTATAAAATAAAGAAGGGGGTTTCAAATGTCCCTTAGGCCTGGATATATAGTCTGCAGACAGTAAAGACTGTCAAAATTGTTTTATTCATTTTCAGGTTTTTCTTAGTTTGAAACGTGGCAAACATTGGTGGCATCACGTGTAGCTCCCAAAATTGACTAGTGTGTAGCAATATATGATTACCACAAGGTGTCAGATATTTCAGCAAAAGTGCAGCATTTTGAGAGAGATAAAAGTTTGTGGGATAGGATGCTCTCTCTGAGAATTTTCAAGAAATAAATTATTTAGAAGACAAAATGATATGAGGAAACAGAGTGAAGTCAATAATTTTCACTTAGATCTTGACTGGAGTTGTAGGAATACTTCTAAGAGAGTTATTCACTAAATTTAGACATGCTGGTGGGAATGTATCAAATATGAACTAACGTAGAATGTTGTTACCTGTATCCCACAAGTGAACCTAAATACTGTCTCTCAAACATTCTTTTCATGTCCTCTTTTTCTCACTGTCCCATCCTGTTCTATCCTCTTGTACCTTCCCCCTCATCTCTTTTATCTTCCTTCCTCCCTTTAAACTTGCAAGTGCACACACAGACACAGTCATTCTCAAGTACACATAAAAGTTTCAAATCCACTTCTTTCAATCAGTTAAAATTAATTGAAATGCTTACTATGTTTTTGCACTGGGTGATTTGAGTTTTGGAAGATAATGACGTTGCTCACACTTTTTTCCTTCCTTCCCTCCCTCCCTCCCTTCCTCCCTTCCTTCCTTCCTTCCTTCTTAAGACAAGGTCTTACTGTGTCACCCAAGCTGGAGTAGAGTGGGACAATCGTAGCTCCTGAGCTCAAGGGATCCTCCTGCCTCAGCTTCCCAAGTAGCTGGAACTACAGGTGCACACTACCATGCCCTGCTAATTACTTATTAATTTGCTTATTTATTTTTGAGATGGGGCACTCTGTTGCCCAGGCTGGAGTGCAGGGGCACCATCTTGGATCACTGGCTCACTGCAACCTCCTCCCCCTAGGTTTAAGCAATTCTCATGCCTCAGCCTCACAAGTAGCTGACATTACAGGCACATACCACCATGCCTGGCTAAGGCTAATTTTTATATTTTTTGTAGAGACGGGTTTCAACATGTTGGCCAGGCTGGTCTCAAACTCCTGACCTCAAGTGATCTGCCTACCTCCCAAAGTACTGGAATTACAGGCATGAGCCATTGCATCTGGACTAATTTTTAAATTTTTTTGTAGAAACATTGTCTTGCTCGTTGATCAGGCTGGTCTCTAACCCCTGGCCTCAAATGAGTCTCCAGCATGTCTATATAGATATAGACATGTAATCATTTCATTGACCAAAGCATTCCATTCTTTAAATTCTTGAGGCAACCCAATTGTTAAACATATATAACATACTGTTTACAGCGTTTGCAGTTCTGTTTACAGAGTTCTTGTGGACCAAAGAGTGGAAAATAGCTTTGAACATCTGTTAGAAAAATTCAGCTAAGTCTATGCTTTCACGATTTTACATGAGCAAAAGGAATTATATCTTATAAATATTAAGAAAAAATTTTAAACAATTGTGAATATAGAATGAAAACTTTTTAGGATAAATAAATACTCAACAAGCATATTATTAAGTTGATCACAAAAAATGTCACATTCCCTTGCTAGTAAACTGTCTATATAATGTATCTCTTCTGATCTTTAAAACTGACTCAGAACAATAAATATTGGGAATTTTTATCATGAAAAATCTAAGACTTGAAAAGTTGCTTTTTAATATGGAAATATTGGTAAAGCTTAGAAGTTTTTAAAGTTACATTTTATATGACACATACAGTGTGTTATTTTTTAAAGGGTAACCTTTGTGAATATATATGCACACATATGTGCAAACACAATAATACATTATAGATCATAGGCAAAGACTAATAGATGTATACATACACAATCACAAACAATTTTTAATTGTTACAAAGGGATCATTGATATGTATGTTAAGGTTGATAAGAACCACTATGAGTCTTAATTGTACTTTCTCCAGGTACCAAATACTTTGCATTTTATGTATTAGTTTTCATTTATTCTAACCTATATTCAGTTCAGGGTTTTTCACATTATCAGTATTTTGTCAAGTGCATTGACATATTTTTCTAACATGGATCTCCAACTTTGTGGTTCCTACTTTTATTCATTTAAACTGGTTTCTGAAAATTCATGGTTCCTAGAGAATAAATTACATTTCATCTGGATTTTGCATTCTAAAAGCCAAGACCATGTATAAAGCACATATGAGATTTAACTTTTCAACTGTGAGTTCTTTTGAAACAGCATGATTAGACACTTTGGATTCTTGAATTTGGTACCAATGAGACTAAGCTGCTGAGAGCCGTATTTGGAACTAGGTCTGCCCCATCTGATCAATGGGTTGTAAGAACAATCTCTGTTGTATACTGTATTTTAATGATACCATATGAGGATTTGTTTTAAATTATGACTTCTATTTGATTACTATTTATTTCAATAGAGGCTTAGTCATTCAGAATATTTTTTATGAACTAATTTGAAGCTGTTATTAATATATTATTATAAGCATATGAATGAACTATAGAGCTGTGCTTTAGTTCTACCTGGTCTACTACTTGATGATTACTACTTCCTTAATGTAGGACGTTCCTATCAATTGAAAAAATATTTGTGGAATTTTCCCACATGTCAGATATTAAATTTATTCATAATGACTTGTTCAATTAAAAACAAATAAAAAAATCACCACCCATTTTTTTTAACATGCTTAATTCTATTTCCAAGTGAACTCTTATCCTCTTAACTATTTTGATCATTACTTTTACAGTATGTGTTAATTTTTTTTTTTTTTTTTTTTTTAGATTCCTGAATTTTAAAAAAAGACTTTAGAGGGCAGGGAAAATATGGAATTTGTTTTCAGTAGCTTCATTTTTTAAAACTCTTTGCTTCTATATTCCATATTCACTTTTACTTGATCCACATACTTTCTAATTTCCTTTAGAGAGTACAAATACTTTCTTATTTCTCTTTTGATTTTTATTTGACCTATAGGTTTTTTAGAAGTATCTTACTTAATTTTCAAATGTTTGGGAATGTTCCGGGTATCTTTCTTTCATTGGTTTTTATTTTAATGCCGTTATGGTCAGAGAAAATATTTTGTAAGTCCTCTATTTTAAATTTACTTAGATTTGCTTTATAACCCAGAATACGTTCTATTGCAATAAACATTCCTTATACACTTGAATTCTTCTGCTGTTGAACGGAGTGTTCTGCAAATATCCATTAGGTCAATTTGGTTGATGATGTTACTTGCATCTTATATACCCTTATAGATTTTCTGTCAATATGCTCTATCAGTTACTTTTTATAAGGAGTGTTAAAATACCTGACTAAAATTATGAAATTACATATTATCTTATATGTTATGTTATATGAGAAAATGTCCTTTACCCATGTCATGAATTACCAAGTTAATATTATCATCTACATGTATTTGGTTTGCATAGTGCATTTTTATTGCAGCATTTTCCTATAGATTCCCATGCTTTCATTTACAGTTGAAGCAATTTGATAGAACCAAGGACAAGTGAGTTTAAGAAGGTGGAACCTATTTTAACACTAAATATTTCGATTGATAGCACACTTTAGTTTTATAAAATATTTAAAGCGTTACATAATGCACATACTAAAAACCATCCACTAATATGCTAACCGGCTTCAAATTAATCATTAAGGAATTTATATGAAAATGCAGCAATAAGAATCAACTACCTAAATAGATATTTAATTCATGTAAATTAAAATATTTATATGGAAAGCATTGAGGTTTTTAAAATACTTCCTATACCTTGAAGAGTTAAACCATTTAATATGGTGTTCTAATCATTTTAAATAGTGGGGTTTTTTTTGTTTTTTGTTTTACTTTTTATGTTTAAAAAAAAACCCAAACATATAGAAAGTTTGCAGTAGTGCAATTAGCTCACATACAACCTTCTCTTGGATTCACAGTGTGACATTTTACTATGTTTGTTTTGGCATCCTCTATTTATATATATTATCAGTGTAATTGTGGTGGTGTTGACTTATTTGCCACTTGCAAAGAGCAAATCTCCCCTACTCTAAATAATTCAAGTTTTATCTTTTAAGAACAAGTACAATCTTGTTCATAACCACAATATAGTTATGAAATTCAGGATATGTAATATTTGTGCCATACTATCTAACATACAGTTCATATCTACATTTTGCTAATTGTCCTAATAATACCTCTTATGTCATTTGTTTTCATTTATGATCCACTGGAAGATAAAATTGAATTTAGTTGTCTTTTTTCTTAGTGTTGTTTAATTTGGAACATTTTCCCGACCTTTATGAGAAATCTTCTCAAAGCTAAAGAGGCAATACTCTATCACCTAATGAAATGTTTCATTATGCTAGAAAATAGTCAAGAAATATCCTAGCAGCCATGAAGAAGAGTGATCTCGTGTCTTTTACGGGAACATGGATGGAGCCGGCGGCTATTATCTGGCCAAACTGAAAAGGAACAGAGAACCAAATACCACATGTTCTCACTTGTAAGTGGAAGCTAAATGATGAGAACTTAGGAACATAAAGAAGAAAACAACAGACACTGGGGTTTACTTAAGAGTGGACGGTGGGAGGAGGGAAAGGAGCAGAAAAGATAACTATTGGGTATTGGCCTTAATTCCTGGGTGATGGAATAATCTGTATAACAAACCCCCCAGATATGAGTTTACCTGTGTAACAAACCTTCACATGTACCCCAGAACCTAAAACAAAAGCTTTAAAAAAAGAAATATTTTAGCAGAAATTCACTTTTTGGGTTTGGCACGAAAATGCCACATATTTTTTTCAAATTACAAACAAGTCTATCATTGAGGTAGTCTGAAGAGGAAAGGTTCTAGTAGGGGTCATTTCGAGTATTTGACCTTGAATCTGCCCTCATGTCTTATGAGCAGTCGGTCCTTTCAACTCCTCTCAAAATTACATCAGGTGGCTGCATAAACTAAGCTATTACATAGTTATTGGACTTAGCAACATTAAATCGCTGTATTTTTTTTAATTGTCTTTGCTTATCTCCATATTCATAAATTACAAATGACCTTATGGCATTATGTTATTCACTGTAAGGGCTCTGAAAGCAGAATTCTTATTTTCAACTCCTGCTCTACCCTTGGGGAATACTGACTAGGCTCTTCAAACTCATTAATTTCAGTTTCTTCATCGGTAAAATATGGTGGATAAACATGGTATCTTCCAAGAGGAATGCTGGGAGAATTCAATGAGTACATGACCTCCAATCCACATGACATTTGTAGACAATGACTTGTACTTTGTATTAGCTATTATCTGTTTATAAAACCACTGAACTGAAGTCATTTTTTAAAGATTTGTACATTCTGCTTTACTATGATAAAAAGTCACCACTTACACAATCTAGATGTTCTTTAAGATAAAACCCTTCACATTTACAAAGGCAAATGATATCATTAAAATTTAGAAATGGCAGAGCAAACAAAAGTAGTAACTCAAATTATTAGTTTCTAGAATAGAAAAAGAAAAAAACGCCAAAGCAATAATTCTCCAAAAGCAAGAAGGAATTGAATCTTGAGCCACAAAATGCAAATTAAATGATAAAGATATTTTATGGGACAATAATAATCGCTGTTGACATTCAGTGAAATAAAAGCCTTGGACACAGATACGACAGGGTTTAAAGTCTAGTTGGTGAAATAAGGCAAGTAGGAAAAGATAACTAACAAGTTACTGAGTTCATGAGGCTCAGGAACCTTATTTCACTTAATGTAATATCCTCTGGTTCCGTCCATGTTGTCCTTCATTCTGTTGATGTGATGTATCACGTTGATTGATTTGCATACGTTGAACCATCCTTGCATCCCAGACATGAATCCCATTTGATCATGGTAAATGATCTTTTTAGTGTATTGTTGAATTCAGTATGCTACTATTTTGTTGAGGATTATTGTATAAATGCTTATCAGAGATACTGGCCTGCAGTTTTCTTCTTGTTTTGACATGTTTTGTCTGGTTATAGTAACAGGGTGATACTGGCATTGTATAATGAGTTCAGAAAAATTATTTCCTCTTCTATTTTTCAAAATAGTTTGATTAGGATTGGTATTAGCTCTTCTTTAAATGTTTGGTAGAATTTAGCACTGAAGTCAATCGGTCTTGTGCTTTTCTTTGCTGGAAGAGGTTTCATTATGGCTTTAATCTCATTACCTGTTATTGATCTATTCAGGTTTTTTATTTCTTCATGGATCAATCTTGGTAGATTATATGTATCTTGGATTTCATCCATTTCTTTTAGGTTTTCCAATTTATTGGCATATAGTTGCTGACAGGTGCCTCTACTGATCCTTTAAATTCCTGCTGTGTTGGTTGTAAAGTCCTCTATTTCATCTCTGATTTTATTTGAGTCTTCTCTCTTTTTTCTTATTTTATTTAGTTTGCCTAAAGGTTGGTCAGTTTTGTTTATTTTTTCAAATTTTGTTTATCTTTTCAAAACCCAACTTTTTGTTTCATTTATCTTTTGTATTATTTTATTTCAATTTAATTTATTTCTGCTCTGATCTGTTTTATTTCTTTTTTTCTGATTTTGGGTTTTGTTGCTATTGCTTTTCTAGATCTTTAAGATACATCATTAGAAAGGAGCTGATATTCTATAAGCAATTGTTCTCATCAAAAATTATGAAGTAAGAATACGTTATCATGCAGTTTCTCAATTGAAAGTAACCAAAATTCTTTGATTAAACTTTTGCTAAAATGAACAACAGAAAATACTGTAATTTTAGCCAAAGCTCAAAGAATCAATGGGAAGTCAGGAGAAAAAAAAAATACAGGATTTGGGGTGGAAATTGTGGGACAACACTCACAGTGAAACTGCTCTAGCTGGGACCCTCCCTTTGTTTGAAAACCCTCCAATTAAGAAAACAACCTCCAACTATTTCCTTCTGATTTTATGATGCTCCAAGATTCTAGGTCTCTGAGGGGAACATCTGATGGTCCAACTATAAGCCAGATGTCCCCTTCCTATCTCTATCTGAGTGGTTAGTAGAAGGTTCTGATCTCTCCTGCTATTCTACTCTTGTAGATTTCCACAGTAGAAAGACTATACACAAGGAAGCAGAGATAATTCTCCAAATAGAAATAGGAATGTGGCTAAGAAAAGAGGTCTCCAACATGCTAAAAACAGTAATTTAGATAACTAAAATCTTGTAGCCCTATGCAAGCGCCATTGGATTAGAAAGATTCCAGATAGAAACAGTTGTAGCCTTGTAGTAGCCCAGATACATGGGGCTAACATTATGGACTTAAGGGTGTGTGTGGCCACAGAATCACTAACAGCTTCTGACTTCCATACATAGATTTCTAGCTCTCCATGTTCAACTGAACAGAATTCCTCTGTATTTGTCAGTGTCCTTAATATTTGGTCTTTATAACTTATAGATGCCAATACCACAAACATAAAGGGGGAAGAAAGAAAGAAAATATAGAATACTCAGTTGTAGAAGAAACGTGTGGTAAACTGGCCAATGTTAAGTAATTTGTTTGGATGAGGGCTGGCAAATTGCCCCCCCAGTCCTTTTTTTGTCCCTGTGGAAGAACTTTAGCAATCCCAAAATCCTTATTCCTTTTACTGTACATGTAATAAGTCTAATTTCATTAGTTTTAAAACTGCTAATAAAACATAAATGGTTAACTTTATTAAGGCACTGCTATTACTAGCATAGAACAGAGAAGACCACTGGTGTTTTGCTCATGCCACCTAATTCAACAAATATGAGAAAAGAGAGGAAGATTTATTAGCCACTTCTAAATCCTTAAGAAGGAAGGACATATTTTCTACATAAATCTAAAAATATTCTCTTAAGGAGAATCAAAAGTACTATTTAGTGCAAATTTGCGTCTGGCAGCTAGCTGAAGCAGAAGTTGTCTATTTGCTGCAGCTGATGCCGATCAGACTCCAAGGCGCAGTATGTACCAGCTGAAGTCTGTCAACAGGGAGACCAGCATAAGGGCAACCTGATAGTCAAAACAGGATAAAACCACAGTCTAAACAAGATGACATGAGCATTTGTGCAATTAACAGCATCAGCAAGAGGAAAGTTGTGTTTGGAACATTCCACTAGAAATCCCTAAAAGGCAGGATGCTTATTTTACCACAATCGCGTTATATGTGGCTAAATAGAATCAATGACACGATGGAAAACACTGCAAAGACAATAGAGAAGGATCAAGGAAAAGCTGATGACAAAGTCGTAAGACTGAAAATATTATTACGGCTGTTGCTGTTGTAAGCAGAGCACACCCCAAATCCAATATGCGCTTACATTCTCATTCATGACTGCGGTCAGGGTATTGGCTGCCAACTTTGAGCCAGGCGTTGTGCTGACTTTTCAATAATTATTATTTGGTTGAATTTTTAAAACAAGTGTTCTTGGTCCACATTGTTAGTCCTATGTCACAGATGACAAAGACATGGGAACAGTTTTGAGTATCACTGTAGTGGAAAGACCAGGAACTGTGAGTTTAGACAAAGCTAAACTGGACTACCAGTTCTGCTGCTTATAAACCCTAGAGACTTTAGGTAAACAACACACATTTTCTGGATTTGATTGTTCTTATATGAAGCATAAGTTTCAGACATGTATGATTAAATGAGATTAGTTATTGCTTTTCACACAATGCTTAACATGAAGTAGGTATTCTATAAATGCTAGAACCAATATTGTTATGCTGTTATGAGTTAAATCGTGAAAGGAGGTTTATAAAAATTTTTTATTTATGTAATTTTCACAGCAGCTCAGATTATTAAGAGTACTAATATTTTAAGATAGAAATTTTGGGTTACTAACCAGGGGCAGATACGGTGCTGAGGACTTCCCACATATTGTGGAATTTATTATTATATTCGTTTCATTATCCCAGCTTGACATGAATGAGTTATTATTCCTGCTTTTCTATTCAAGAAGCAGAGGCTCATGCAGTTTTGATCACACAAGTAGTAATTTTATTACAAGGCTTCTCATTTTCAAATCTAATGATCATGCCACTATTTCAATCTTTTCACTGATTTTAAAATAACAAAAACAAATATCATTGTTTGGTAATAATCTACAAAGCAAATGGTGAGTCAGTCTTTATCCCATTTCCACTTGAGCTTTATACAAGTATATATACTTGTATAAAGTATATATACTTATAACTGTGTTTATTTTTAAATGACAACATTGGCTCACAATTTTGTCCTTAATGATATTTTGTTATATAATTTATATCACATTACTTAATATAATATAAATATAACAAATTATTTGCTAAATGTAATATCACATATGAAAATAAATAAATATGTGTGTGTGTGTGTATATATATATACATATATATATATACATATATATATATATATATATCTGATGGTGTTCAAAATCTGCTTCCAGAAGAAGGTTTGAGAGGATATGACTCAAAATAAAATATTAGTGCATCTATATAGTGCATTCCACTGTTGGTCTAGGAAATATCTTATGAGTATTAACGAGAAGTTTAAAGAATCACTGTCTGTTGACAGGAATACAGGGCACTGGCCTGTGTGGCCGGTGCCATTTTCCTGAGCTCAGTTTTCCTTGGCTACTTACAGAAGAAGACATAATCATAAATCCTGCTACATTACATTATCTTCTTATTGAGTTATTTAGATTTGCATGAGTTTTCCATCAAAACTTTGGTAGTACTTTCAAGATTTGGTGGAATATCCCTTCTCAGTGTCTTCTAGGACCTTGTTGCTACTCAGAGTGGAAGAATGGATATCCCCTGGTGACTGAATAGAACTGCGGAATCTGGGGTCACTCACCAGAAGTGCGGAATTCAATTCTGCATTTTTACAAGATCCCCAGGGGATCTGTCTATACATTAATGTTTTGTGACTGTTGTTCTAAAAACTACCAGGTTTAAAGCTATGGTTTTGCTGCATACAACTCTCATGACTCATGAAGATAAAAGAAGATTTAGGTTACCCTGATCTTCTTGTAGCAAGAGGAGCTAAATTGCAAGCAGAAAAGTTTAAAAAGCTGATATCCTTTTAGGTGCAGAAAATAAGGTGGGATTTTTAAATTGTATCATTATTAAATATTTGAGTTCTAAATTTAATGTGTTTAGGTTATTTTAGTGAACTAAGTGATGTAAATCTCCCTAGAAGCATTCTGGTTCTTTGTTGCTAAGGGACGTTGGCATCTGTTTTTTTTTTTTTTTTTTTTTTTTTTTTTTTTTTTTTTTTTTTTTTTTATGATTGTTTGTTTCTCCAACACTTACATATTTGAATAAATAGCATGTTTATTTGGGGTTAAAATGCTTCATGCAGCATCATTTGCAATTGAGTAAATATGAGTTGGTTTTGATGCAACGGCCACAAATAATAGACTAGTCTATTGGGAATAAAATATGGTTTTCCAATCTTCCTGAACAGATTTCACATTACCAAGCAATCTTAATATAAATTCTCCTGGATCAGTGAGAATTTCGTGCCAGCAAATTAGAATATATAGAAAGATCTATGTATGTAGTAAGCCACATATGCAAATTAAACTACTTCATCTGGAGAAATGGTTTCTCACTTCAAGGCTGTAGGTTTCAGATCTTGGAGCAGTAAGTGAAAACCATGAATAGTATTTCAAGAAAAATGCTTAAATTATCTATTGTAACATTGTGTACTTGAGCTCTATATTTACTTCAGTGATTGTTCTCTCCAAGCCTCACTTATGCACTGGCCCCACCAAAGCTTAATTCCGTAAATGTTGTGTTCAAAATCCAATGTAAGAGTTCTCTTTAAACATATTTCATAATTTCAAAGTTGTGTGTGTCCAGGAAAGCAGAAGTAGCCATAGATTTATATAGGATTCTATTTTGCTACGATAGCACTCAATCTAGAGGTTGGCCTTTTCTGTTCCTCCTTGTACCTAAGACTGAAGGAAGAATAAAAACCTAGGTCTTTATAAAATTGCAGAATAAAGATGCACTTACTGCATTTGAAAAATCAACAAAGTAGTAGTGACTTCAGATGAGTAAAAACAAAGAATGAGGGCTGTTGTATAGCAAATTTTAAAACAATTTTAAAAAGCCAGGAAGGTCCTCTGAGAGATTTTTTTAGATAATACTCTAAACTATATTTACCCTGGGCCTTATCTTCATATTCTATCTGATCAAAATACAATTGTAGTCATCATTTTGAGATGTAAAAGAATCAAAAGTTTTACAACCTATTAGAATCTAATAACCTTGGCCTAAAACAAAAATTAAATCTCCAAATACCATGGTTAAAAAGGATAACTTTTAGAAAACAATTTTTAAATACTTCCCATTTATATTTTAGAAATTGTCTCATCAATTTTTGGTTAAGAAACAAAAAAAAATTCGGATGCACTTTAATATCTTCTAATAGAGAATGTTATCTAAGACGTTTAAATTGGTAATCCTTCACAAATTCTGAAAGGAGAATAAAATACCTGTAATTTGAGAGACTGTTCTTACCTTTCTAAAAAATATTTTCAACAGCCATCATTAGTATAGTGATCTAAAATTCACTGTATATTTTCATATAAACAATCCCAATTATTTATATGTAATCAAACCGGGGATCTCTATCTTTCCAATGTGACACAGATATAGGAGGACTTACCCCAAGATCTCGACATTGCAAAGCATGCAACGTGTATTCAATTTCAGGTCTCCTGTTCCAAATCCTTGGTCTCCACCACCACACTGTCCTCTCCTAATTCAAGTAACTACGTCTCTTGCTCCCTTTAAGCCTCTGCCAGTACGTTGTGTATCGATAATTGATTTTTTCACCTCTTTCTCTGCAGTGCTTTCTACTTTCTTCAACCGTGCTTAAGCATGGACACCATTTCTCTACTTTCATACTTTCTTTTTTAAAAAAATCAACATGGTAACCTTCATTTATCCCTCTGGAATTTCATCATCATTCTGACAGCTTGTGAAAGTTCCTAAGGTTATATTAGATGCTCATTCTTTTCCTCTGAAGTTCTGGAGATGTCATTCTCCGCAACTTATCTGCAAAATTAATGATCATGTTCCCAATTCAATCATCAAAGTCACTGATTAAAATGCTCAGCAATGGGTATGGAACCAATCGCTGGGGAACATTACTTATGTCACCTGAACTTGGCAGTGGCCCATCAAATACAACTCATTCAATAATACTGTAGCTCTGGGCTTTAACCTAGTGGCAGCTGAAACAAGACAATGTATCCCAACTTACTGATGACAGTTGGCATGCAGCACAGAACCCAAACCTTTATGAAATAAAACTGTATTGGACATACTTTTTCCTTGATTTGTCATTTCTGCCATTCTGTCATAGATGCAGTTGATCATAAAGGATGTATATTCCTTATTGGTAATTAACAAAGTAGTTATTCCTCTGTACTGGTAATTAACAGAGTAGTTATTAATCTTCTCTGCACATCAACTGGTCTTGAAAGAAATGCTTTACATAGATTATTTGTAGCTTGTTGCAATGAATATGATATTTGGCCCAAATTTTACTTTGCAAGTATTTCTACCATTTGTACTAATTGAATTAAATTCATAATGTGCATATGATAAACATGTCAACATATTTAAGAAATCTAAAAACCTGAAAGATGAATAGATTTTTTGTTTTCTTACTTTTATATCTCTGAATTACTATTTGAAGAATCAATACTTCGAATTACTATTAATGCGGGTTGGTACATTGTTATTCTAATTACTCAATAACATTGTCTGAGCTAGAAGTGGTTTTTACAAGACTTCTCTTGTTTTATTTTTACCTCTTTACTGGCTCTTCAGAGATTAAATAAGCTAAAATAACCTACATGCTTACACTCACAAACTATTTATGGTTTCTTATTTTTTTTCCAATCATTTTAACTGAGAAGTTAAACGTTGTATACATTTTCACTTATCAGCAAAACAGCCGCCTAAGGTAGTCAATCTATATTATACTCTCAGTGATCATCATAGGCTGCTTTTTGGCCAATACTGATCTGCTTCTATAATTCAGTTCAGAGTCTGGCTAACCTTATGATTCACATCTTTCCTGGAACTTAATTAGATAATTGAACAACAATCAACTTATTCCCTCGCAGGGGCCCCTCAAGAAGGAAATGTCAATAATAATTCTCCTTGACAGAAGCAAATCTAGGCCTGATTTAAAACCATTGGTCTGCTTTGTTAAATGTGTCAAACACCCAGTGCCTACTTGGTTAATTTGCTACTGTCCAAGAGGTTTGTTTTTTTTCTTTTCTCATGTATCAACCTTTTGATTAGAAGGTGAGGTGACCTAGAACATACACTGTTCCTGTTAGGTTTTCAAAAGTGGGAAAATAGTGAACATTTTAAAAAATCAATGTAAACACTATTCATCATGGTTTGAAGGGCATGGCACAGTGCTGAGCTTAGACCAGCTTTGAGGATGGGTTCATCAGGCCAGCTGGAAATAGTTTACTTGGTCTCTAGGTTATTTTGCTCCTTATGGACCTACATGTTATCAGCACCCAGGAATTATGAAGCTGAGTGAAATGTACAGGAGATTAATGGATAAATCAGAGTGGCAGACTGTTGAGAGAGAACTGGTAAGAACACCACATATTGTATTTGGAGATTGATCCTTTTCTCTGTAGAAAAATCATGCTTAAAATAAAAAAATTTTGTAAGAAACCTACTAGTGAACATAAAGAAGGAAGCCAGAAATTTAGATAATCTAAAAAGTCATTGTCAGCTAAGAGAGCTATAGACCTTTCCCAGTGCACCTGGATAACCTCGACTTGGCATTGCTGAAAGGTGGCATTCTCTTTTCTCAGTATATTTTTCTTGCTATCTTCTTTTGATGATTTCTTTTAAGAAAAGATAATAAAATTATCTGTCCAGCTTGTGCAAAGCTTTTTCTAATACATGGTAAAATTATGGTGTAATAATAAAATTTTTTATTTCTTAGCAATAATTTTAATTTATTCTGACATTATATTCTTTTTGGGTTTTTTTCTTACTGTTTCAATATTAAATATTTCTTTACTAATGGCATTAAGAAGAGATGACAAGACATATTTATAATTATTTTGTTGATAAAATAAAAATTCAAAACCTTTGGGTGATCCTGGAATTAAAGAAAAAAATGTTTAATTGCAGTACAAATCTCAGTCTGGAAAATACCAGGTTATGTCATTACTTTCTCATGCTGTAGAACCAGTCATCATGTAGAAAAAAACACCTCATCTATCTCTTTAATCCCTTTTTGTTCTAAGAACAATTGATTCATCTGATTCATCTTTTTTGTTCCAGAAACAATTGAGTCACCTAATTTTGACATATTGTGTAGGTGAAGTACTTCTCCAAATATAAATCTTATATTGAATTGATTACTTATGAGTTCTGGGATGCCTCATAGCCTTGGCTATTCAGTGGTATACTGGCAAAGGATATTGCTAAATATCCAACATCAGGGTAGGGGGTTGGCCAACTTGACTTGTAGCATTGTATCATGTTTTTTTGATTTCAGTACTCCTAGTATGATGGACTTAAGCCACCAGCACTGTCTCTTCCCTTAGTTAGGAAGAGATGTGCACATCCGGCCAAGCAAGCAGAGCTGGTACGAGGTTCAGAAACCCACGGCTACCTCTGGATCTCCCTCTATAGATTTATCTTAGTCTGTTTAGGCTGCTCTAACAAAATACCATAAAATGGATGTTTATAAATAACATAAAATACTGCTCACAGCTCTGGAGGCTGGGTAAGATCAAGATGTGGCAGACCCTGTGTCTTGTGGGGACCCATGTCCTGATGTCACCTTCTTGCTGTGTCTTCACATGGGGAGAGAGAAAAGGCGGGTCTCTAAGGCCTTTTTATAAGGGCGCTGATCCCATTTATGAGGGCTCCACTCTCATGGTCTGTTCATTTCCCAAAGGTCGTACCTCCCTAATAGGCTAACATTGGTGGTTAAATTTCAACATACGAATGTTGGGGGAGACACAAACATTCGGTCCAGAGCACAATTATAGTTTTTATTAGAAGCATGCTATGTACTTAAGAAAAATTCACGTTTGGTAACAAGGGATTAATAAGGGACTTAAAAGAATGAAAAGAATTCAATACAAATAAAATAAACAAATGTTATAACAAGTTTTTTAATCGTTACATAAAATAACATTTTTGCCCAAGTTTCACCCCGTCTGTTTCCTAACTGGCTCTGAACCTAACGCAGTAGAATTTTGACAAAGATATTTACTGTTTTACTACGTTCTAGTGAGTAAAATTATACTACAATGTAGATAGTAAATATGCTCTGCAGACATGAATTTCCCAGCAGGAAAAGAACTTGGAAACCTGTTCTATAGTTAAGGAAAAAGCTTTTCTTGGGCATCACATCTAATACACTTAGTGAGTATCCAGTAGATATATTGTGGATTGTGAAAGCGTGTGTCTTAGAATCTCATATTTGGAAAAAGTTTGGGAGAGAAATGTTATAGTTTCCTTTGCAGAGCTCTGACTCCCTTTCATGACCCCATTGGAACTGCATGCTTCAGAACACTACTAATTTTGCAGCTAATTTTAAGTACATAGATGCCTAAGAGAAACAAAAGTCTTTAGACTCCTATCCTCAGATTTCAAAACCAAAAATGATTCCAACATAAGCTGTCTCCCAAATTATAAATACTAACACATTAAATTATAAATGTTAATTTTAAAATATCGTAATGTATACATCATTTTTAAAGAATACTTGTAAAAATCTATTTCTGCTTTGACATGGCATAATTATGGTAACAAACAGTTCACCAGCATAATATTATAGTGAGAGTGATGAATTAATGTATGAACATTATTCGAAACAGGCAGGGACACTCTGTTTATTGGTAAGAGTTGTAGGAATAGTATAATACAAAAATATTATGTTTTTCCTTAGTCTGCCATCTTGACAAGATTATGGCAATAATTTAGAAATCACTTATTCTGTGTTAGCTCCTAGGATACAAGAATGTATAAAGCTATTTCTAGGCCAGGTGTTATGGCTCACGCCTGTAATCCCAGCACTTTGGGAGGCCAAGGTGGGTGGATCACTTGAGGTCAGGAGTTCAAGACCATACTGGCCAACATGGTGAAATCCCATCTCTACTAAAAATACAAAAATTAGCCAGATGTGGTGGCACAGGCCTGTAGTCCCAGCTACTCCGGAGGCCGAGGCAGGAGAATCACTTGAACCTGAGAGGCAGAGGTTGCAGTGAGTCAATACCATGCCACTGCACTCCAGCCTGATAACAGAAAAAAAGTTTTCTCTATCTTCGCAAGTTCTTAGTGCATTAAGATTTTATGACTTAAAAAAAATTAAAATAGCTACACTTAATCTTCTCTCTTAGTCTATGTAACTTTCTTCCATTATATATATTCAATAAAACAAATATTAATTAAGCAATGACTATAGCTTAACTCTGTGCTGAGAGAACAGAAGCTAGGGATGCTGCCTCAGTGTCCTGTGACCTTACCTCGTCCTTGGCCTCTGCTGACTCTTCTGCCAGGGAGCTTTGACTGATGGAAGCGGATAAATACATACTCCAGCTCTCTCACTTGAAATGTTCTCCCAGTCTTCCGAACAGAGATATCTCTGAAGTGTGCATGTTAAACTGTATCGAAGAATTTTCCTCATGGGAATAAATTCTAGTGCCCACAGTACTGGGCTCAGTGACTCTCTTGATTGCTCCCTAGTCTTTCCTGTATAATTCTCCTACCAATGATCTCCATACTTCCCAAATACACCAACCGTGTTTGAATCCTGGCCTCAGGATCTGCTTTCAAGCAGTGACAAACCAAGGCACTAGAATAGGCTTTTAATTTCGAGAAGAGAATAGTAAGCAGAAATCAGGGGAAAAGTCTTGAGAACTGCCCATTAAATTTTAGGATATTATAGCAAAAATACTTTCCCACGAATCAAGGCACCTAAGCTCTGGTCCTTCTTTCTTTACGAAGTGTCTCTGCCAAAGAACACTTGTTTTCCCTGAACACGGTTTCTTATTTGTAAAACAAGAGTTTCATCTCCAGAGTCCCTTCCAAAGCTAACTTGATAATTCTAAGGTTATAAATGCCTAGAATGTTTGCTTCCATAAATGAATTGTAATAATTTCCAAAACGAAAGTTTGGGTAGAGTAGATATTTCTTAAGAACCTGAGAATTTTTGTGCATGTGACTCATTAATTTATTCCAGAAAATTGGCTAAATATCTGGTCTGCATACAGCACTGTACATCTACCTTTGTCCAATAGGTAGTCAACTAGCCCCATGTAGCTAATTTGAATTTTAATCAGTTAAAATCAAATAAAGTTAAAAATGCAATTGTTTAACCTCACTGCCACATTTCAAGTGCTCCATAACCACATGTATCTAGTGGCTGTATTGGATAGAACAATCAGAACATATTCCCATCACTGCAGAAAATGCTATAGGATAGCACTGCTCTGGATGATGTTAAATACTAAATCAGAAAGCTTGCCTTTAAGAGACAACACCTAAATATTTCAGTGAAATATTAACATGTGCTTGAATATAGTTAATATTAAGTGAGTATTTCAACAGTATGCATTAAAGTCATTGAGATGTAAATTTTCAGTGAAGACTTCCTGGTAGATAGGAAATCTGAGGGTTAGAAGAATAGGCTGTTACAGGCATTATAAGACAGGAATAGAGGCAGGTCAGGGAAGTTGTTTGTGGAACATTAATTAGACTTAATAGAAGGAGAGAAGAAAATCTACAGAGTAAAAGCATAAAAAAGACAGTCACCCATGGTTTCCAGGATCCCTTAGAAAGAAAACCTGAGTTATGATCTCCAGCTATTACAATCAAATGAGTCAGTAAAATCATTATTGACAATGAGCAAGGACCTCCCTTTGTCCCTGCAGCGCAACACATTGGGAAACCCTGTTTAACTATCAGTGGCCTTCTTCCCTTTAAAACCCGGAGAAAAGCATTTTAGTGAATGTTCTGACATCCAACATACTTGTTGCAGATTATTCTTCCGCATCATCCCTTCTGAATATGGACTTCAGAGCTTTGCATATTTGCTTCTATGAATTAAAGGGAGAGTATATTTGTTCCCCAGATAGTAAATAAAGTACTGAATCGAAGACCCTGAGTAATTTAAACCCTAATTCCTGACCTCTTCATAGCAGAGGCTCTGCAGCAACTTCCATCTACCAAGGATCTCAGCATGCTCTAGCTGTGTAGTCATTCTGCTGATTTGCCTGAAGAAGTGTTCTTGAGATCATGATGTCATCTCAAGGGTAATAGATGCTTGAGAGCTGTTTGAATATTTAATTTGTCAGAAGAGGTCAAAGGAAAGAGATGTTATGCTACTTTTCAAGTATATTAAGAGAGAAAATTAGAAGCTCAAACAAGCCCTTAAAAATAACTGATGGAAACTTCCAAATATAATACCCCCCAATCTGAAATAATGGCAATATTGTGTTAAGAGTAACATATTTATGGGGTGATTAAATGCATTTCATTATTTTGTAGTTATTACAAAACTTCCATTTGTAAATACATCTTTCATGCATTCTGCCTATTTGCTTGGCAGTTGGTGGTACATTCACTATTACTTTAAAATAGTGTCACGATAGTTGTAAATACAATACTAAAAAATCTATATCTGCATACATAAAAGCGTTATCAGGTGTCCCTTAGGAAAATATACATAATTGCTTTTAAACAACTTAGTTAATAAGGGATTGTGTACATTCAAAAAGATAATATATTAGTGACTACGCTTTAAGAGGATACTGTTTATGTTGGATTGGATGTATATTGTGATTTACATTTTAAAATAGTATCAGACCTCCTCATACATCTGAAAGTAGCATCAAGTAATTTTTTTATAAAGCACATACTTTCCATATTGTTACTAATTTAACTCTTGGACTATAATAGACATTTCTTAATATTTCGTTTCTTATTTCCCCATAGCTAAGTTTTCTTTTTAAATTTCCGATAATGATGAAAGTGCTGCCATGATACAAACTAAGAACTAGTTGGTAAGATTGCCACTTGGGACTCTAAAGGTATTACTTTTCCGAGAGTTACTTAGCCTTATAAAGTAATCACAAATTTCAATCTAACACTCGGATTTATTTTTAAAATCCTGTTCTAAGTAATGACTGGAGTCTGTGTACATGGTCTGAGGTGGAGAATGAACAATACTTAGTTTCTACATTTGTCATTGTATGCTACCGTAAAGGAACCATGGTTGGGATCCATGGATAGCCTTAGAGTGTGTGATAAGTAAGTTTCCTAAATTTATTGCAAGTTTGTAGGTGTTTGCATGTATGCACTTTTGGGTGGAGATAACCTATTATGTTTATCAAATACAAAAAGTGCGGCATTGGCCTGCAATTTTAAAATACAGATGAAGTGTAGGCAATTTGATAAAACCTCCACATAACGAAAGACCGCCAGAAGAACAGTCTCGAACTGTGTCTAGTGCCTCAACATTTCAATCTTTAAACATCGTCGTGTGTTCTCTCTCTGTACAAACTCAGATTTTCATAATGTGGAATGCCTTTGGAACTGAATTATTTGTGATTAAAATTTTATTTCTTGTATTTATTATCCGGTAGCTTCACATGATACAATACCTATAAAAATGCAAAACAATTTAGAAAAAAGAGTGTGCTGTGTTTTCACCCCAGGACCCTAACAGAAGAAATCATTGCTTTGAGTCTCTTTGCATTCTTCTGGAAAAATACATAGATAAATGGACAGCCAAAAGCATAAACTTTCTGTCTCCTCTCTCTCTCGCTCTCTCTGTCTGCCTCTCTCTCTCTCTCATATCAAAATTACAGCATGTTATACCTACAATTTTGTGCCTTGCTTTTTAAATTTAAAAATATACCTTAAAAATCAACCCTCATAAGTACCTTTAGAAATACTTCATTCTTTTAACGTCTACAAGTAATCCATTGTATGGATGAACCATGATTTATATAACCTGTCCCCTATTAATAGAAATTTAAATTGCTTTCAGTAATGTGTTGTTATAAAGTATGATGCAATGAATACATTGCGTACACATTGCAAGGTGAACTTGAATAGATTTGATTCCAAAAGTGGAATTACTGGCTTAAATGGTACCTGCATATTTAATATCCATAGATGTTAGCAAATAATCTTGCACAGACAATAGCAATTTACACTTCCACCAACAATGAATGAATGTGATTGTGCAAACTTTTGAGAACTCAGCATTCACTTTGGTTTGTCAATAAAACCCAGTGGGTTGGGGATATATTCGATGAATCTTTTAGTTTAACTTGTTAGAATATTTGAGAAACAGTAACTTATGACTTCTTGTTTCAGATTTCTGAAAATTTCTTCAAATGCCTCATTTTGTAGAAAATGCGATACCAAATATTTAGTTAAAATATTTTGGTTGTTGAGTATAATGACAGCTCAAATTTTTATTGGCCTAACAGTTCTATTACTATATTGATCAATTAGTTATCATAGAAATGTTTATTATTAAATATATATTTATTTAAATCATAAACTAAAAGAGAAAAAAAGTTTCTACGCCTACTTAAAAGAGTAGTTAAAAGATAATAGTCATTGTTGGAGCCTAGAAGGTAAGCCAAAAAATATCTGAACCAAAAGAACCAAATTGTGTATGAGAGAATAATCAAATATTCAATGTGCAGTTTTATTGCTTCTGTGAGTCCTTCCCTTGTCTATAAATAAAATTGCTGAACTTCTCCAGGAAATTTTATGTTTTTGTAGCATTCCAACCCTGGTAGTAATCAGGAGGCACTAAAAATGCTCATGAAAACCGTATTCCACAAATTAAGTAAAATTCACACATGGCTAAATAACTAACCTAACAGCCTAGGCAAGCATTTTATATGGTTTCCCATTACTAAGCCTTCAGAACAAACTGATTGAAGTAGTTTGTTATCATCCATTTAAATTATAACCTCAAATTTAATCAAAATCTTTTCTTTAGGGCAAAATAGTCCACCGTGTGTGGATGTTTCTGTAATGGATGTTCAAGGAGTAGGGCAGACATTTTACGTATCACCTAGACTGTTAATGAGTATCTTTGCGCATGGCTTTACCACAACAAGGTGATGGATGTTTGATGTCTGTCCTCCATAAACTATAGGAGGGGGTGCTGCTCGTGGATACTGAGTTCAAATTTCAGACCTTTGCAATCTGCGTGTATAAAACAAATGTTTTCACAATATACAAGAAATAGTTATCTTTTGATAAGATTGCATAATTTCAAGATCACCATCCATCTGGTGTATATATTTTTTTCTTTTAGCTTATGTTAATGGCTTTATTTGGCAACTTAATGTTTTCCTTTTTCCTTCTAACAGCAGGTGAAAGAATTCATAAATCTGCCATGAACATTTGCCAATGAATATTCATATCTGAGATGTCTGATTGCAGCAGTTTGACATTTTTATTTAATCTCCATCAAGAATAAGAAATGCTTTGTTTCTTAATTCATAATGCATTCTAATTGGTTTCTGCACATTATACCACTGCTTAAGTTATTGTAATTGTCAGTATCAAACAACTAGTATATAAAATAAGAATATTCGGTAAGAGCCAGAAAAAAAATATGACTAAGAATTAATCTCACAAACTCATTGAAAACAGTATATCTTTGTTTTTACTGCATAATTTGTGAAAGGCATTGCCCCCACTGAGCGTTTCCATTCCCTATGCCGAATATATGGAACTGGCTCCATGGTATGTGCCGGTATCCCCTGCTGGATGAGCTAATCAGGTCTCTGTTGGCTGTTGGCACAGAAGCCCCCTGAGCAGATAACATAAGCTTGATGGGATATATTTTCAGTATATCATGGCTATATGAACAAGAAGATATAATTGGTTCAACTGGAGTCAACACAGGCTTAGTGCAATTGTAGTGAATGTTTGAGACTGTCAAAAGTCAAAGGAGTCACAGCAGCAGAAATAATTTTGCATTAATTACAAACTGCCTTTAGATTGATCCTTTACCACATCCTTCTTTGTTAAATAAATGTTATTGTGTATATTTACATATGTATACAGCATGATGTTTTAAGACACATATATGTAAAATGATCACTACAGTGGAACAAATGGACATACCCATCATCTCACACAGTTACCCATTCCCTCCAGTCCTGCCTGGGGCAAGAGCAGCTATAATCTACTCATCTAGGAAAAATTCCCAATGCAATACATTATTATTCACTATAGTCTTCATGTCGTACATTTGATCTTTGGCCTTCGTCATCTACCCTGCCCCTACACTTTCTTAAATTACGTATATGTAAGAATCTTCCAGAAAGCTTACAAAAATACAGATTCCTGGGCAGCATCCCCAGAGAACCTCATTCCATGTATTTGGGTTGGGGCCCAATAATTTTCATTTCCAACAAGTTCTCAGGTGATGATGATGGTGCTTTACCACACTATATTTAAGTAATGTATAATATATACATAGGCTTGTATAATATATACAAAAATCTAGATAAAGATACAGTTCAGCAAATCATAAACAAGCCTGTATTGGCAGACAGATTGCAAAATTATACTGTGAGGGGAGGCTGGGATTTAGAACAACATATACATTTAATAATCCAACACAGCAAGTGCTTTCTCTAATTCTAGTTCTAAATATTGCACTTGCATATGGCATGTATTATATGCAAGGAGTTAAAACCTAAACACAAATGTATGTTTTTTAATCCTCTTATGAAAAAGAATCTGCATGCCCCAGTTCCTTTTTGTAATTGAAATGTTAAATGTAATGTAACAGTAAATTAATGCATTTCTGTTTTTAATTACCTATAAATAACATACTGAAGAAAAATATCTAACAGATTAGAAGACAAAATTATGGAAATTAGAGGACACTTTCCTAGCCTATTATTGAACTCAACGCATTTATTTTTAGTCACAATTTGTGACATACCAATTTGTGTGTTTTTTCAAAGTGGGCACATATTTTCTTCACTACCCAAAACAATTTTGACGGCCCGTTGGGTTTCAGCACTGACCATGAACACATTTTTGCTGTGATGGTGATGGTGGTGGTTCTTTTTAAGAAATCAAAGCTTCCTAACTTGTTTTCTCTACTTTACACGTATCCCCTTCCAAGCATATTCAACTTTGCTGCCAGGCATCTTTCTAAGACACTAATATGATCATGCAACTCATTATCTTAATTAAAATATTTTAACAGCTTCTCGCGGCTTTGAGCATAAAATGAGCATTTCTTAGCCTTACTCTCAAGGTCATAATTTGACCCCAGACTACCTCTTTAGCTTTATAGCTGGGCCTTTTACTCCAGCTGTAAAAAACAAGTTAGGGTTCCTTAAAAATGCCATGTATTCTCAAGTTCCTGATTCCCTAGTCCTAAAATATCTTTATTCCTATCTTCCCCAGTTAATTCCTTTTTACCCTTCAAGACTCTCCTCATTCTTCCACTTCTTTTGGAAAATTTTCCTTGTGGCCCCCATTCCCTAGATCCCCATTATACCTCTGGTACACTTCTAGCCTAGCACTCGCTAATGCTGTTCACCGCCTCCCGTTAAGTTGCAAGATCCCCAGGACAGGACGGGAGGACGGGCCGTTATTATTTATGTTTATCACAGTGCCAACATGTAACAGACACTCAGTAAATAGTTTTTGTGTGTGTGTGTGGTTTTTTTTTTTTTTTTTTTTTTTTTTTTTTTTTTTTTTTTTTTTTTTGAGGTAGAGCCTTGCTCTGTCACCCAGGCTGGAGCGATCTTGGCTCACTGCAACCTCCACCTCCCAGGTTCAAGCAATTCTCGTGCATCAGCCTCCCAAGTGGCTGGGACTACAAAGCACCTGCCACCACACCTGTCTAATTTTTTTGTATTTTTAGTAGAACCAGGATTTCTTCCTGTTGCCCAGGGTGATCTCAAACTCCTGAGCTCAGGCGATCTGCCCGCCTCGGCTTCTCAAAGTGCTAGGATTACAAGCGTGAGCCACCACACCCGGTCAGTAAATAGCTTTTAAACAATTAATTTACTAACCATGTCATGAGTAATAAGAAGTAAGACTCGATATCTAAAGCCAAATAGTAAAGGGCCTGCCCAGTCAGACAGAGAAGTTTGATTTTTCACCTGTTAATAGAGAACTGTTGTGGTGTTTTGAATGTGAAAATGATACAATGCAAACATTTGGGAAATGATTTAGGAAAACCAAGACAATGTATTGAAGCTGTCAGCACTATAGGTCAGGTGCAGGGTAAGGAAGACCCACATTTGTGTGGAACCAGTGTTGGCAGAGCAGTGAGAGATGCTGAACCCAGGGTTTGATGATTACAAAATATCTGTCCTGGAAGATAAAAACCACCATGGCAGTGCTGTTGGACATAGAGTGATGAGAAGTAGAGATGTTTGTTACACGGAAGATGGCAGGATTCTTTTTTGGATTGTTCAGATAGAGGAAAATGGAAAGTAAAGAAAATCTGTAAGTTCTTAAATATAGGAGTCCACCCTGTAAATGAGGTTCTGGGATCCAAATTTTGAATATGGGCGTCACTTGCATAAACATGAGAGTTGATTTCATGAGTGCTGAACATCCATTTTGTCAGAGGGAGAGCAAAAGGAGAAGTCAAGGGTGAAAGTGACAGAATAAAAAAGAAATGATACGCTGTCAAAAATAGACATGACTGTCAAGAGAGGAATAGTCAATTTTATCAATGCAAGGACTGTTCAAATTTTTCATGTATTTGATGCAATTATTTTTAGTCACAAATTTTACGTATTCTGAAATTTTAGACACATGTGAAAGTAAAATGTCTTTGTGAACAGCTCACATAGGTTGGCTTGGAGATGGGGGTGCTAAAGGTTTTCTATGGTTCTGCTCTGGGCTTACACGCAGGTAACCCAATCCATTTGGAGCAGGTGCACCAGGGCCTCTGATGATTCTAGCCTCTCCAGAACTCAACTTCTTCCCATATCTCTATTTCCTCCCCTTCCCTAATCCCTCTGGCTTTCCCTTTCTGTTGTCACGTCTTCCTTTCTGCCTCTCCCATTACATTACATCTCTCATCAGAGCCCCACCATGGGGGACCCTGAGGATGTGGTGAGACCACAGGGGGAAAGCAGAAAGATTCCCATAACTGAACTGAAACTTCCTCAGCCACAACCTCCTGCCGCTTCTTTTCCCACCCAGCTGGTGGTGGCCACACATCTTCTTGCTGTTCTGCTGGCTGGTGTATGGCAGTTAACCATTCTCTCTCTAGCAGAGTCATGTTCCTCTAGGCCACTTCCTTTGCTCTTGATGCTGTCTTGCTGTTTAAAATTAAAGATGACTCATTGGAACACGAAGGAAACCAGATGTGACATCTGTGGCAGGTCCACCTCTCAGCGCCACTGAGATATTTAGACCCGCGTGTTGTTTGTCACTTCTTGTTGCTGGCCTTATCTTCAATTGCACAAGATATTTGATGATTTCCACAATAATTACCTATCTTTGTGTAATCATTTGTATTATAAAATGGTTTCATGTACATTATTTCGTTCAATTCTTAAACAAGTCATCGATCCAAAGACACGTATTCTAATTTTGCGAAGGAGGTGACAGAGTGGCTGAGTGATTTATCCAAAAGGATGTTGGGTAGATGTGGCAGAGTTGACCAGTGCCTGATGCTATTCCCACTCTACCCCCGACGGCTTTCCATTTATTCATGTTTCTTCTAGTAATGATAAATTCATGGAGCATATTCTTTCCTCAACGGCCTTTTTATTTCAACTTTTGACCAGAAAAAAATGTTTTAGTAGGGCATTTTACAAATAAGAAAATTGAGATATCAAAATTCTGAAAAAGATGAGTTCCCTCAGCTAATTTGTAACAGAGCTAATAGTAGAAGATAGGCTTCATGACAGTTATCTCCAAACTATTTTTAAACCAGATGTTCTCCTTTGGGTTTTTTTTTTTTTTTTTTTTAATTGTTTGTGTCTCAGAAAATACTTGAGTGCATTGTTTTCAGGTTTTCTTTATTTTGCACTAACTTCTACTAAAATGTAAGGACATTTACCATCCTCTGCTTCAGGCTAATCCTGCCACATGACCTATCCTTGTCATTGTCTGCCAACCTTCCTTGCAACCTAACCCATGTGTTTTCCATTTTCCTCCTACATTTTGTAACAGTCCATCTACTGACCTCTTTACTACATACAATCAAACTTAAGTCTCCAGGATTTAACAACAAACAACTCATTTGTCCCTAGATGCTTCTCGTAATCTCTTGCCTTTTCTTCACAGATAAACAATATGCCTTTTCTCACCATTTTTTGATTCCCCCTTCACTTTTAAAAAACTGCATTTATTTAATATGTGTGTGTGTGTGTAGGGGTGCATGTGTGTGTAGGGGTGTGTGTAGAGGTGTGTGTGTAGGTGTGTGTAGGGGTGTATGTGTGTTGGTGTGTGTGTAGGGATATGTGTGTGTAGATGTGTGTGTGTATAGGTGTGTGTGTAGGGGTGTGTGTGGGTGTGTGTGGGGTGTGTGTGTGTGTGTGTGTAGGTGTGTGTTTGATGAAAGGAAAGCATGAGCTTTCTCTTCAGCCTGTTCAGGCCATCCTTATCAACTTTAGCCCATTCCACTAAGACGACTCTCAGCAAGATCACCGGTGACCTCCAAAATTCCAATCCAGTCAATTCCATCAAGCCCTCTTCCCATAACATCTCCGCAACCTCAGTAATAGCCAATAATGCCACCACTTTGAAATTCTGTCCCTTTCTCTAACATGACACTATTCTGAGTTTCTTCAAAAGCCTTGAACTCCTCCATTTATCTTGAGGAAGTTGAGTATAAGAGGGTAGGGCAAGGCCACGGGAACTCATGTTGGGCAAATTGTTTAACTTCTGTGCCTATTTCATGTAAAATGAAAATAATAGTGGTGCCTACCTGGTAAGTCCTATGTTACTAAGTCTAAGGTATTATCTTACTGGGTTGTTTTGAGGATTAGAGGTGTAAACATATATAAAGCACTTATGACAATGCCTAACACATAGTAATTCTTAGTAAATTATTCTAATGCTACTATTTTTGCTGCTGCAACTGCCACTATTACTCCTCTTTCTCCCACTCCTCCTCTCTTCTTTTACCCACAATCTAGAAATGGGTGCTTCCTAGAGTTCTGTTCTTTGCTCTTATCTCCACTGAGTTCCCTCCAGGCCATCATGTCTACTGTCAAGTTTTCAAATCACCACATATATTTTTATATTTCTCAAATCTTCATTTCCAACCCCTCACTTGAATTCTAGAGTGGTATATATAACTACCTACTGAACAACTCTTCTTTGCTATCAGTCTGGTATCCTAAAGTCAAAGTTTGTGAATCTAACATCAATAGCTTTCCTCAAAACATGATTTTTAATTCATGTCTTATTAAGGTTGGTGACTTCCCATTCAGTAATCATCCAAGACGGTAGTCACAGCCTGCTTTTCCCCTGGCTTTTATTTTTAATTGACTGCTGTGTCACAAGAAAGATGTTTTGCTGCAAGTAACAGAGACCGCAAGTCAAATGGCTTAACACGATCATTTATTTTATTTTATATTTTCTCAGAGGCTTTTGCAGTCCTCTGCTCTTTTCTGAAATGGAGCCCTCAAGAACAAAGAGAACTCCAATCATCTCTTCTATAAGTTCTGGCAGTAGTTCAAAAGTTCAAAGGAACAGTGGAAGGAAATAAAGAAGGAAGGAAGGAAAGAACGAAGGAAAGATGGAAGGGAGGGAGGGACATGCCCTCTCTCTTCAAGGTAGAAAGGACTCCCTAAAGCTTCTACACAATATACTTTCTCTTACTTCTTACTACCCAGAAAGTACTTACATGGTTACATGTAACTGCAGTGAAGGCTGGAAAATAACTTCATTCTGAATAACTTTATCCTCATCTATAAATTGTAGGTGGAGAAAAGATTTTCCTTATCCCTGTGAGGGTTCCTGGCTAGGTCTACAAGGCAAACTAACAGATAAATTAGCATGAGAAAAGCTCTCAGATTTTTAAAAGCGTGTTTTATGTCACACAGGAGCTTTCTTAAGGACATAAGAATCCAAAGAAATGGTTAAATTTGTGAGTTTTTATGCAAGGTTTAATGAAGAAGTAGGCAGTCTTGAAGAAATAGGACTGCACAAAGGGGATATGATCTAATGATAAAACACTGAAGGAAACCTGCCAAAGCCTGTGTGTTCAGATTCTTCTCTGTGTCCCTGTGTCTTCAGAGGTAAGGATATTCATTTTCTTCAAGTATAGGAGGGCACTCCTCAAATGAAGGTCTTACGACTTGCTTCCAGGGAGAAGGGTTGGGGAATCTGAGACTGACCTTCTTTTTCTGCTTTTTTCTCAAATGCCAAGATGTCATATTTTGGGGTAGTATGTCCTGAACCCTTTCAAAATCAATATAGATCAAAACAGTGATATTTTAGGGGATTTAATTAGTGGTCTCTAGTATCTATTACCTTGTCAATTACAAATTTAACAATTTCACATCTCTTTTCTCTTTCCATTGCCCTTACAACTGCCTGAGTTTAATGTATCATCATTCCAGAAAGCAAATGCAAAGAAATTTGGTCTCAGCATTGCTGATAAAGTCAGCTTTCCAGACACACACTTAATCATTAACGTATCAGCTAAAAATCCTTCCTTAAACCTTTCATGCTGTAACTTCTATATTTCTTATTATAAAGGGCAAATATTGCCCTCTGCAATACAGATTGAACCTCCTTACATAACCTTACCTCCCAAGAGTCTGTGACTTGTCTTCTAGCCACACGAAATTCTTTGCAATTTCTGGAAGTTGTTGATTTATTTGTTCCTGTGTGTTTGTACATGCTGTTTCTTTTGCGTAAAATATTATTTCACTCCATTAATCTGTTGAGTATCTACATGTCCTTCAAGATTCAGATAAGATGGTACTCTCCTGTTAAGTTGTTGTTTGTTGATTTTTTAAAAATCAGATTGTTGGGAAGTCGAGGCTACAGTGAGATATGATTACGTCACTGCACTCCAGCCTGGATGACAGAGTGAGACCCTGTCTCCAAAAAAAAAAAAAAAAAAAAAAAAACCCACATCAGTTCTATTGCACCTTTCTACTCTCATAGAACATTGTATCTTATATACATAATAGATTCTAGTGTAGTATTTATTCTGTTGTCTTGTAAGTAAAATTTGATTTATCTGTCTTCTCTCTTAGACTGTGAATTCCATGGGAATGTGTGGTGCATCTGTTTATCTTAGTACTGATATGCCAAAATAGTAGATTCTCAATAAATGTTTACTGAATTGCTTGCCATATGAAATTAAATATATAACATGTATATTAATTATTACGAGAATGCGTGACTATAAAGGCAATAACTACTCCCTACCAGTTACTGCCTCAAGCAATAAAAATGAGAAAATTTATCTCAATCTAAATTTAAAGCATGTAATTTAAACATTTTCCTAAATAATTGCCTTTTGTTGAAGCTTAATACAGATTTTTATTCTTTAAATAAAGACAATCCTGATGAGACATAAGGAATTCCACTGTCATGAAATATAAACTTTTCTAATAAATACAGGGTGTAAAATTTCCAGGTGAATGAGCATTTCCTAGGAGCTTCGCGTAGTTCTCTGGTAGAGTAATCTACTACATATCATTCTACTGAACTGAACAAGGTCCTTCTCCAGAACTGGTTCTCTCATTTCGTAGCATCTGGGCCACAGATTTTAAAAATCACAAATGATTAACATATATCTGGGAACTTTATCACTCACAGGGTGTTTTTATTTGATGGTTCTCCTGTGAGTTTACAAATCTGACTATTGTTTTTACACGATTGAGAATATTTTGCTTGGTTTATATTTTCAGTAAAGTATTTCTCACTATATGCAAGAAAGTAGATTGAATAATTTCTCACTTCAATTCATCTTGCTCTGGAATATTAGTTAAGCTACCAATCTTCCTTCGCTTTATCTTGATGAATAGAAAAATTATTCCACTGACATCACAGAACTAATCATGAGAATCCCATCGTTTCTACATTTCATATCCCATGTTCGTTTCTTTCTCATCCATTATGTCTCTAGGGCAGAATTGCCAGAAGCTCAAGTTGACATCATAGCATTTCTTACTCCCAGCATGTGTCTTTATTTTGACATTCATCAAAAATTCTGTCACCGTATGTCTGTAGGTACATAAAGGTCTTTAGGTATGAGCATCAATTTGCCATAAATAAAGAAAAAGCAGTTTAGCTATCCCATGATAGCAATTTATGTTTAAATTAGACATCTGCAGGCACAAAAATAATGTTTTGTTGTCTAACAATTAGATTATTAGAAGGTATGTATATATGGGCATATAAACAACTAAAATCAATAATGATCTCAACTTTAGACAAACTATTTTCCATCTAAGTTGTAAAAGCTCGCTAGGAATAGATTTGTACTAAAATAATTAAAAATGGCAAATGACAAAATGTGGGACTAGTCATTGCAGTTTTTTGAAGGTCAAAGCAAATTTTAATAATGCACAATATAATACTTGCCTAACAGATTTAGCATAGCTAAATTGAAAGCTCTGTCAGCATGGCAGAAAATCGGAATTTAAATTATTGAGCAATGGCACTGTCATTAAACATGTCCAGCCTCAAGTTCATTTTCCCTAGAGACATCTCACAGAACATTCTAGTTCCATGCTGCGTATTTCTTTTCTTTCTAAAAAAAAAAAATCCAAAAATGTATGAGAGCATGTAATCCACACCATTGCTTCTCAAATTATCATTGGTGAAGCATTATGTTTTTGTTTGTGATTTTACTTTTCATTTGCACTCTGTTGTGGCCCAGTACTTTTGTAAAATACAAAAAGAATGAATTACTAGAAAAATAAAATGAAAAGACCAAGTTACACAGATTTAAATGACCAATTCTTAACATCCTTATTAGATTCAAGTGCATCAAATAACTGTCCTATCGCTATCAAGACTTGCTGTCAAGTTCTGTATTTAATGCTCTGCACACTGGTAACAAGCCGTTTGTGGACTAGCACTGGTCCACAGACCACACTTTGAGTAGTATCGCTTTACATCATCACTAGTGCAGAAGGCATTCTGGTTTATCCACACTCTGAGTCACGCTGATATGTTCTACCACAGTCTAGATTGACTTAGAAGTATGGATCACCGAGTTCATAACCAGATTTGTTACACTGACCTCACCATTTATTCCAGATTACCAAATGAAGGTCATTGATATAAATTTCACTGATATTTGTCAGCCTGATCCATTGTAGTGAAACACAATTTTGTTTAATTACAGGTATTGAATGAAATTTTCAAAGCTGTAAGGAATATCCTGCTCTACCCACCAAAATTATCTTAAAAGGAGCTGATAAAATCAATTTCTTGTACAAATGCTATATTACATTTTGAATTAAGAGGCATTTTATTCCTGAAGGTAGAATTTTAGGATCAATTATAGCTACCTTGTGTTTTAGTAGGTACTTCAGCATGATTATATTAATTTAGACATAAAAATCGAGCTACTTCTGCAGGAGTTTAAGTATGAGAGAGCTTTTCAATAGGCTCCTTATTTTAAGCCTTACCAACCAAATGACAGTGTAATTGCTTTTATTTGATCTTTTCCTATCTGAAAACTGCCTTGGGGGTGCATGTTTCAGTCCATTTAATTTTATCGAAGAAAGAGAAGTTCATGAGTTTTTTCAAAGAAGTTCCAGATTCAAAGTGGGAAAGAAAATTCTATGTATTTTTACAACTCCGTATGGACAAGTAACTTAAACTGCTTTAACAAAAAAGGAAAAAAAAAAAAAAAAAACAGAATATGTACCTGTCCAATAAATTTATTTAACTTCATATTTTTAAGGTAAACATAATCTTTGGAAGAACGCTATTTGTGTTTGCCATAGTTCTGTTATTATCAATCACATAAAATGTTTACATTAATCCTTCATCTACTTGTTAAAATGTTATTTTGTATTTATTTTTTCTCTAGGTTTATTTCATCATCATCATCATCATTATTTTAAAATATTTTTATTGACAAACTTTAACTGTATACCAAATAGTTGGTTTTGTTAATTTACATTAAACTAAAATTAATCCATTTGGGAAATAATAATGATAAATTCAGCACTCTCCAAGATTCCAGCCCTTGAGGAATACTCATGACTGTCTCTTTATGAGTTAATCTGTCTCATCTGTATTACTTCTATACACTTAGTTCTCAAAAAGTTTGAAATCCCAAATCAGCATACCAACTCTTGTTCTATGAAACTGGCAGTTTATTTTATTTTATTATTTTCTTTTTAGCAAACAAGAAACAAATGAAAAACGAGGATGACTGTTTATACATAATCAGGTTGAATAAGAGAAGAGTAGGATAATTTGCATAATCCACACTCGCTGTAAGTAGAAACACCTGCACATCTCAACCCCTTCCTCCCAGTCCCCTGGGATTTTCTCAAGGGCCTCATCTTACTCATTTAATGAACTATATGTTAATCGTTCAGCCATTTCTAGTGACAGAGTGAAACCACCAAGTGACTTATAACACACAGTGAACCATCTTACAACCTAACAGTAGCTACATTTTCACTCAAAAGCATGACCACAACTTATTTTTAAGCAAGGAAAAGGGGAGGGCATTGGTTCATTTCAACAGACGTTTATTATGTGTTTACATGTTGGGAGAGTATTAACACAAGCCTAGATTACTGTTATTTTTTAAGACAGGAGGAAATAACATATAATGGACTATCGGCTTGAACTTTGTTCTCCAGGAAGTCTTGTTCAGTGAAAAACTTGTCATTTGGGCTGTCATAAAGCATTCATTTATTATTTTAGTCAGGAATATAGGTTAATGGGCACTTATACATTATATGTCAGTCTCAGTCTAAGGCTATTGAGGAATGTACACTCAGGGATCATTTTCAAGATGAAACCATTTTATAAAATGTTTATGTATGTTGTAGGATGTAGTGCTTTAATTTTACTTGTTTTGCCTTTTGTTTTGTTTTGTTTTAATTCCCAGAGTTTGGATTTAAGAAAAACATAGTCCATAGAAATGTAAATCTTAAAAGGCCATTATTACTAAAGCTCAATTTGGGGACACTTTTCTTTAACACTGCTCAACACGAGAGAAATGCAACCATGATGAACTTGCCCAGATTCTTTTAATAGAAAATGTTGGCATCAATTTCCAATGGAATGCATTTGCAGTTTCATTCTTGCACTTAAACTGTTTCAAATTAGAAAGATTTTTTCTAAAAATAAAAGAAATATTTCTTTGGGACAAAGCGCTCGTTGATTCTCTCCTCGAAAACCGTTGCATTTTGTTGGAGAAATTGAGCTCATTGCACGAGCCTTGGGAAAGGGAAAGGGAAAAGTGCTTTCCATAAGAGAGAACATTGTTTTCTTTATGGAGTTTTCGATGTGGCAGCAGCGTTACCAGTAATACTTGAGGCAAATGATCAAAATATCAGGTATGCATTTCATGCCAAGGATTGTTTGTTACACTCTCCAAAGACGAATGCTTTCTCATGGCACCAAGGACTTAGCATTATCGGATCCCCTTCCCTCCCCTCGAGATACAAAATAATTTTCTTCACCATAAATCATCAGACAACATTCCTTTGGCTCCATTTTAGGAGTATCCTTTGCATATGATGGTATACATTTTTATAGGCAATGGGCATCTATTTTCAGGCATAGTAAATCCATACTTATTTCAATTTTGTAAGTTACAATTAATTTCCTTTACCCAACCTGGATATTTCTCAGCAACCTCCCTAATTTCTGATTTTTTGTTTTCTTCCCGAAACACCTATAGTTATTCTTGAATTTCAGGTGACAAATGTATAATCTGTCTACCCAGTGACTATGCTCTTTTAAATAATTTTTTCTCTTTCTCTCAAATTCCACTTCTTTCTTTTCATAGTATATTTGTGTTGATTCATTGCTCCTGAATGAACAAGAATTGACCACAAATTCTCTCTTTGGGGACAGAGCTCTCACTATCAAAACACACTTTTTACATTCATTAATACATTAAAATTTAGACAAACACTTATTTTTAGACAATAAATCACAGCGTTCTATATTTAAAACAATACAAATTGCATGAGTAATGCAATCTTATCAAACTGGATCTAAGTTGCCTCTGTTGCTAAAATAACTAAGTCGAATATATGTATCTCAGCTAAAAATCTCAATAAGGAATATGAGTATCACATTATGTTTTACAACAATAAGTGGATTAACAATAACAAAAGAGGAATGAAGGGAAAGTATCCAGTCTTTAAATGTCATATTGTACTTATGAAACATCTAAAATCAATGATTTTTAAACATAGAGTTAATAGGAACTCAAAAAAAAAAAAACATATATCAGATGAATAACATGTATTGTGCTAATGTGTATTTTTTCTCTTTGGAGTATCACCAAATAATATTAGGAGCAGTTATCTGTATCGGTAATATTATGATTGCATGAAAATTTTAAACTGCAACCAGCATAACTTTGTTCAGAATAGATAACTAGATATGCCTCCGCCACCAAAAAAGGAGTCAAAAAAAAATGAGATAATAACACTTATTAAACATCATTCTGTGCATGTTTTTTTCTATTCCTAGGTGCTCCACATTTCTTAACTCATTTAATCCTCACCAAACCCTAAGAACTAGACACAATTATGCTTATTCTATAAATGAAGAAACTGAGGCACAGATTGCTCAGGGACCTTGCTGAAGGTGACATAAGTGGTAGAATTTAGAATTTGAAACTAAGTAGTCCTAACCATTGGGTACACTACATCTCAGTGAAAATGTAGATCTGCAAACTTGCATTGCTAAGAACTTAACATATTTTTGCAACAAATGGACATGTATATTTGTTGAATATTGTATGTGCCTAGTAGAAATTGATTTTTTGTTTATTTTATTTATTTATTTTTTTTTGAGAGGGAGTCTCGCTCTGTGGCCCACGCTGGAGTGAGCAGCGCCATCTTGGCTCCCTGCAAGCTCCGCCCCCCGGGTTCCCGCCATTCTCCCGCCTCCGCCTCCCGAGGAGCTGGGACCACAGGCGCCGCCACCTCGCCAGGCTCATTTTTGTATTTTTAGTAGAGACGGGGTTTCACCGTGTTAGCCAGGATGGTCTCCATCTCCTGACCTCGTGACAGCCCACCTCGGCCTCCCAAAGTGCTGGGATTACAGGCGTGAGCCACCGCGCCTGGCTGATCTTTTTTTGGTATTAGAAATTTCTCACCATTGAAATTGGGAATATCAAGATTTTAAAATCCTTGAACATAATTTATTCCATTTCCTGCATTTATATTGAAAAAAGTAGAGTCTCTTCATAATCAAAATTGCCACTTGTTTGGTCTATTTATGTCTTTAGACCATACACTGAGAGCAAAGACATGCCCTGAGGTTTTGGAGAATTGGTTCAGTTTGGATGGTTCTAGTTCAGAGGGGTCTTTTAACAATTTCTATTCTCATCCTCCCACTCAGTCTTCATGCCCAATGCCAAATAGTTATGACACACCTAAGACTTCCTCCCGATTAACTTATCATACTCTCAGAGGAATAAAATACCCCAAATGACATAGTCCACCCAATTTCCTAGGACCTGTTGCATTAGAGTGAAACTGGAGAAACTGACCTGCTGGAGAGACATGGTATAAAGGCTTCCAACATCCCTAAGCAGTATGGATTTCTACTAGAATTTGCAAATTTTTGCAACTTTGGCAGTGCTGTGAGTTGAACAGATGTTTGAGTTGTAATACTCCCATAGACAAACTGCTATGTGGCCTTGTGCAAATAAATGATTGACCTCTTTAGCTGTATCTCCAAGAAACTTGCAGTTATTTACAAACCTGGCTTTCATCAGAATCACTTGGGGGCATCATTTAAAATCATAAATTCACACTCCAGCTCTAGAGCCTACTACAATAAATATTATGTGGGCCTCTGGAATCTCTACTTTTATAAGTTCCCCCAATTTTTTCTGTTTAGCCAACATACAGACTATTATTCAAAAACATGTGTTCAGATGATTTTCCAGTTTTGTAGTAAGCCCATTTCCATGAGATGTGTGAGGATTATCTGTGGCTATGAATCCAGAGGATAGCTCTGCTAGATTTCAGTTTCTCACTAGATTATGAACACCTAGAGAATATGTTTATGCAAATGGTTACCCAGAGTCCAGGAGAGAGTATGACATTTGGTAAAAATTTAATAAACCTTCAGCTTCGTTATGATCCAGTTTCCTTCCCCTACATCTATTCATATTCTCCAGTTACCTACCTTTCTGATTGGAGTTCCTTTTTATTTTCTTTTTTGGTGAAGTGGTAAATTTATGTTGGCAAGTAAACAAAGAAACATTAAAAAAACTCTGCCAATTGCTTCCTTGCCTACCCACACTGAGAAACAACTTTGGTTTATAAAATATATTTAATTAGTTTTCATTTTATTAAGTATGGGAATTATGAAGTTATCTCAGGGAATTTTGCTAGAGTAGAAACAAAATACATAGACAGTTTTATATAACAGATTTACACCATCAAGCTGTTTAGCCCTCTGCCAATAGAGACAACCAACAACAATAATGGCATGAAACTTACTCAACAGTTCTTGGACTTGAAATGATATACAACTTAGTGACTATATTCTGGTTTTGTGTCATGCAGTGATTTGCTCTTGTCAGACACAAGGAATGTTTTCTTAAATGATTTCATCATCAGTTGCTATTTCAAATTCCTTAAATAACCATGTATTTTCGTTTTTAACACCTCTGCACTTTGTGAAGATTCGTCTAAGTGAATCCAGAAGTTTGTCTTTGAAAAATACCTCCTCAGCTAAACTTCCAATCAACCACTGAGTCACTTAAGGACATTATTAGTAGAATTTATAAAGAAAACACATTTTTTCGGGGAAATTAACTAAATTGATTGGGAGCCATGACACATGTCTATGATTGTTACCTATTATCTGGAGATTTGTGACTGTGAATGGCAGTCAGCTTGTTTCATGGAGACCCACTGGCTGGCTAGCTTGACAACAGCAGATCTGAAAGAGTCTCGTAGTCACCAGCTCTTGCTTACATTCGAGCTAGGCTGACCATAGATGTAATTAGCCTTGAAGGACTGTGGCTGCAGATGGCCGTAGGGATGCAAATCTGGCGGAAATAATGACAAGGCTGCAACTCAGCAGTAAGTCTTCGTATTTTTTTAAATCTTCTTTCGTTCTTCTTTTTTCATGAAAGCTCTAAACTTGGAAAATTATAACACCTGGAGATTTGTCATAAATGTCACTGAAATGTTAATCAAGGCACCCACCAAGGATAACAACTTTGGATTTTGTTTTATTCTACAAAGATGATCTCTCTTAAATTTTAGGCACATCACCCCAAAATAGTTATTATCCATTGAACAATAAACTGTGTGTCCAATGAAAGTATTCCTATGAATTTCTTTTTCTGATTTATCTTGATGACCAGAAGCCAAAGTATTCTTGGTAGAAACATTAAAAATATGAGTAAAATAAATATTTGTATCATGACCTGAAAAATTAATTACTAAACCAAATCAGTCTTGCTTTAGAAAAATATCAAAAATACAGAAAACATAATGAAACCACAAATTACCCATAACCCTAACACTCAGAAATGTTTTTTGTTGTTTCTTTGTAATTATATTTTTATACATTTAAAATCTTTTTTTCCATATTCGGCTTTGGAAGTTGAGAAGCTCTGTATATCAGAAAGAGAGATATAAAGTGCTCAAGAAATATATTATTTAAAGTCTCATATTTTCAAATATTTTATTACATTTCAAAGAGTGTAGAATTGTAGACTTCTTTGTTAGCCTGTGAAACTTAAAATCAATAAAGCCACAAACTGTATAAGCTTTGGTGAGAAAGAAACTCTGTGGCATCAGGATAATTTTTTCTATGTTTTCTATAAATTTTAAATATGAATGAAGTGCATTTTTAACATGATTTGTCTAAGGTTTTGAATTACATATATTTCTGCTTCTGTAAAATAAATATATTTATTATTAAGACTTTCTACATCCTTTATTTTGTTGCTTTCTTTGGCATCTGTCAAGTATTTTATATTTATGTAAACCAGAGTCATCAATGTGGCTAGCGAGGAAAAAAAAACCACGTTATTTCAAAGTGAGCAGTAGCAACATGAAGATCTTAAATGTACTTGGATACTGGCAATTTTACAAATGTTACTTAAAAGTGACGTCTTGTTCAAAACATTCAGATGATATGTTGATATTTTAAATATATTTTACAAAAATACAAAACAAGTCTTACATTTCTAACTCTTACTTGACTAAAAAATAGCCAGGAACTTCTTATTCTTCAGAAGAATAATGTTAAACCAAGATTACTTTTAGTGCACATTAAACATTACAAAGGTTAATAAATGTCACATTACAATGGATCTGTCAATATTTAAGCCTCTTCTAAGGCAAAGTTCATGTGCTCTAGGGCAGGGAAAAAAGCTTCATAAATATTTTAATTATTTCAGAACCGGAAAAAAGGGTGCATTGGAAGACTTGTAAACCATAGAAATTATTTCATTTTTAAATATAGCATCCAGAATCCACACACATTCCTAAGAACATTCAGCATTTAAGAAACTCCTTCTACTATCAGCAAACAAAACATTTTCTTTAAATTTACAACATCTTATATAAAACATTCTTTAAATTATGGAATGAAATAAATAATTTGCTTTCCAGAAACTTGTGGCATTTCTCACTTACACAGATGGGTCTTGTACTGCCAGCTGCATTTCTTAAGGAAATTAGTGGTGGTGGTGGTGGTGGTGGTGATAGTAGTAGTAGTAGTAGTAGTAGTAGTAGTAGCAGTAGTAGTAGTAGTAGCAGTAGTAGTAGTAGTAGTATGAAATGAGGGTCTTACTGTTTTGCCCAGGATGGTCTCAAACTCCAGGGCTCAAAGGATTCTCCTGCTTCAGCCTCCCAAGTAGCTGGGATTACAGGCCCTTTCTACCCTGCCCAGCAAACAATAGTAGCATCAACACAACTTTGCCCTGAAAGCTCTCATGAAATTTGCTCATTTGACAGAAGAGCAGCTGATGCTTGATGCTTAGAAAAGAGGTTCTCTTTCCGTTCCTTATTTCCTATAGCCAGAGGCATATTGTGTATTCTTGAAGTTTACCACCCAGAAAGACAAGGCCTTGGTGTCCTCCGAATTTGATTATTGACCCTTGTGGCCTTGAAATAGAAAATGGCACTAGCCAAGATAAACAGAATGGAGAAAGAACCAAACAGAAGCATAACAGAAGTAGCCTAAAGAATGTAAATTTCCTCCAGTTCCCCAGGTTAAGAGGGAGCAGGTTAGTGGGCCAGCCACAGTTGATTGACTAAAGAGATAAGTCACCCTGGGAATTTGAGGAAAGGAATTTAAGTGCCATTAGGTTAAACAAAGCCTTTAGCTTAAACACTTTATGTAAAAGTTGGTTGTTTGTTTTCAGACCAATAAAAAAAAAAAAAAAAAAAAAAAAAAAAAAAAAAAAAGTAGCTTTGACTTCCAAGAACCATTAACTTTGTTTTTGTCAGCCCATACTTCATCTCACCCATTAAGAATCTTCCAAAGTCAAACAGGGGACAAGTTTTTCATCTTCAAGCTGCCTCAAGTTTCTTGACCCTTTTTCCCTTTCAATTTATTATCCATTATTGCCCAAAAATTTGCCTGAGAAAATCTAAGGGTGCTCTTGCTTTCTTCTTAACCTACATAAGAAATTCCAGGGGTTGAGCTGACATGGTTTTGTTTTTAATTACCAAGTGTCAAAATGACAGGATACCTAGATTCTGATTCTCCAGCCAGCAGAGGGGCCATGATGCCTGCACTTCTACCACAGCTCAGCACAGAAGTTCGTATCAAAGACTCAGGGGTGAGGAGGAAATGATGGTCAGTCGAAAGAGCATTTTAAACGTACCTATAGTTCCTTAAATTAAGCAACTAAATTTAAATTCAAATATAGACAGAAGATGAAATGGAAAGCCCTAAAGGGGCATGGAATTAGTAAAGAAAATTTGAGAGATGATCATTTAATTTCTTCACAGTTGATGCAAAAAGAGGGTGCCTGACCCAGACAGGCCAAGTGACTTCCTCAGATGACACAGTTCGTCAGTGACAGGCCAAGTGACTTCCTCAGGTGACACAGTTCGTCAGTGACAGGGCCTAGACAGGAACAGACCACCTGACCCAGTGGGAACACATGGTTGAGATATGACATATGTAACAGAATTCATTCTGTCTGTGATTTTATGGTTCAGTGTTTTAACATGAGAACCTTTTGCTTGCCATTGTGGTTTGCAGGTGTCCCCTCCAAAATTGATGTGTTGAATGAAACTAATGGCCAAAAGAGGTGGGGCCTTGAAGAAGTGATTAGGCCATGATGGCTCCTCCCTCATCAATGGGATTAAGGTCCTTATAAAAGAGGCTTCATGCAGTGTTCAACCCTCTTCGCCCCTTCCATCCCTTCTGCCACGTGAGGATATAGCATTCCCCACTTCAGGAGGATGCAGCAACAGGGCACCAGTCTTGGAGAGAGACAGCAGCGCTCACCAGAAAACCAAATGTGCCAGTGCCTTGATCTTGAGCTTCCCAGCCCCAGAACTGTGAGAAATACGTTTCTGTTCTTTGTAAATTACAGTCTGAGTGTTTTGCTATAGCAGCACAAAGGGACTAAGACAATTGCTGTGCATAGTGTATTAGATTCCTATGGCTGCTCTAACAAATTATCACAAACTTAGTGGTTTAAGACCATATGATTTATCATATGAGAGTTCTGGAGGTCAGAAGTACCAAATGGGCTTTATGGTGTCAACAAAGTGGCGTTCCTCTTGGAGATCCTGAGGGGATATGTAACTTGCCTTTTCCAGACTCCAGAGGTCGCCTGCTTCCTCTGGCTGATATAGCCACTTTACTCTGACCTCTATCATACTTCCTTTCTGGATTCAGACCCTTTTGCCTCCATCTTTTTTTTTTTTTTTTTTTTTTTTTTGATACAGAGTCTCACTCTGTTGCCTGGACTGGAATGCAGTGGTGCCATCTCGGCTCAGTGCAAACTCTGCTTCCCAGATTCAAGTGATTCTCCACTTCCACCTCCCAAGTAGCTGGGATTACAGGCGCGTGCTACCACATCTGGCTAATTTTTATCTTTTTAGTAGAGATGGGTTATCACCATGTTGACCAGGCTGGTCTTGAACTCCTGACCTTAGGTGATCTGCCTGCTTTGGCCTCCTAAAGTGCTAGAATTACAGGCATCAGCTACCACACCTAGCCTTGCCTCCTTCTTATAAAGACCCTGTGATTACATTGGGCCCACCAAGAAATTACAGCATAATCCCCCATCTCAAGATTTTTAACTTAATCATATATGCAAAGTCCCTTTGTCATGCCAAAGTAACATAGTCACAACCTTGGGCGATTAGGCTACGGACATCTTCTGGGTACCATTATTTTGTACACTATACCTAGTATTGAACCAAACACCAAATTGGACATAAGAAGCCTGAATTTGAGAAGAATCTCTTTTTCCATGGTTTTGCTGTTCAAATATTAACTTATCATAGGAAAACATTTTGACCATATTATTGCATACACTAAGAGTAATGGAAGTTTTATAAAAATATGCTCGGTTACCAAGTGCACCTGTTCCAATTATTAGACACATAAGAGGTCATATGTAACTCTTCTTTGTAGTTGCTTTGACTTATATAAAGAGTATCTTAAGGGTGGGCATGGTGGCTCATGCCTGTAATCCCAGCACTTTATGAAGCTGAGGCAGACAGATCACCTGAGGTCATCAGTTTAAAACCAGCCTGGCTAACATGATAAAACCCGGTCTCTACTAAAAATATAAAAATTAGCCAGGCATGGTGGTGCGTGCCTTTAATCCCAACTACTTGGGAGGCTGAGGCAGGAGAATCGCTTGAAACTGGGAGGCAGAGGCTGCAGTGAGCCGAGATCATGCCACTGCACTCCAGCCTGGGCAACAGAGTGAGACCCTGCCTCAAAAAAAAAAAAAAAAAAAGAGTATCTTAAAGGTTTATTGTGAGAATTTATATAGAAATACAAGGTTTACATACTATTGCAATAACTAATGCACAAATGTTTAACAAAATAAGACCCTATCCAGAATAATTGCATGCAAGAAGAAAAATTCACAAAAATTTGCTCTTTCACTGCAATTAGAAAGTGTTAGCACTTTCATTAAGAACTATCGTTCTGCCATAATCAAAGTACAGAGATTTGCTTCCTGATATTCTAGAATGATAATGAATTCCTGGAGGATACTATCATTTTTAAGACACTCAAATTTAGAAAAATATATATATACATACGCATATATATTTTACAAGTCCTAGGTAAAAGGATATTTTACATTTTCTGTAAGAGTAAAGAAAAAAAATTTTCCAAGATTAGAAGTACACAAATGCTTTGTACATGAACATGTAATATAAAATAGTATCATTTTATTAGTGTTTGAAAGTTAAGGCTTCTAACAGCAGTAACACTAAAGAAATGTGATGATGACATTTCTCTGCACAGACCAGTTTTTAATACTAGCTTAAGGTTTTTCTTAGAAGTACTCTGGTTCTGGTCAAAAGATGATAGTCTTAATCATCCGCAAACAGTACACACCTCTGTGTGTTTTCTTTCAGAATATGATGCTGTTAGGTCAAAATCCAAGCCTAATTAATTTAGTATTCTGTGCTCTCAGGTTGTGGAATTATTGGAATACTAAGTTGCCAAAGGAGGATAAAAACAAATGTTTTAGAACTATGAGTTTAGGGGAGGGAGGTTTATGAGAAACATGATAAATAGAAACCCAGTAGTTGATATACAAGTCTTTAGGGGCTTTTTACTTCTAGTATGTAGTAAATGATGACATGTTTGTTTTGGTTCTGACCACTCTGTTCTACTTTGTATCTTTGAAAGTTCTATGGCACACAGTAGATAGTCTATATATAACCTGCTGTCATATAAATAACCTGCTGTCTTAGTTGGCTCCAGCTGCCATGGCAGATTACCATAGACTGGGTGGCTTAAACAACAGTGTATTTGCTCACAGCACTGGAGGCTGGAAGCTCAACATCAGGGTGCCAGAATGGTTGAGTTGTGGTTAGTGCTCTCGGACTTGCACACAGTTACCTTCCTGCTGTTTGCTCACATGGCCTTTCCCAAGTACAGAGCGAGAGAGGAAGAAGAAAAAGGAAAGGAGGAAAGGAGAGGGCAAGGAGGGGGAGAAGGGAGAGAAGGAAGGAGACATGGAGATTTCATCTTTCTTCTTCTAGGGTCACCAGACCTATCGGATTAGGGCCTCACCCATACGACCTTTCAACCTTTAATCACCTTCTAAAAGCCCTATCTCCACATGCAGTGGTGTTAGGGGTTAGAACTTAAACGTATGAATTTGGTGTCGGAGTACAATTCAGTCCACAGCATTCCACCCTATGATGCACTGAGCAATTTAAGTTAAAAAAAATGTCCTTAATGCATGACGTCTTCAAAAAAAAAACATGACAAAAAATGGATAGAGAAGTAAGTGGAAGAAATGTTTTAGCTCTGGCTGATAATTGTTAATGTATTTTTAATACTTGGGGTGTCTTTTTGGAAAGACTCATAAGCAGCTGATATTAAATGAAGTAAAGACGCCCAAAAAAACGACACAGGGAGCTTTATCTGTTATTCCCTTCTTATCAATACTTCTTTCACTAAAATTTATTATTTTGGTTCTAATAGAATGTAACTGGCTTAAAATAAAAAGAATTCAGAATTCTTTTGAACATTCCCCACGTAAATAAGTATAAAATAAATGAAATACGATCTCATCATTGTTTTATATTCAAAAATATCCAGAACATTGCCACAGTGTCACACTGGATAAGAAACTCTGACCTAAGACCAATACGAAAATTGTGTGCCCAGATTACCAAGTACATTTGTGCCAACTAGCTCTGTTTTCTTTTCTCTGTTATTCAATAGGGAGAACACGGTTTTTATAGTTGGAGGAAGAAGTAGCCTAGTTTTTCATTCTGCTCACCAGTGGTGTTTATTCAGACACACAGAGACCCCTTAAACTTTAGATTAGAGCTGTAAGAGAAACAAGGCTAGTGGCTTACAAGATAACCATCAAAAATCCCAAACTGCATTTTAATAATGCAAAACAAACAGGGTTAATGTTCATTTTAATCCTTGATGATCTGTTTCATGCTCCACTTTCCTTCTCAGGTATTGACAGAAAGAAATAATATGGCTACAGTTTCTAATATTAAAAAAGAAAAGAATTAACATATTCAACTTGACTAATAGAAATATGTGGAGGGAATGATTTAATAATATTCTTAAATTTGAAGTTAATTCATTTTAAATGTAAATTTCAATCAGAGAAACCCAGATGCTTTATTCAGCAAAAAGATCCATTGGATGATTTTCCTAATTCTACTTTTATGTCAACTTCCATTGCTCTGTCGAGTTTTCATGTCATATTTAATTGACCCTTTTGTATTGAAAGCACAGTCAAAGGAAATGTGATGGAGAGAAGAGAAAAATCATGTATTCACTCTCAGATAAGTATGTTCAGCAGTTCTCAAACTTTAATGTGCATTTGGATCACCTGAGAATCCGGTTAATGTCGATTTTCCAGCTGAGGGTGTGGGGTGTGTGGCTAAGAATCCGCATTTCCAACAAGCTCCCGGGAGAGGTCCATGGGTGCCCATCTCCATTATCAGGTGCTAGAGAATAGGTGATGATGGGAAAAACCTAAGCAATCCCAAGAAGTGAGCTCTTCCTCTGAAAAAATAATACGAAGAAGAAAATTCAAATGTACACATCTATCTACCAACATAACTATAAAGTAAAACTGCCAACAAGCAGAATACATCTGAAGAGGCCTCTGCGGTTATTTCAAGTCCAGAAGATCAAAGCAAACAAACACCATCAAGAAGCTAGGGATACAGCCATAGACCAAATCTGCTCTAGGTTGTATCCAGAGTCATTAATCATGATGACTATATGATAATAATCATGAACTAATATATATTGTACCAGTACTGTCTACAATGTTTATTCATAGTCAGCTTGGATTATAGTTATCTGAAATGAAGACCATTGTGTTCCAAACTGTTTATTATCTATCCTGATGAACAAAAGATGATAATATTAAGAAGGTAAAAGCAAAAATATATTGGGAATGTAAGACGACGTCTTTCATATTTGACTGAGTAAATTTTGCTGTAGGATATAAATGCATTGGGTTTCTGATTGCAAATTATTCATTATAAGACAAAGAAAAATAATAGAAGTAGTTCTCAGAGTCATGATTTAGGGCTTGGGTTTTACATGTTTTCCAAGGGCCTTTATGATTATACATAATTCATGAATCCTTATTTCTGTAATGTTTGAAATTTTTCCCCTCGAAGTGTTTTTTAATGATTAGGTCACATGGCCAGAACAGTCCTTTAATGTCCTTTAATGTCTCCCTTTTTCCTGGTTTATCATTTTTCCATTTTGCCTAGGAATACATTAGCCTTTGCTACATACCCTCAAAACATCTACTTTCATAATCAGCTTGGAACCGAAAATGAACAGTGGGACCTAATTGAATATTATGTGTTTAAGATGGCTAAACCAGAAAAAATTTTGAAATAAGAAATGCACATACATACATTTAAAATAAAGATTAAAAGATGGTCAGCACCAATAAAGAAATGTATGCTGGCTGAACACATTTCAGTCTGTAGGCAAAAGTATTTATTGAATATAAAAAAGCATTACTTTTTTATTTTATTTCAGCATTACTGAAATGGTGTAAATGTTTCCATATGAAGACCAAAGTGGTTTCACTCTTTAAATATAAAACATTTTCATGTATAACTAGTTCATTAGATATGTTAGTATGATTTTTAACTTAAAAATTTGAAATTTTTGGAGGCCTTTTTAAAAATTCCAGGAATGTAGACATGATTTTAATGGTGGTGGTCTTTGTTTTGCCTGTAGCAAAACACAACTTATGTTCTCATATATGATCCTTAACAGCCACAAAGGGTGTAATAGTCATTTGATAAATGGAGTGAAACATTCGTTCTTGATTACAATAAAGGGAAGATATTTATGAGTATGGTGAATTTAAAAGAATATGCCACAGAACAGACTGATAGGCATTGTAAGCATTCTTAAAAGTTTGAACTTTGTGATACTTTATTAACACAGACTATTTTAAGATAGGAATTTGGAATGAATCTTATTTTGTTTATTATTCAGCCTTTTCTCTCCTGGGAGAGTTTTCCTATATTAATTGCTTCTGTGCTCAGATGCTTCTAATTATTAACCTGCAGGTGTCTCTAATCACTGTTTCTTCCAGCAGAGTTTTGTTCGAGGGCCATTAGCTGTGATGCTTAATTACAACACACTGTACCTAGTTTTGGGTTCTGTTTGATCTTTCAGATAGCTTCCCAGACCCAGAAAAGAGTCACTGGCAATCATTTTCTACAATTAACCACAGTGCCCTGTATCTCTTTCTCTATTATTAAATTGGATCAGAGTGTGGAGAATTATACAAAAGCTAATCCTTAAAACTCAAGACACTAATCTCTGACACGTCTAATGATACTTGTTCTCTAGGATATTAAAATCAAAGAATGTAAATGTATTTCTATGTCTTAGAGTCTGAAATCTGAAGTATATATAAAGATGTTTAGAGTGACTGAATTTGAAAGTGTGCAGGGCCCTTAGAAATACACTGTTTCTTGCATTTTAAACTTAGAAAATTATGGCTGCAATAGACTTAACCTAAATGGGACTTTTGTTTTTCTGGACTTCATCTGCTACATTGCATTGTTGGACTACTCACTTTCTAATGCCATTTTCAAACATTTAAAAAATACGAACTCTTGGAATAACTAGAATAATATCAACATAAGGACATATTTCTGCTGCAAATTTATTCTTGGAATACAAAATATGTCTTTTAGAATAAATTACATGTTGCATAAGAATCAACATGCAAATAAAGACGTTCATAGGTCAACAGTTTTCTCCTACTCAAAATGCTTATTTAGATCTCTGAAGATGTCTTTTGACCCAGACGTGGCATCTAAATGGGGCCCTGTGATTATGGCCTTGATACGGCAGAATGTGCGGAGGCCAGGCCTGATGCTGGGATCAAACCTCGTTCCGTCTGGAGGCTTCCAGGCCCGCCCTTGTAATTACTGTTTGGCTGAACTCAGCAGGATCACCAGGGTATTTGTTGGGTGGCAGATTGGTTTTGTGTGTGTATGTCTGGGTGATATTTGTTTCGTTTTGTTTTGATTTGGTGGTTGTAGGTTTGGGTTAGTTGTTGCCATGGTTGTTAGTTAAAATCCATGTTTCAACATGTGAAATCCAATGTTTCAACAGTCCAAATTCTCGCAGAGGTAAAACCAGTATCTGGCAATCTCTTAGTGTCACATTCAAAATCGGAATTATTTCACGTGTTCCACAGCTGAGTTTATCTTTCTCGGTTTCACCTATTAACATTAAGTTCACATTTAGCACATTTGAATGTGTAATGTCATCACTCCTCTTTCAGGAGTGAGTCACTCCCCCATCCCAGCCCTATATTGCAAATACTGTCAGGGTATCAAAATAGCTTTTAAAAACGCTTTTTCTTTAAGTAAAAGTAGCATTCGCGTCTTTAGCACTTTCAGCGTGTATTACCTGTATTTCTTAGCATACTAAACAAAAAATACCCCCAAGTAACAAAAAATAAAATTAGCAAAACATACAGTTATAATGTAAATTTACAGTAAGGTTATGTGCTTTTAAAAATCTACCAAAATCTTACCGGGAAAATAAGTTACTTATATTTATTTTTCACATTTATTACTGTATTTGTTCATTGTTAAATTTTTCTGCCCATCCATGAAATTTATTCTTGTTCATTTGTACTAGGAAACTAAAATTTTATTATACTGGAAACTCAACTCTTGCACAGAAGCTTTAAGCTACTCCATCTCTGAATGATAATTTTGAAGGTGAATAAGTCTCAGACACGACATTTCAAATGGGTTTGGATTCAGAGTCTCCATAATTTGTTTCCATTATCAGTTTTTTGTGTATGTTACAGCATCACTTGCATCTGTAAAAGGAGATTAACCTGGAGTTCCGCCTACAGGAAGGAGAATGGCCTCTTCTGCTTACATGATCCCAAACAAAAATACCATCAGCACCCATTAGATAACCTGTTTTAGAGTTGCCCTGATTTTATAAAGCATTTATCTGACATATTATAACTATTTATCAGGACATTTTTTTTTTTTATTATACTTTAAGTTCTAGGGTACATGTGCATAACGTGCAGGTTTGTTACATATGTATACCTGTGCCATGTTGGTGTGCTGCACCCATCAACTCGTCAGCACCCATCAATTCATCATTTATATCAGGTATAACTCCCAATGCAATCCCTCCCCCCTCCCCCCTCCCCATGATAGGCCCCAGTGTGTGATGTTCCCCTTCCCGAGTCCAAGTGAACTCATTGTTCAGTTCCCACCTATGAGTGAGAACATGCGGTGTTTGGTTTTCTCTTCTTGTGATAGTTTGCTAAGAATGATGGTTTCCAGCTGCATCCATGTCCCTACAAAGGACGCAAACTCATCGTTTTTTATGGCTGCATAGTATTCCATGGTGTATATGTGCCACATTTAATTTAATTACTAAAAAATCCCCACATGTATTATGCACTCTATGTACATACACATAAGATATAAAAATCACCACATGTATTATGCGCTCTATGTACATACACAGAAGATAAAATCCTCGTTGGAAAATTCTTGTATATTCTTTTAAAAGTCCACAACATAAAAGTCTACTTTAAGAGCCTGAAAAAGTAGACTTTTACATCATAAGCATGTAAAAAATTCTTTAAATCTCATTGAAACGTATTCTTAATTATTTAACACTCCTATCATGTTCAAATGTTGTGATTAATAGAAATTATCCTAAACTTTGTAGTCATTAGCAAAGCCCTATAATATGCTATAAAAACAATCTACAGACTTGTTATCTGGGTTCTTTATTCTAATCTTTCTGAATAATGAGGTGACTTCGGTATATTAATGATGTCATTTTCTGGTTTTTATCCTCAACAGAAGCATATGATGGAAACCATTTATCTCAAACCAATTTAGTGTCACACTATAGAAGACAGTAAATGGAAGAAGTCTTGTACTGTGATTTATTTCATGCTGTATGATCTAAGGTTGCTAACTATTCATTTACTTGATCTGGTGTCCAATACAAGATTGCCTAATTAAATTTTGGTGTCTAAGGCATAGCTACTGTCAATGCAATGGTTTCCTGAAATTGGTAAAACGATTAACTGCAGAATTTGTGCTGGAACTTGTTGTTCAACAATATTATCTTTCAATATATCATGAGAGAGTTTTGCTTAAGAAAGTCCTCAATTTAATTATTCAAGTTGAAGCTATATTCATGCTATGGTGCGATGCAGTGAACAGAATTCAATTCTAGAAGTAGACTCCAGCTGGTTTCAATCACCATTTATATTTTGTCCTTTGTTATCTGTAGCACATTCATAATAATTAATAAACATGTATCAGTCCTCGGGATGGGAACACTAGGGGGTGTAATGATCTCATCTTTCTTAGAATGGGCATAAGTTTATTACGAATCATCTAAGTAGCACATCTTCATTTGCCCTTTTGATAGATGAAAAGCATCTTAATAAGAATTAAGTTTAAATTTGGCATAATTCTGTTTTATAATGTCACAGTTACAAATACAAAATAAGTAGAAATCATCCTTATTTTCAGTTAATGAAATTTAATGGAATAGCATCTATTTTGAGAAGATCATATAAATTGTTAATATTTTATGTGGAAGTATGCATGAGAATTGTCATTTCTGTCCAAACCTTTGTTAAAGATCTATTATTCTCTAAGGTGCACCACACATCAGAGATACAAAGATAAATAAGAGACAGTCCCTGATCTCATAAAACTCACTTTCTAGTTGGGGAAATGGTACTGTAGAGAAGCAAACACATTACTGTTATGGCTGCAGAGAAATGCAACCGAGAAGCCTTGCACAGAGGCCAGCTGGTGTGTCACATCGGAATTCACCAGGCAAACGTCCCCTAGGACACTAACCACCTTTGGCTCAGTTCTCAGCTTTGCAATCTAGCAACATAGTTGTTAGCAACTAAAAGATCAAATCAAGGAAACAGAGTTTTATTTAGTAAATTACTAGAAGCCTAGAGCTGTTTCAATATTTTATGTTACTTTTCCTAATACTTTCCTATTAGATTATATTTTAATCTTTTTAATTAAATTTTATTAATTTTAATGTTAATGCATTGGAATTTTTAATTCTGATCTTAATGCTTGTCTAAGAGGAGACAATGTTATACCCAAACAGGAGACAGCTGTGAGGGATGCCGCACTTTCACATCTCCCCAAATAGAAATGATAAATATAAATTTCCTGCCAGTAACTTAAAGAGGGTGAAATGAAGACACAGAGAAGAGATGGTTAATCTTTCTGAGAAGGTCTGGGTCAGGAAAGTTGAATCACACACCTGATTCGACTCAATTAAATAAACAATGGATGCAAATCAGCTGAAAAGGTCAAAAGCAAAAATGATAGAAGGGAAGTCTGAATGATTTAAGGCTTTCTTGAGCCTTGAGCCACGAGAAAAAAAAACTGACTAGCGAATACCTACAGGATTTTATGTATGTTTATATAAGCAAGCCATTATATATGTAACGGTGTTCCAAGATGGTGATTATTTCCGTGGGTAATTTTGTTGTCCTCAAGTTTTTCCTTACAAAGTGACTAGAAACATAAATTTGAATAAAATTCAATTATGCAATACAGTATAATCTTTATAGAGAAAAGTTGACTTTTGAATTAGACTTTGAGGCTGTGTGCAATTTTGTCCGATGCAAAATGCAAAAGCCACATCAGGTTGACAGAAAACATGTTTATCAAACAAATATCAAAAGGATTGATCTGGTATTATAAGATTTCAAATATCGAGCTGTACAAAAATAAAGCTGTTATACATTTCATCATAACCTATTAATGATAGAGTTAAGTGAGCCCATGATTCCTGCTCAAACTATTCCAGGAGGTTGTATTAGCTAAACATGCCAGTGTTCACACACATGTACATACATTGCCCATAATTAACCCATCACAAAAGTAGAGTTCAAATTAGAGCGTGAACGCAAACCACCCTTGAGTGCTAAAATCAGAAAAGACGAAATGAAGTGGTTGGTACTTAGGAACTAGATCAGATACCTCTTAGTGCTGTTAGGAACCTCTCAGCAGGATCTCTCTTGGCCCTTGAATACTTACCTCATTCCAGATCTGGCAGGCACTGATTTTGAATGATTGCATCTTTCTTCATGCTCACACGGCACGTTTTTCCTGCCTCCTTCATGTTTTCATCTTGCTTCTGAGACAAGAGATGCAGCTGGGACACATCAGGGCTTCCTTATGTGCAACCTGAAAGTGAGTGTTGGTCAGGTGAGGAGCGGGGAATGGGAAATGACCGATGAATCATTTTTTCCTTCCCCCAAGACAGACTGAGATACAGTCGTTCATGCCGCCTTTTGAAGACGGTAACGCTGTGCTTCATGCAGAGTGTTGGCAGTTTGGTAATGCACCTCCATGTTTTTGCTCTCCCTCTGTCTCTTTACTCTGGTTCTGACTTCCTCGGGAGAGCACTTCCTAATAAAGAACTAGCACATGATCTGTTTCTTGAGATTCTACACCTTTCATAGCTAGGAGAATAACCAATTCCAAAAAAATAAAAAATTATAGACCCTTTGGATTACAGATAACTTCATTAAAGCTTTGCAAAAGCAAGGACACGTAGTTCTTCAAAACGGTTTCTATGGAGATTTAAGGAGTAAATGTTTGCAGACTTCAGCCTTTTAACTTAAAAAGGATAAAACAAACAAAAACGCTTTCTGGTTGCAAACACAATACAGATCAGTAAGCCCAGCTTCTGAGTTACGGTTCGTGGTCTGGTACCTGGAGCCAAGTCCTCTGACTACTTCAGAAGGAGGGAATGTTGGTTTTCCTTCTTTGCACTTCTGGCAGATGCTGTTTGCAGACGGGTGGAAGGCCAGCAAAACTTTCTCAGGGAAAGCATAATGTAATTAAAACTTGAAAAGTGAATAGCAGTTGGCAAGGGAAAGGGAAGTGAGGAATTTGGGAGTAATACTAACAGGATGACTAGAAATCGGGAGGGCACAGTTACATTCACAAAACTGCAGTCAGTATGGTCACGTCATAAAGTGATAGGTGAGGGTGTGGTGAGCGATGAGACTAGGGAGGAAGGAGAAGACTAAGTCTGAGCTGTTTGATATGGTGGCCACTAGCCACATGTGGCAACTGAAGTGTCAGTTCACTATAATTAAACATTTCAATCTTTGGTCACATTAGCCACATTCGAAGTGCTCAGTAGCCCCATGTGGTTAGTAGCCACTACCTTGGACAGAGCAGAAACATCATAGAAAGTTTTCATTGGGCATAACTTAGATAGGTTTCTAAAGGTGTTCTAAGGTTTTCTTATGCAATAACCATTTATATTTATTGACAGATTTAAAGCAGTGTGTTTCTTTCAAAAGTATCAGTTTAAAAGGAAAGATAGGCCTTTTTGTGTTTTATTTTGTTATTTGCGTTTTGATTATTAGTGAGATTGCTCTGCCTTCGCTTCAGGAAGCTTTTTTTTGGAATGATGTGATGAGAAAAGCACTGGACTACATTCTAGTCCCAAAAGTAGCCATGTCATTTTAGGCAAATCACCTGATTTTACTGATTGTCTGTTTTCTCAACTGTTAAGGGCATTGAACTTCTGTGCCCACTTGTTCTAACTCCTAGGTAGTAAATAATAATAAAATAAAGCAAAAACAGAGGAAAAGAGGTTAAATCCTTTTTCAGAGGATCATTAACTGAGTTGTAAGGTGCAGTGGTGGGTTCATAAAGGAGGTTGTGCACTGGCTGACAAGGGGTTGTAACGTGGGGAAGGACAGGAGTGGGCTGGTCTTTACCCACTGCCATCCCCACCCTCTTATTAAATAGAGATTCCTGGTATTGCTGTTATAAAAAATGTCCTGCTAAACGCAGTTCTCTCAAAAATATTTTCTGAGATTCTCTGACAACCAAATCTGGATCCCAGCTCCAATAGTCACCTGCAATTACATTATAGGTGAAGTCAAGTGTGCACTTTCTCTGGTGTACATTTATTTTTCAAACCTCAGGAAGCCATACTGAGCACTTAATCTCAGGTCAAGAGTCTTCTTATATCCCCGCTCTTGGCTTTTGTACTCATAAGGTTGTATCCAGAGAGAGGTTTGAGGAATAATTTATTACCTGAGGATTAAAGCGAACCCTGGGCTTGGGAGTCCTAATACGTAACCATCTCTAAACTTCTGCAACTGTAGATTTTCAATCATCTAATTTTAGGGAATTCAAAATATTTTTCTGGCTTTACCTACATTCGAATTAAGTTAAAATAGCACTGATAATGGATAGTACAATCCAAACAGAAACATTTTAAATGAATCTAGTTAAGTATTGAGCCAGGCACAGTGGCTCACACCTGTAATCCCAGCGCTTTGGGAGGCCGAGGTGGGTGGATGACTTGAGGCTGGGAGTTAGTGACCAGCCTGGCTAATGTGGTGAAACCCCGTGTCCACCAAAAATATCAAAATTAGCCAGGTGTAGTGGTGCACGCCTGTAATCACAGCTACTCAGGAGGCTGAGGCATGAGAATTGCTGGAACCTGGAATACAGAGGCTGCAGTGAGCCGAAATCATGACACTGCACTCCAGCCTGGGTGACAGAACCAGACGGTGCTCCAAACAATCAAACAAAAAAGAATCTAGTTAAGTATTGATGGTGAACACCAGCAGGCTCAGGCTTACTACTTATTTTTCCAATTTGCTTAATATAAATAAGAATCGATTTATTCTTGCCCATGTTGTACCCATAATGGGCATGAAAATCAAATTGAAATAAATATGAATAGGAATTAAAGTTTTGTAACAATTTCAATCAAATCAGTATGTGTACTCCATCAGAATTACCATTGATGCAATATATAGGAAGAATTGTGTTATCTAGGTTGTGTTTACATATGACATCCTAGTCTTTACCATTGATGAATCACCATCTATACATCACTCTTTAAAAATGCCTTGGATTATCTCAGGCCACTGGAAGACTTTCGGCTCCAGGTTTTAATCAGTACTAGCAAGAGTTAAGGAAGCTGATTTATTGGCTCAGTTTCTAGTGTGAATGTTCACGTGTGGGTAATGTTTAAAATCCTCTAATCTCTGTGCGACTTCTCTGGGTTGTGTTTCCTCCAGAAAATATTATCTGTTAAGGAATAATGACCTTTAACACTAAAGCCAATTTTTCCTAGAGCTTGTAATCTCTCTCAAAAGCTGACAGATTGTTTGGTCAGAATGTTGGGCAAGTTCTTCATCATTTTTATTCATTCTTCACATGATGTACACACCGCAGTGGCTCCTGTGTTGGAGCCAGGCCTATACAACTTCCTGTGAGCTTCTCCAAATGGTAGCTGTGCTGCCAGGTCTTGACTGATGGCAGTTGTTGAGAATCGGGTTCATACTTACAGTGATAGAGAGAAACCCTTCACCTAGCCAAACTGATCACTGAGATGAGACTGACTTCCTGGCTTAGTGTAGGCACAAAGGCTGGTTTCTAAGTCTTGTCGTTTTGTTCTCAAAGTAACTCATAAAAAAGAGATTCAAAGTATAGGCATTATTTTTACAAGAATATTGTCAGGGGAATCCCCACCCCTGATATTCAACGTGGGTTCTTTTCTATTTCCCTAAGTGTCTTGGCTGGTCTGAGAAATAAAGGGAAAGAGTACAAGAAATTTAAAGCTGGGTGTCTGGGGGAGACATCACACGTTGGCAGGTTCCGTGATGCTCCCTGAGCTGTAAAACCAGCAAGTTTTTATTAGCGATTTTCAAAAGGGGAGGGAGTGCAGGAATAGGGTGTGGGTCACAGAGATCACAGGCTTCACAAGGTAATAAAATATCACAAAGCCAGTGGAGGTAGGGCAAGATCACAGGACCACAGGACAGGGCAAAATTAAAATTGCTAATGAGTTTTGGGCACGCATTGTCATTGATAACATCTTAACAGGAGACAGGGTTTGAGAGCAGACAACCTGTCTGACCAAAATTTATTAGGCAGGAATTTCCTCGTCCTAGTAAGCCTGGGAGCGCTGCAGGAGACCGGGGCTTATTTCATCCCTTCCGCTTCAACCATAAAAGGCGGTCGCCTTAAGGGGGCCGTCTATAGACCTACCCTCAGGCCGCCTTCTCTTTCTCAGGAATGTTCCTTGCTGAGAAAAATACTTCAGCGATATTTCCCCTATTTGCTTTTGAAAGAAGAGAAATATGGCTCTTTTCCATCTGGCTCACTGGCAATCAGAGTCCAAGGCCGTCTCGCTTGTTCCCTGAACATTGCTGTTACCCTGTTCCTTTGTCAAGGTGTCCAGTTTTCATATTGTTCAAACACACATGCTCTACAAACAATTTGTGCAGTTAACGCAATCATCACAGGGTCCTGAGGCGACATATATCCTCCTCAGTTTACAAAGAAGATGACGGGATTAAGAGATGAAAGTAAAGACAGGCATAGGAAATCACAAGGGTATTTACTGGGGAAGTGATAAGTGTCCATGAAATCTTCACAATTTATGTTCAGAGACTGCCGTAAAGACAGGTGTAAGAAATTTCAAAAGTATTAATTTGGGGAACTAATAAATGTCCATGAAATCTTCACAATTTATGTTCTTCTGCTGTGGCTTCAGACGGTCCCTCCGTTTGGGGTCCCTGACTTCCCGCAACAAATATTTGTAACTTGATACGGTATAAAATCTTATAAGAAATGGGTGTCAAGAAATATCTGAAGAAAATTTACCTGGGATATTAGCAAAATCACAGATTAGAGATGATTCCTGTTTTAGGAATTAAGGGAAATAAAATGATAAAATAACCAAAAGAACATGCTGGTAAACATGGTTAAGACTTTTAATATTTAAAATTAGTATTTCAACACATGAAAATAAATTCAATAGCTCCATTTAATAGTGATAACATTGTAATAATAATATGGTCATGTAACAAATATTTATTGAATATATACTGTGTGCCAGGCAGTGTTCTAGGTTCTGGAAAAAAAGGTAGAAGAAAACCATTAAAATCCCCTGTGTGGATTATACTTTGCTAGGGAGGATAGTAACAGATGTTTATGTAAAATAGAAGAGCTGTTACATAGTGATAATTTTATAAGATAATGAGAATAGAGAGTGCTTGGGGAAAGGCTAGTTGGGTTGTATTTGTTTTTTGGTTTTTTCCTCAATTTTAGAGTGGTCAGGAAGATTCTCTAGAAAAAGATGACATTTAAGCAAAGGGATGAAAGAGGTGACATATTATAACAAGCTTAGTGCAGAGTGCTCAGAGTGGAGGAAATGGGCTGTGCAAGGGACCTGAGAGAGAAGGAGAGCAATGCAGGAGAAGAGAAGCAACTTTGAACCAAGCAGTAAAGGGCCGTTTGTGCCACTGTAAGGACTTTCCTTTTACTCTGCGTGTAATGAGAAGTCATTTCAGGATTCTGAGCCAGACACTATCATCATCTGTTTGGTATTTTCACAGATCATTCTGCGTTTGGAACAGACTTCGGACTAGAAATATGATGGTGGGTTATGGAGCTATTACCAAGTGCCAGGCATTGAACTAAGAAATTTACATATCATATGCCATTTAATTCTAACAGTACAATAAATGTAGATATTATGATTAGCCTTCATTTACTGAGAATAGGAAATTGAGGCTAAGAAGAATGAAATCAACAAACATCTTTAGTAAATTACACAGTGAAGATTAGAGCCCAGTTCATCTGTTTCAAGTATCTGCATCACTCACAACTATACTTCATTACCTAAGATCAGGCGAAAACCACCACTAAGCATAAGTAGTTTCAAAGTGGCAATATCAAGAGTGTTCTACCTCTACCCCAAATATCTCTTCTCAATAGCTGTCTGTCCCAGAGTAGCCATAGCCATTTCCAAATAGGGCTTGAAATTTTCTTAGGATGACTTCTAGTGTGTGTGTGTGTGTGTGTGTGTGTGCGCGCGCGCGCGCGCGCGTGCACAGTATTAGTAGATTAGATAGATAAATAGATATTGCTATGGTTAATTAAATAATTTTTCTATCATATTTTATCTATCACATATTACTTTTTCTATATTGAGTTTGTAACTTTGCCACTTACTGGATACTCCAACTAGTAACAATACTTTAATACACTTTTATTAAATATTTTGTGTTATCTTAGCAGACACTGTCTTTAATAACAATTTTGTGACTGCCTTTCTACTGTTTGCTGCTCTTATTTCTTCTTCTTCTTGCCTGTTGCACTGAATATGTTGGTGGTAGTAGGTATCCTTATCTAATTTCTCACCTTAGTGGTAATTTTTCTAATATATCACCATTAAGAATGATGTTTGTTGAAGGTTTCTGGTATATGTTATTTGTGAAATCAAGACAAATCTTTCTTTTCTGAGCTTGCTAAGCAATTTTAAAATTAGGATTGGGTTTTGAATGTTGTCAAATGTTTTTTCAGCTTCAAAATCTCATGATTTATTGTTTTGCTTTTTGTTCATTAATATAATTGATGGGATTTAATATATGTAGTTCTTAATGTCTAACTATCTTTATATTTCTCATGATTATTTTTTAAATATTCCTATGTTTTACTTACCAGTATTTTGTTTAGAAGTTTGCAAATATGCTCATAATTTAGATTGAACAATAGTTTTTTCTTTGTGCTAATATTATCCAGTTTGGATATTAAGAATATGCTATTTTATAGAACAAATTGGATGAATGTCTATATTTTTCTAGGCTGTTGAACAATTTAAATAACTTAAAAATTTTTTTATATTTATTTATTTTTTGAGAAGGAGTCTCTCTTTGTCACCTAGGCTGGAGTGCAGTGGCGCGATCTCGGCTCACTACAAGCTCTGCCTCCCGGGTTCACGCCATTCTCCTGTCTCAGCCTCCCAAGTAGCTGGGACTACAGGTGCCCACCACCAGACCCTGCTAATTTTTTGTATTTTTAGTAGAGAAGAAGTTTCACTGTGTTAGCCAGGATGGTCTCGATCTCCTGACCTTGTGATCCACCCGCCTCGGCCTCCCAAAGTGCTGGGATTACAGGCGTGAGCCACCCACCTGGCCAATAACTTTAAAATTATTATTTTTGATTTTTAATAAAAATCTATGCAAAACCATCAGATCCTAATATCTCTTAGGAGATTTACGATTACTTTTCCAGCGTTGTTTATGGTCATGGATCTATTGGGTTTTCCATCTTTTCTTGAGTTGATGTGGACGTTGAAATTCGAGTATTATGACAGGTGTGGTGTTGGAGGGAAAGAGAGAGTGTTCAAGCAAGCTCCAGTTGACAGTATTTCAAGACACAAAAGGGAACAACAGAAAGTTCAATGGATAACAAAAACAAGAACTGTAAGTAGGTGATTGAATCTAATGGTTTAAGCTTCAGATAACTAACATGAATTTAAGGAGGATGGAGAAATACTGGTCTGGATCTTCCTGAAAAGGAGGAGAACATCTAAATCGCCTTGAGCTCAAGGAAGACAGTTATAGGAGAAAAAATTTTCTCCACCTAAGAGGGTATCAGTGGAAGTAGTAGCCTAAATAGAAATAGCAATTTTAGTTTTGTAACATTTAGAGAAGAAAGTAATTACCCTGGAGAATTTTGGTGTAAAATGGTGCGAGTTCCAGAAAGTGCAGAGGAAGGGCCTGGGGGTCAGAAGAGGTGGCAGATTAGACCAGTTTAGCAAATGTGCATCCAGTGGTGAAAACCTCTGTGTAGGAGGTGACCTGGGAGTTCAACTTCTCGTGGGAATAGAGGTGACAGGAATATGGGACATTGATGAGATTCGACCTAAAGGATTTTCAGGAAAATGGCAGCAATAACACTGCAAATGCTGGCATATCTTTTAAAGAATGGGAAGGTAAGAAGTGTCTTGCAGGAGCATGCAGAATTCTGTTTCCCTCACTGGTTCCGTCTCCCAGGGACTGTATGGAGGTCACACAAGGGAGGTGTGCCAATTGCACACAGAACTGCCTAGGCAGCTTCGCCAGGAACATTTATGACTCTGTCTTAAATCTCTGATTTTGATATCCACAAATAGGATAGCATCATAGTGTTGGCCTCTTTGACACCAGTTTTGACCTCTCACCCATAGCCATTACCATAATCTCAAAATCAAGCGTTCCACTCTTAGACATTATTCCCACCTTCAGCCCATCCAGTGCCCAGATGCCAACAACAATTCTTACTCTTTGGGATTTCCAATTTATGGAAACTTCTCCACTACTTTCAGGTCTCTTTTTGCCTGACTGATTTCCCTGGTCCAACATAATGATCACTCCCTCAAATATAACCTCTTATACTTTGTCCTGTCTCTCATCTTCGCTACATATCTACCAAAAATAGAACTCTGGTTAAATTTTTCATCTATTCTTCACCTGCATAGTTGGAGAAAATCACACAACCAAACTTGCTTGATTCTTGTTAGATTCGTAACCAGTGATCTCCAACAGAAACAGGAACTCTTTCACTTCTCTAGCCAATTTACCGTCTCTCTTTCCAAGATGAATATTTCACACCTTCTCTATCCTCCTGAAACCTGTAAGATACCCTTTCCAGTTCTTTCTCCAAGTTGATTATTTTGCTTGTTAATTCATTGAGGAAATATAAGCAACTAAGGACAGTTCTCATCAGCTCGACATCTCTCCAACCTTCCTTCTTCTCTACCTGCCGATGTGTCCAACCTCCTGCCTCAAAAGATAAACAGCTCTTCTGTTTTTTGCCTAAAACCATCTCCTCCAATTGGAGCCCTGGATTCCGTTAGCCTAGAATAATTGCTACTTTTATTATTAATGAAAAATGTTGGCTGTCTCTTCAAAATATATGATAAGCATTCTCCTGTGAGTTATTTTTGCAATGTTATCATCATCTCTTCCCCTTTGGGCCACACACACACGCACACACACACACACGCATTCAAATTCGGAACTATTCAATAAGATGACAGCAAGAATGAGGGACAAAACAAGAAAAAATACAAATTCAGAACTTTTCAAGTGAACACACACACACACATAGTACATTGTAAGAAAAATGCAGAACCAGACTAGCTGAATTCACTTAATTCATTTTTAGATCATTAGGGAAGAGCAGGATGGCTAGGAATAACCTTAGTGATGAAAAAGATGACTGCTTCAAAATCAAAATAATGTCTAATTGAACACAGTGATTTTTTCCTTCTGAAATAATTTCAATTAGTTCATTTTTCTTTTCTCTTTTTTATTGATCTATAACATATTACATAGACATGGGTTATGTGTGATATTTTCATGCATAAAATGTGTAATGATCAAGTCTGGGTGTTTAAGGTATCCATGAATTTGAATATTTATAATTTGTATGTGTTAGGAACAATTCAAGTCCTCTCTTCTAACTACTTGGAAATATACGATACATTATTGTTGAGTCTAATTACTCTGCTGTGGAATGATGGAACTTATATCTTTTATCTAACACTATGTTTACACCCATTAACCTCCCATTCTTCATACCCTCCTGCCACCGACCCACCTTTCTCAACCTCTAGCATCCATCATTCTGCTCTTTACCTTTATAAGATCAACTTTTTAGCTCCCACATATGAGTGAGAACATATGATATTTGTCTTTTATTTTTATAAACAAGAAGTGAATAATTATCCCTGATATAAGAAGCCTGTAAGTTGATAACTGATTTTGCCTAACTTATGTGGAAAAGTTTGCTCTCTCAACAGTAGAGATTAATAAAGAATTCCCTTGAGTAGTGATACACTGTTTTGAAGTCTTGGTCTGTACTTTGTTATTTAGATAGTACTGCTCATTATCGGTGGGAGGAAAAAAAAATCTTGTTTCCTGCTTCAGTAAACCTATTACCACTACTTGCATTCCATCTTGTTATTTCCATGCATTTTGGACTCCATTAGGTTTTTGCATATGATTTTGTATATATTTTGGCATTTTAAAATGTCATTCCTGTGGATCAATATATGATAACTGAATTGTGAATCATGTTGGTATTGCTGTAGATCAGATGATTGTTGCCTCTTCTAAAACAGATACGACCTGTTTAAGTCTTAGAGGTCTTTGATTTAGTATGTTTTACTCTCTTAAATTGTTATGTCAAAATATGTAAGAATGACATTGTGTTGATATATTTTTGTAGGTAAAACAATTTCTAATTGTGATTATGTAATTTTCTTTCCATTAAGGTACGAAGCACAGTGTCTTTGAAAAACAACCTGCTGACTGTGCTTTGCCTGTCATTGGTAGTATTGTCATATCAAAAAGATATCTGACAATGAAATATGTTATGACTTGTGCCAAAGCAGTCAGCAAGTTATCGTAGTTCTCATTTCAGTAGTTGTAGGCATCTCAATTGCTTCCTAAGTAAGTTTTTCCAGCCAATTTTAATCTTGCTCCGAAATATGAAAATGTATTTCCTGTGTATACCATGGACAAAGTTCCTGGAGAAAACATGTTTACTCACTTTTTTTCTGAATCATGTGATGGTTTTGACTTAATTCCACTGTATTAACTCAAAGAAATCCAATTTTTCAATTCAACCAGAAACAAATGGAATTGTACTTGTATGGAAGAACCAAGATTATTTTCTTTTAAGTAACATAGTTTGGGTTTTTTTCCTTTCAGAAAATATATTAGAGAATTGTTTGTATTAACTATTTTAACATTGGGCATGACAGTAATAATTAAAACCTTAAAATCAAAAAGTAAATTTTTAACTTCGAATTGAGATATTCCAGACTGGAAGGATTAGTTTCTCCTCTTTTTCTTTCTCTGTTTCCTTCTATTCATCCTCTTTTATCTTCCTCTTCTTTCTGACATTCTCTTGTTGAAGTATCGGGTGATCAGTTTTCTCTAATGTCTTTACTCTAAATCATTTAGCTTTAAAAGGAAAGCATATAAATGTATCAAACAACTCCCTCAGGCAAAATGAGTGTGTACTGACTGGTAGTATGCAAAATACCTACTGATATTTTCCCTACTTGAAATACACTGTATCCAAACCATTATACATTTTCAAATAAACAAAATTTGTGATAGTTCACACAGAGGCCAGAACATTGTATGTTTGCTGTCATAAATAAATATTATATTTATAATTATTAAAATTAAATTATATATTCATTATATTTTATCATAGCATATTTGTAGCACAGTGCTTTATAATTTCTTTAGTGATTATTGTGTGAAGTCTAGATGATTAGAACCAAGTACCATTCATATAAGAATAGCGTTTTAAAAATAGCTTTGTAAACAGTAGTAGACACCTTCAGAAAAGGAAATCTCACTTTCCTTTGGATTCATAACTAGCAAAGCTAAGTTCTTGGAAGTATGCAATATTTAACTGAAATAGCTAAAATAACTGGAAAATATGATGATAAGACAGAGTGCTTAAGAAAAGCTTTCATGTTCCTTGTAGGAAGAGTTTTCATTTACTCTAATTAGATTATTCTTTTCTAATTTAGAATAAGACATTTTTTAGGTAATATCTTTTTGGCAGCTCTAATTCTCCCAAGACTGTCCTTTGTATTTCTCACGTTGGCAAAACGGCACTGCTTGCTTATTTGATCTTTTCCCTTGGAAAGTAATAGGACCCTTCCCTTTCGCTCCTTGGACAGCCTGACTTGCCTTCTAATCCATCACAAGTGCATATGAGAGGCCTTGCCTCTGGAATCCTGACCCACCCCGGGAGCTCAGTGCTTTGCTTGCAGTGTTCCTAACAATTTGGCATATTTGAAAATTCAGTGTCTCCCTCACCTCTGGCAGAAAGAAAAACCCACTCCTGACCTTTCACCTACATATGAGCCTATTATTATCTATTATTCATGTACACATTGTATATACTGTCAATATCTGAGAATGAGAGCAAACAGTTCTATTCAGATAATTCTAATATGTCTTTTAATGTTAACTCAGTTCTTAGGCATAAGGGATTAAACCACTGTAACTACCTGCAAAACTGAACACATTATCTTTTCATTCAAAATAGTAAAAGTAGCCTCAGTCTTTGAGCTCTTCATTTTATGATCTTGACTTTTTTAACTTTAGAACTTTTTCTTTAATTGGTGTTGTGAGGATGTCTTGACTGATTAAATCCTGCATTTAATGCAAAGAATATACAAATATTAGCAAGACAAATAATAATAAATTGGGATATATTTTATTTCAAATAAATGCTGTTGGGTGAATATGTGATACAGATGATCATGCACCTTCACATATTTAAATGCTATCATCCTCGGCCGGGCGCGGTGGCTCAGGCCTGTAATCCCAGCACTCTGGGAGGCCGAGACGGGCGGATCACCAGGTCAGGAGATCGAGACCATCCTGGCTAACACGGTGAAACCCCGTCTCTACTAAAAATACAAACAATTACCCTGGCGTGGTGGCGGCGCCTGTGGTCCCAGCTCCTTGGGAGGCGGAGGCAGGAGAATGGCGGGAACCCGGGGGGCGGAGCTTGCAGGGAGCCAAGATGGCGCCGCTCACTCCAGCCTGGGCCACAGAGGGAGACTCTGTCTCAAAAAAAAAAAATAAATAAATAAATAAATAAATAAATAAATAAATAAATAAATACTATCCTCAATTCTTAAATCAGAATGTCTGGCTCAGTTAACAAAGTTAGTATTAGAATCTTACCACGTACAAGAGCTAAAATCAAAATGCTAAAATTATGATCTTATGTAACTCACTTGATATAATTTTCTTAGTCTGATAATATTGGTGACTGGGAGTTTATCATATCCTCACTAGATAAGAACTATTGCCATTACAATTTTTCTAATAATTGAGCCCATTGATTTGGATAATGAATACTTGAGGACACTTAGGAGAATTTTTAAACTTTTAGGAAATTTCTCAGTACTTTAAAAATAGTATTTTTAAGCTCCAAATTTCAAAATATGCAGGAATTAAATCTTGCCACTCTCTCTGTGAATACTGTATCACTGAGGGGAGGCAGTGGAGAGCTAACTCACATTTAGGCTTATTCCACTGTGTGGACAGTTGTCAGCGCTGTATGTGATAACTAAGCACTCTACCTCTAGAGTCCTTTCAAATATTTTACTCATAGAAGGATCTAAGAATACAGACCAAGGGTCCAATATATGAGCACTGAGTTTGCCTATTGTACATAAAACTATGTCAAGCAGTTTTCATTTTCACTTCACATTTATGATGGATCTATCAGTAGTTGAAACAGGATTGAAATTTAGATTCGCATTTAAAATGCTAATTATATTCTTGTGGAACTGCATAACAACATTAGGAAACAGCTGCTTTCACCAAAAAATGCTGGCTTTAACTTATATTAAACAGAGTTTCAGCAGTTTTGTAAAACTTTGGAGCACCCCAGTGCATTTTGGGGTAATTTTTATGAGGCCTGGAAATTCTATCCATGAAAATGTGTAAGACACAGGAGGCTCATCTTGTAAAAGGCAAAACAGAGGGTAAGATATTGACATCAATACCGAACACATTGAAAAATCACATTTTGCTCTGATGCAGATGTTCATATAAAGTGCAGACACCATAAGTCAACCTACATGACATGATTCTAAAGTGACAAGCACTAGGAGAAAAAAAGTACCTCAGTTAAAACTAGAGGGTCCTAAAGATCGAATTGGCCTCATCAATGTGCATCTTTCCTTTAGTGAATGTATGTTCTGTTTACTTTATTAAAACTGAAATTTATCTAGGACACAGTGGCCCTCAATTTTTTTTTGAAATTTTTTAGAGCTGGATATCAAATATGCAGTTTATATGTTATTGAGTAAATTGATGAATAATTACATGGAAACTTTCTCTTCATTTGGCTGTCCAATGTAGATATCCAATATTGATAGCATGTTGTTATATATTTATGTACAGTTAATTGAACAATTAATGATCAACAACAAAATCTGTTCATAACTGATTTGTTGTTTGTACAATTTTCCAGTGTGGTTGTTATACCTTTGTTGTTAGTTTACCTGGTTTTCTAAAGTATATTTTCAAGTCAACACATTCCTGATGGTAAGATTGCTACTTGGTCACTAAAGGGTCTGAGTGGAAATGTGAGCATTGTTTCTCATAAGGGACATTCTCCTCCATGGACTTGACAATAGCAGATGTTACATCTTGATGATTCCTTTGGTGCACTTTATTATTTAATTGAAATTATTAAATTTCATCTGATAAAACCCTTCCATAAAGGTTCATTTTATGTATTAAAGGCTTTATTTTTAAAGTGCTATCTTACATTTTGAATTGCCAAAAATTAAGACAAACAGTGGCAACAGGTGTGATTCAATAAATCCATCTAAAATGAGGATTAATTTTTCATTTTAAAGGACTTAAGATGACACATATAATTTATAAATAATATGTATAAGTAGCAAAAACTTTAATACACATACACATGAAATCTAATTCATAATATCTACATCTAATTGTGATATTTGTAAAACACATTTTTAATAACAATGGGTTACATGCTAAGATCCTATATTTGGTGTTCATAATCTCACATTGTAATTTTACAAATGAACATGAACAATTCTCAATTTGAAGTTCAGACAAAAAATTATGAGTCAACCAACCCCCATATATTCATTTTTAAGAGGAATTTTACTTAGTCTTCATCGGTTCAGTGATTCTCCTTACATTTTTTTGAGAACAACAAGCTTTCCTTCAGCAGTATGGTGGTATGAAGAATCATTATTACATTAACTAAAATGTTTCTGTATATTCAGGGTCATCTCAAGTTCTTAAATAATATAAATATTTGTTAAAAATATATGTTCCATTATATGCAGCATAGAAAGAAAAACAGTGCTTCTATCTGGTATTTATTCTATTTCCATTATGTGCAAACACTTCAGATCACGGACTGTGGACATTCAAGAACACAGTCCCTTCCTTTATGTGACAGTGAAGAAGGATGGGTCTCATAAACATCCTAACACATAAAGGAAGGGTAATTGAACAACCATTCCATGTGTTTCCAAAATCACCAGTACCGGATGTAGAATGTACACAACAATTCTTCTACTTTCTCCAAATGGAAAATCTCTTTCTTTATAGCCAATCTTGTATAGCACTATAAATAAAACCAGATTTATTTTTCAAGGGAATAGGGGGAAGTTTTGATAGAGCTCTTGATCAGGGATTTAAAATCCTGTTCAAAATTTTTTTTCAACTGTTATCTAAGAGAACAAAAATAATTAGGATGCTTAAAAAATTAAAAATCCATTTCCTATGTCAAATACATTCAAGTTCATGTATGTGGCGATGATTATTAAGTAAATGAACAAAAGAGCACAGTATAACAATATAACAGAGGTAAAAAATATCTGTGGATTTAAATATGCCTCCTGCTTAGGGTCTGAAAGTTATCTCTTAGATGGACTTATGTCTTGTCTTCCAGACACTTGAACATGATTTTACTTTGTAGCACTAACATTTTCAAGTTATGCTTTTTATTCAATTTCTTCAGTAGCCATTTTCTTTTCATAGAAAGGACAATGCTTTAATTTATAAAGATATGGCCTTGTCATCTACTTAACAAGGATATGTGCTGTTTTTCATTTATTAATCAAACATTTATTGAATACCTCTTGAGTGTCTGACATTATTTAAGGTGAACAACTTAGAGAAAGCCCTGCCCTCATCAAGGTTTCATTCTCTTCCCTCCTGTGAGGTGTGGTTAATTTCATGGGTCTTGTACCTTTTTTTAAGTCACAGAACCAAAATCATTGAGAATCAGATGAGTCTTAACGATATGTTATGATGCTCATAAGTATATGTTTTGTCCTCATTCGTATATATTTTTTAACCATAGGGAATTCCTTGGGAGCAATATTAAAAGGGAGTAATATTTTTATCACCTGCTGTATTAGTCTGTTTTCACACTGCTGATAAAGACATACCTGAGACTGGACAACTTACAAAATACTGATGTTTATTAAACTTATGATTCCACATGGCTGGGGAGGCCTCACAATCATGGTGGAAGGCAAGGAGGAGCAAGTCACATCTTAAGTGGATGGCAGCAGGCAAAGAGAGAGCTTGTGCAGGGCAACTCCTGTTTTTAAAACCAGCAGATTTCATGAGCCTCATTCACTGTCACAAGAACAGCACAGGAAAGATGCACCCCCATCATTCAATCATCTCCCACCAGGTCCCTCCCACAACATGTGGGAATTGTGGGAACTACAAGATGAGATTTGGGTGGGGACATAGAGCCAAACCACATCACCCTCTGTCACAGAGTGGAAGTGGCCTCTCTCCCAAAGCTTGCCTTAAGTGTGACTCTAAGCTCAGGATGGCTGGAGAAGACTTTTCCTTGACAATTCACTAGAAAGTTTATCATTTCAGACAGTGTTATGATGTGATAAGTTGCCTGATGAGGAAGTTGGGCCAAATCAACAAAAGTATTTTTGGTGTGAATAAATCCTGGATTGTCAGGCTTTTCTCAAGACTCTAGAAGATTCTTTTCCCCATAGCCCTTGAAAAGGATAAGAAACAATGTTGGTTATTGGAAAACTGCCCTAAGGAAAGCAGCCTGACAGTTAAGGCTGGAATTCGGGACCAATGCTGCCAGACTGTATCTAAAAACATTAAAACACATTACAAGAGAAGCTGCTGTTGATTATTAAGAAATAAACATTCCTGTGGTTCATTTGAAGGCAAATCTGTAATAGTCAGCAGAAGATTCATGTGACCACATCTGAAGCCTGGAATTTCCAAGTTCCTGTACACAATGAGAAACTGAGTGCCACAGCAATGCAGATGAAGAAAAGATGGTGTTGAACTGTTTCCTTTCCATCTGGTGTTTTACAGCAGCTCTGCTCACAGTTACTTTTAAAGGAAAACAGAATGAAGAAAAATAAATTCACAGTCTTGTGTTGTTTCGGCTGAATAATCTAAGCCAAATTATTGCTTGGGAATAAATTAAATATTGTATAACACGGAGTCCAAACATAAACAAAAGACATTGGAGGGAGATCTCTCACTTAATGAGACCTGAGCTAATTTAATTTGCCCACGAACAGCAGCATAACTATACCAGTGCAAAGTGTGAGGGTTAGTGTGGATCCTGTCATTTTCCCCTGACTAACCTGTATCAAATTGCAACACTCCCAGTATTCTCTGCCACTTTTCCTAATTTATTTTATCTATAGAATATACCCCCACATAAAATATTACATATTTAACTTTTAATTTTTATTTTTCCCCTCTGGCATTGGAATATAAGCTTTCAGGCAATAATTTTGAAATGTTTTATACCCTGTTTAATCCCTGGCTCATAATAGGCACTCGACATATATCTATTAAAGAAATAGAAAAATAATTTCCTTTCTTTAAAGATGATGCAGAAGGCCAAGCACGGTGTCTCATGCCTGTAATCCCAGCACTTTGGGAAGGTCGGGAGTTCGAGACCAGCCTGGCCAACATGGTGTAATCCCATCTCTACTGAAAATACAAAATTAGTTGGGCATGGTGGCTTATGCCTGTAATCCCAGCTACTTGGAAGGCTGAGGCAGGAGAATTGCTTAAAACTGGGAGGCAGAGGTTGCAGTGAACCAAGATCGCACCATTGTACTCCAGCCTGGGCAACAAGAGTTAAATTTCACCTCAAAAAATAAAAATACAGAAGTAGATAATATATAATATAAAATATTTATTCCAAATACATTCTGGGTATTGAAAGACACTTTTAAGTCAAGAAGAAGTTTGTTAATTCATCTTTTTATCTTTTTACCCAGATGCCTAAGAACAATGAATATTTTCTTGCTGAAGCACTTTTTGATCCAATTAAATTTCTTAAAAACCATATTCATATATGCAACTAACATATATGCATACATTTGATCAAAGATAAGATTTTAGTACAGATTTTTATTTTTCTTCTTATTTAGTTTGGTTCAGTCCTAATTTTTTTTCTTCCTGCTCCTTCCTACCTCCCACAATACACACCTGAGGATAACCATGTTGAAAATCCAATATGTGTCCTTCCATATTTTTTCCTGCATTCATAAATTGTCTTTTTTCAACATGTTTTATATAATTTTTAACTGTTTTGTAAAAATGAATAAATATTAAGCAGACTTTTGGTATATTGTTTTTCTCACTCAACAATAACATGAACATTTATTTTGATCTAGATTAAATTCACTCTTATTTAAAAGCTGCATGATATTATATACAATGGAAGTACCATAACATTATTGGTGGACATTTCTTTATACCTACTTTTTACTTCAATACCCATAATGTAATAAATGGCTTTGTTTGCATTATTCAGCATTTTATACTAGTGATCTTATTTTTAATATATATAAAGGCTATAACACTACATTCTCTGTTCATATGCACTACTCTATTTATTTGGCAATGTTATGTAAGTTTATTAGTTGTTTTGATATCTGGTGAGAGTACACTCTTACTATTCTACTTTTATTAACTTTTCAAGCTATATTAGGTATTTTATGCAAATTTTAAGATAATTTCATAAAATTCTAGAAAATATCAGGTGTACTTTAATGTGATTTTAATCAAATTTATACATTTATTTTGAAAATTATCTGAAAACATACTTTGCTTTTCAGTTGTCTGGACCTTTTAATAATTTCAAATAAGATTCGACAGTGTTCTTTAGCTAGATTCTGCAACTTGTTAGATTAATTCCATAGCTTTTAACATTTTCCCTGTTGGAAATTTTATTTTTCATTGCTTATTGCTAGAGTAATGCTGCTGATTGTCTTATATTCACATTTTACTTGACCACTACCAAATTCTTATTAATTGTAGATTTTTATAAAAGTTGATTTGGTATTGTAAGCACGTAATCATATCCTAAGGAGACTGGTTTATATTTTCCTTTCTGTTGCTGTTTTAAAAATATCTTATTTCATTAATAACACCAAAACTATGTTATATAATAATAATCATCATCATAGGCATTCTCATTGAGCTCTTGTTTTAATTGATATGTTTTTAGTGTTTCATTACTTGGATAATATTTTTTGTTGAGTTTTGACAGATTTTATCTTATTTATGTAGATTTTCACTATTCTTGCTTTACAAAGTATATTTATTTATAATGGCAGTTCAATTTTATATGATTTTCTTAACATGTTTTAATATTATAGTACAGTTTTCATATTGATTAATATAATGCCTTATGGAGAAAAAATGCCTGATATTGAACTAACTTTGCATTCTCAAAATAAACCCTGGATGGTTTTATCATTTTATATTTTAAATTTTTTCATCTTTATCAAAAGTGATGTTTCTCTTAACCTGTTTTTAGTACCATCTTTATCACATTATAAGTTATATTGGTTTGACAAAATTATTAAGAGCTTTTTTTTTCTGCCTATATCCTTCTTCGATCCTGAAATGCCCCAGCTTTACCCCTTAACTATCACACAGTTTTCCACTCTCTCTTCAGTGGCTGTATTCTGCTGGAAGTCAATTGTACTTGACAGTTGTCTCTCTCACCGTCAATTGCGTAGGTTTGTTTTCATTGATGATTCAGTGAAACTTGGGTGTGGTTTCTGGAGTATCTTTGTGGTCCTGCAACTGAAGGAAAGAAAGTTGTTCTCCATCCCCTACACCATCCCAATATTGGTAGTTTATAAATAAGGAGACTTTTCACTCCTTTCTCTTACAAACTTCCCTTCAGTCTCCTAGATTTGCCAATCTCCAAGGGCAAATAGGCATAGCCCAATTCAGTTCATTCTTTATTTTGAGGGAACGAGGGAAACCAAATCATTTACATGGGATTGCTATTGATTATTCTTGTGGAACGACAGGCATAGAATTCCCCGATAGCCATTTGCTGCTGCTTTTCACTTCTGTCCTTGTTCTCCCATTACTTTCTTTTCTTCAGATATTTTTCTAGAAACTGAAACACGGTCTGAGTTTACATGCATCCTGTTTCTCATTGCAGCCACTTGACGTAAGAGGCAAAAGGGCTTGCACTTGGGAAGAAAAGAAAAAGATAAAGAAATTTGTATTCATTTTATCATGTCACCAGAGTTTTCTCCACTATTTCACTTCCGACAGTCTCTGTTACCTTCACAAAAAAAGTACATGTAAAACTTAAGGCTAATATTTTTTTGTTAATCATCTCATCAAATTTATCAATCTCCCCCTAAATACATAATAATTTATATGGAGAAAAAGCATGTACTTTTTATTATTCATTTTAGCTATTTTTAAGGATTTATTTGTAAATAATTTGCTGAAAAACAAAAAGCTGTGTTTACTGTACCCTTGATGATATATGCCTATTTCTGCTAGGGTAATAGCAGAAACAGCTACCACAGACATGATTTAATCATGAAAATATAGGAATTACTCTTTATACAGAAACTACAACAACACCTGTAGTTTATAGAAAAAGCTGTTCTTCCGATTGTCTTTCAGGACGTTTTCTGATGGTAATGTTGCCAAATATAGCAACTACATTTATTGCTAAGCTGACAAAACCTACTGAACCAAATATAATTGAAGATTTTACTTTCATAATAATATAGTGGGTTTAATATCTATTTAAAAGAATGATTCTTTAAAAGAACACATGCTTTTATTTCAGATGCAGTACCAGTTTCATCTCTCTTCAGTGAGAGAACTAAGCAATTCCACTTCTTTCTTACTGCTCCCACCTGCTGGCAAATGAGATTGACAGTTCTCCATCCCCTGGCTCAGAGGGTCTGGGATTTAAGAACTGGCTCCTGTAGCCCAGTTAATCTAAGGAGACATCTTAGTTTGGTCCTGAATCCCAACTCTGCCTAATATTCTGTCTGCATTTTCTCCATAAATGTGAGCCTTTCCCAAGCAAAGAACATATGTATTTTGTATTCTCAAAGCATAAAGTTCTTATTTGCCTCTCTGATACCACCAACTTTTATTTCTGATTCATGTTTTTCTTGCCCATGACTAAGTCTGGTAGAGGTACCCTTTAATACTTCTTCTTTTCTCCAAACTGCATAGTTGTTTGACAGTTACGAAAGTATTATTCTATAAGTAATGAAAAGTAAAGTTTTTTGTTTGTTTGTTTTTAAAAAACATACAGGCTACCTCCAAACTTTTTCTTTCTGTTTTTTAAACATGAGTATTACTGGAAGAATGACTGTGTTTCAGAGTTTCACTTGATTTCAGGCTCTCTTAGACATTACTCGGAAAGATATGGGTTAGATAAACGAGTGGGAGTATATTGAGAGATTGATGTTTTATCCCAGCCACTATGTAGGAGATAACTGAGAAAGAGTCACAATTTGCTTCTCTGCTCTTTAGTTCCTCTACCACAGGTCCTATGTGTCAGAAAGGGGAGGCATTATCGTTGGGATGAAATTAAGATGGTGAAAAACAAAAGGACAAGGCAGTCATATATGGGGATACACAAGAGAAAGAAAGTTGGAAACTATCAAGGGAGACTCACGTGGAGTTACGATCTGACGTATGATCTGACGTACGATCTGACGTACGATCTGACGTATGATCTGACGTACGATCTGGCGTACGATCTGACGTATGATCAGAAATCTGAAGGGTTATGATCTGACAGTTGAAATTTTATATTTTTTTAACATTTACATTTTCAAGTATCAGAATTTCTTGAGGATACTATGGTTTGTTCCCATTAGTCCAAATAATAAAATCTCATCTTATTTTAAAAGCACAGAAGAGCTAATGCCAAGCTGGATGTGACCCAAACCCACATTTCAGACCTCTCCTTCAGTCCCTTTTCACTGTCCTGGACTTTCTGGGATTACCTAATTTAAAACAATATCCCTTATCCTTTCCGCCAGGGTACTGCCATTGCTGAAAAATTATAACTCACACGTAAAAACCCAAGATATACTGAGAATCTTTTGTTGTAGTTTTTCTCAACATAAATTACTATGACTGTCTTACATGTTTCTTATTTCTGCTCTTCATTCAGCTATCATTTATGAGTGCGGAGTTACCAGAATATTATCCTTTAAAGACTTTGATGTAAATATTTGTCAGAATCAGTGCAGTAAAATCTGTTACCCATGTTTCCCAAATTTAGTTCCTGGAGTTAACTCAATTTTTCATCTCTTCATAGCTTTATTTTTCTCATCAGGGGATAGTTGTGAAGACAAGTGTAAGAACTGATAGCTCTCAATAAATAAAATCTTTCATTTGTTTTTCTTCTGCATGGCTTGCATTTGTTACAGCAGCCACACAGAAAATGAAATGCTTCTCTCCAATTCGGCGAGTCTGTGGACAATTGATTATTGTGGTCCACAGGTAATTATCAAATGACTTTATAAAATCTACTAAAAATTCTAATGCCAAAAACTGACATTTATAATTCCCTTTGACCTTGAAATATATCCACCAGAAATAAACTTTTTCTTTTAATAATATATTTGTACAAAAGTATATAATTTGATGTATTTATGTATGTTTTATAACCAAGTACATATAAGCTATATTACCTATATATAAATTCAATGCAATATATGTAGATGTTAGACACATTACATATATTTCACATAAAATAACTTCAATAAAATATGATATTAGGGCAAAAATGATTTGCAAATAATTTCTTGATTCATTAGGTTATTTAGCTACACAGACATACTGTACATAACTGACAATTTATTGGGTTTATCTGATAATAATTATTATTTAGTAAAGGGTACTTGGCGCATAGTATGTAATATATATACATATAGATGCTAATTCATTTGTTCTGAAGAATAACACTATAATAGATGCTGCTGTTGTTACCCAGTTTACACAAGATGAAACTATGGCACAGAGAAGTTAAATAACCTGCTCAGGACACAGAAAGTAAATGGCATTGTTGGAATTAGACCTTAGGCAGTCTGAACTCCAAAATCTGTTTTCTTAACCATGCTGCTACACAGTCTCTATTATTATAATTTCTTAAATGTCCATACCTTTTCTCCACTGTTATAGATTTTAGTTTATCCTTTTTCATCTCTATATTGATATCTCTCAGTTTGACTACAAGTATATTAAATGACTCATTTTGAATTCATATTTGGTTAAGATCCATTTATACTTCTGAATAAATTTAGACTTTATGAAAAATGTTATTTGGTTACTTGTCTAAAGGAGAAAGCCAACAGGTTTTCTTCCTCCTGCTAGAATGCAAGCTTCAAAGAAGACAGCATTTTTCCTATTTGTTTGTTTGTCTGTTTTGTTAATTACTCTATCCCCAAGTGTCTATAATATTACCTGCATCATAGTTGAATACATGGATGGATGGATGGATGGATGGATGGATGGATGGATGGATGAGCAAGTGAAGGCAGAGGGTGGCAGAGAAGAAAGAGAAAAAGAACCTGGGTCCCCAGAAAACTCATTTAGGCATTACAACAACCATGTTACTCCCTCCTTTTTGGGTTCCTTGTTATGTGAAATAATCAATGTCCTTATTTTTTTTAACATGCTAATTTTTAAGTTAATTGGATGCCTTTCCTACATGAAGACGACAGTCTCCCTCAGTAAAGCAAACATTTTAGATTATTACGGTAGAATGAGATTAGATTGCTGTATTTTTTATTTCTCTCATCTTTTGTTCCACCTCTTTCTTTCTCTCTCTTCTTGTATCCGATAGCAGATATATTTAACCAAGCTTTTTGGAGTAACAGATATAGTCTGCCCCCATGGATAAACAGTAGGGACAAAATAAAACTTCTTTATTTCTATAAGATTCATTTAGTAGTTTGATAATATTTTGAGGGGGTGCCCACTGTGTGTTGGGGAGTCTGTTAGATCCTCAAGCTGGTATGAGAAGCAGAAATGTATATAATTCCTACTGTAATGGAGAAATCTAATGGGAAACAATAATTAATAAAAGGCTAAAGGAAATGACCCTCATGGATATTCATGGCCTTTCTGCTGTGTGTGTGTGTGTGTGTGTGTGTGTGTGTGTGTGTGTGTGTGTGTGTGTGAGTGAGATGGAGTCTTGCTCTGTGGCCAGGTTGGAGTGCACTGGCACTGGCATGATCTCAGGTCACTATAACCTCTACCTCCCGGGTTCAAGCAATTCTCCTGCCTCAGGCTCCAGAGTAGCTGGGATTATAGGCACCCGCCACCATGCCTGGCTAATTTTTCTATTTTTAGTAGAAACGGGTTTTCACCACGTTGGCCAGGCTGGTCTCAAACTCCTAACCTCAAGTAATCTGCCCTCATCGGCCTCCCAAAGTGCTGGGATTACAGACGGCGTGAGCCACCGCACCCAGACTGCCTCTCTGTTTTAATACCATGTTACAAATAAGTTAAAAGTCAAAGAAAAATTGTCAACCACCAAATTAAGGAGGAAAAAAAAAACCTATGCAAACATTGATTTGTAAAATTAATTCCTTTCTGTCCTTTGGATGAAGTTTAGTATTTATGGAAAAGAATCAGCACTAGAAATTTAATATGTTGCTGCAACTTGGCAGCACAAACATTTTGGTACTGTTCCAACTTTAATTCTTGACTAAAATAAAATGTAGTTCACCTACAAAGCAGTGTTCTCAGCCAGACCCAGATACAGCAATCATTGATATGACACCATCTAGTAGGAAAAAACTAGGTAACTGGTTTGACTAACTGTCAGAGTAGAAAGATTCTCAACACGACAGTCCTACCAAGTTTGTCAACACAACTTCACACTGTCTTTTCTTGCAGCCCTTACACTCAAAACTTCACATCAAGCAATTTACTTAGATAATCCTTTTATAAACAACTGCTACTCAAGAGGCACAGAGAAATCACTGCCAGAGGTGAAAGGCTACTTTCGGAAATAAAGACCAGAAAAATCATAAATACAAGTGAAACCTATGACTAAGAAAGTTTTTACTCAGGAGCGTTGGTTATTCTACTCTTTCATATATACTCACGTATGAGAAGCCTGTTTACTAGGCGGGTTGATTAGAATTATGCCTTTCAAAGTAGACAGCGTTGAAATGAAGGATTTGGTACATAATATGAAAATAATTGAATCATTCCTTCAGTTGGATAAACTAAAATAATGTGCAACCTTTTTCATTCTTAAAGCAATTTGTAGTTTAGGTGCAGTGGTTCATGCTTGTAATTCCAGCACTTGGGGAGACTGAGCCGGGAGAATTGCTTAAGGCCAGGGGTTAGAGACCAGCCCGGGTAATCATCTCTACAAAAAATATATACATATTTTTAAATTAGCTGGGCTTAGTGTCACATACAGCCTGTTGTCCCAACTACTCTGGAGGCTAAGGCAGGAGGATTGCTTTGAGCCCAGGGTTTGAGGCTGCAGTGAGCTGTGATCAAATCACGGTACTCTAGCCTGAGTGACAGGTCTACTTTGATTGAAAAACTTTTGAGACATTGACCTTGTATAGTGATTGATTCAAACAGATAGAAATAAACCAAAATAGGATTGTCACTCATTAAAACACACACTTGCCTCTGCATATGCACTCGAAGACATACACAGTGTCAACAATATGCTAGGATGAGAGACAAAAGGTCAATAGAATTTAACCTCAGCTGACACAGAAGAGGGGGTTCTGGGGGTGATAAAAGATGACCTAATGGGTACAGTGTTCACTGTTCGTGTGATGAGTCCCCTAAAATCTCAGAACTCACCACTATAGAACTCATTCATGTAACCAAAACACCCCCCCAGAAATTGAAACAAAAAAAATAATAGTTTTTTCAAAAAGAATTTAACCTCAGTTACACCTCCTCTCATTTCAGTGTCTGAAACTGTTCAGTAATTCTTTGTGGGTTGTTTTTTAAATTGACATTTTAACTTAGATCTTCTGAAACCCTTTCAATACTTGTGTCTTATTCAACATTAGAGTCTCATAATTCTAGGTTGTTAAACTCAAAAGTTAAGACACATTTTATTTCATATAAAACTTTCAGTTAATCTTTTCAAGAGACTAGCAGTCATGATTTGAGGGGAAAAGTCTATTTTTGCATTTCTTCTCCTTGTCATAAAATATACTTGGGAAACAGAACAACGTGAAGAAAGAAGTGCTGGACTTGGAATTAGAAAATAAGGGTTCCAGATTTCCTTCTCAAGAGCTTTGTAAATTTAAACAAATTTCTTAACATCTTTGAGATTTCATTTTTTTCCCACTATTTTAGTGAAGATCTAAAATCATCATGGAATCATGTTTAGAATGACATAAAACTGGCATGTAACTATTGCTACTATTACGGGTGAAATATAGGTAGGTAGGCCTAAGTCAAAGTGGTTGGTACAAGATTTCCTCATTTTAGCCACTCATTGGCCTTCCTAGAGAAGCATTATTTCAGTGCCCTACTGAAGGTGTTTTGTTTGGGACACTGTTCAAAAAATCTTTGGAATTTATTAAGTCATTAACTACTACAAAAACTTTTACTGCATATTTAAAAAAATACATCTGCAACAACTTGTAGATGAGTCTTTTGATTTTGATAAACGTGAGGCTATTCAAATTCTTCGTTTTTTTATATGCTTATGAAATGATGAGAAATCAGTACAAATTTGGTTTGAATGGGCTATGGAAAGGGGCACTTTTAGAAATCATATACACTATCACTGTGTAAATAATGTTTACACTAAGTGAATATATATGACGAAGCGTTAATCATTAAAATATTTTTCATGTATTTATATCATGTATTTATTTCAAAAAGAGATTTTGGGGGATAAGTCCTTTTTTTGTTTCATTCGAATACATTAAGTACTCTACTTAAATACTCTCCACAAAATTGTACCCTAAATGATTCTGAGAAAATATATAATTTTAATAGTGTATGTGTTGGCGTGCATTTGGAAAGGTTCTATAATCTACCATCTGCACTTCTGAGATAAACAAGTAGAGGAATTCATTTAGTAACTAAGCAGGAACTTATTTTAAGAAATGAAAAAGTGTGGTACTTGTTGGCAATTTCATTTTCAGGATGAAAAACAGTTGTGGCACAGAACAGACTCCTTTCCAAGGAAATGAAAATGACTGTCAACAAGTAGTATTGTATTTGTCGCTAAGCACAAGTCTTATTGATCTGACACAATCTTTCCCTTTCCTTTTTATCTCAAAATGATTTATTTGAGTTTCTGTGGAATCTAATGCCAGTTTGTACTTGCAAGGAAAATTGGAAAACCTTTTCCCCTTAAAACCAGGGGGAAAACATGCCTGTGCCTTTCAAATTTAAACCAGAATACAAGGAAGTTACTGTTGTGTGTATTCAAGGAATAAGAAATGGGTTAGAACTGAGCCAGGCAAACCTAGTAATGATCAAGTGATACAGAAACTATCAAGGCTACAAAAAATAGGCTAGATGAGGACAACTTTGATGTACCCAATCATGTCACTTAATAAAAAGTGTGTCAGCAGTTCCTATAATTAGAAAAGCACCTTGGCTAAAAATTACATTTCTCCCAGGTCCTCAAATACATGCTATTACTATCTCCAAATTTGAAAGACTTTTTAAATTCTCAAAATTCTTAAATTATTTAAATACAAATTATTTTTGATTGGCAGTGTATAAAAGGTAGAGACCAAAAGGTTCGATAAGATTTCCAAAAAGGCAACATAACGACAGTAAAACACAACATTCTGCTGGGAGTGGTGGCACATGCCTGTAATCCCAGCACCTTGGGAGGCCTAGGCAGGCAAACATGACGTGAGCCCAGGAGGTCAAGGCTGCAGGGAGCTGTAATCTTATCACTGCACTCCGGAAAGGCAGCAGAGCTGGACCCCCATCTCAAAAAAAATAAAAGTAAAAATCTTTCAATTAATCCCCAGTAGGATTTTTTAAGTAGAGGTAAAGTTTATCATGTAAATTTTCAGATATTAAAACCAAAGACCAATTCTAAAAACCTAATAAATAAGATATTGAACACTAGACATAGGATCCAATTTTCTTATGCTGATTCAGTCTAGTTTTGTGATCCTGAGCAAATTAATTCTCTGTATTTCTTCCCTGTAATAGGAAATACTGAATTAGATGCTCCCCAAAATCCCTTAAATTACTAAGGAGTTCATGAAATAGCAGCTCCTATTGTCAAATCACAAATGAAAATTTTTTAGTGCTAGTGATACAATAAGGCTTTATATTCAGAAATAAGATACAAATAGATTTTTAAAAATTACATTGATTTTCTTTCTTAATTAATGCTTCTCTTTCTTGTAATTTTTGCAATAATAAAGATCACAGGGATAGCCCAGCACAAATTGTTTAAGAATAACCATCAAGGATCATAAGTTGTTTAAAAGGCTAAAATTTCATTTGGTAAATAAAATATTTTACAACCCTATCAACTTTATCAGCATGCAATAATCAGTAGCCAATTAATTTCTTAGATGTTCTTACAATTTTTAATCGATAACAGCTAATTGCTCTGTTTTCCAATTAATGACTCTCCAATGAATGACCTAAATAAAACTTCAGAAAGAAATAGGAGTGAACATTATCATATCAGAAACAATTTCATAATTATTTCAAAAGAGAATAATTTATAGATAAAATTTCCGTTTCACTAAACTTGATGTTAATTAGGCAACGTGTATTCAACTTTAGGCAAAGAAAACTTAAACAAAAAGTATTTGGTTTTTGTCTGAATTGGGAGAAGGGAACTATTAATGATGAATTACTACTTTCACTTTTTACTCTGATATTTGAAATAAAGAAGTACAATGATACAATCCAGAACCTAGTAAGCTAAGATTACATTCTTTGTACAGAGGGAGTTCAAAAAAAAAATAGGTCTTACATGTCCAAAGAGCACACAGATAACTTCTGAGTAACTCAAGAATAAACAGGAAAGAAATTTGATAGCAAACCTTGGTGGAGGTCCAGATTGAGTCTAATTACTGCCACTCCTTGTGAAAAATTTTGAACTAATACGGTGGGAGGACAAAGGAAAAGGCGAAGCATGATGAGCCTTCCGACTTTAAAATCGGAAACCTTACCCTCTTTCAAAATGTGCCCCTCCCCATAAAACTGCCCGAGTTGATGGATGGATGAGCATTTTCAGGGGTGGGAGAGGTCTGTAGGAGATGGTCCTCTGGTTATTGCACCTGTGCTGAAGACCATCTTTATGGAAGGAGTCGTGCTCTCCCTACTCGTGAAAGCCTGCAAGGCATTCTAAGGGCATAGCATTCAATGACTCCCTGGTGCTAATTTAAATGAAAAATTATCTGGATCTGTTATTTAGTATCAACCAGTTACATAGTTCTACCTGTATTATGTGTGTATATTTTTGTGAGAATATTTATTTAATGTTATTTCTGTGTATCATTCTTACTACAATAAAATTGAGAAAGCTGTGATTCTACATCTAAGGGCAATTTTTTTGTATTACAAATCTAGTTAAAACCTAAGATTTTTTTAAGACAAATTAACTCTGGTGAATAAATAAATTAATGCATTGTAGACATCTGACAGTTTATTCTGTCTAAAAAACACATGGCAATTACTACAGTTCAGCCACTTTTGGGCGACTGCAAGACCATTCCAACTTCTTTTTAGTGAATAATACTCCTTTAGGTTAGTAAATGTGAATAATACTCCTTTGGATTAGTAATTGTAAAACAAATTGGAATTCAGTTGGGTTAGCAATGTACTTTTGCAAATTAAAATAATAGCTTAAAAAGGAGATTTTATACCAAAGCATTTTGTATTGAGAGTTACTAACAATTACTCTTAAATGTGTATATTCATGGGAATTTTTTAAATGTGCCCTCAGTTGCATGGAGAGGGCATTTATTCCTCGCAGATTAAACACATTGCACACATCTACCAAGGTTATCAGCATTACATAGATTTCCCTGCTAAGTGCCTTTTGAACTTACCATCAAAAGTAAAAGCCCTTTCAAGTTCACTAAACTTTTAGAATTAAAATACAATCTCAGAATTTCCCTGCTTAAATATGCATTAGAGAGTAGCAGAGAAAGAGGAAAGGTTAGTCTCATTTTTGTAATAGCATGTATTTTGCACGTTGTTTCTTTTTTTAAATTTCATGAATAACTGCTACCTAGATCTACTACTACATTACAAATGTCGACTTTTCTGAAGAGCCACTGGAGAAATAATTCTTGGATCTTGTTGCCAAGAAAATCTGTGTCATTTCTCAGTAGCTTATAAGCTTCTAACTTAATTTTTGGTCAATTGCTGGGAGGTTGAGTGCAGTTATTGGGACAACTTTATACAACATTGGAGTGCCTTGTCATATACATATCAACACACAGATGTTACTTTTGACTACACCAAGATGAAGGAAAATAGAGATAATATTGTCTGCATTTTAGTGAACTTCTTCAATTTGGTTATAAAACAAGCTAACAGGAGCACATGTTGGAGGAAGGGAAAACAGAGTAAGAATTTCAAAAGATGAAAACCAGGACAGGATGTTCTAAGAAGTCAAGAACAGCATCCATTCTTACTGAAAAGAATGTGTTTTGTACACATTGTGTTTTACCATTGCCACATTGAGGTGACTATAAAGGAAGAATGAAACCTAATTCACCTTAAATGTCAATATAATTTTTTCAGAGAAACTTCCTCTGACCCTCTTTAAAATACCAATTTGTAGTTTAAATACCAATTTGTTAGTGTGATACCTTCTTCTTTATAACATATTCATCACATTCATCACAGTTTGCTGCCTTATTTTTGTTTATTTCTTGTTGTTCTCCCCTGCCAGACTGTAAGCTCCATGACAGCTGGGAATATGACTGTTTTATTTACCACTCTATTCCCAGTGCTTAGCCATGTCTAGCAAATAATTCACTGTGAAATATGTGTCAAATACATGAATGATGTGTCTTCTGTGGACTAAGAAACCCACCATAAAAGGATAAAATATGAAATGACTTTAGCCTTAGTACTGTTATGAACAAGAGCTTAAAGAGTGAAAAGCTGGCCAGGTGTAATGGCTCACACCTGTAATCCCAGCACTTTGGGAGGCCAAGGCGTGTGGATCACCTGAGACCAGGAGTTCAAGACCAGCTGGCCAACATGGTGAAACCCCATCTCCACTAAAATTATAAAAATTAGCTGGGTGTGCTGGGTATGGTGGTGAGTGCCTGTAACCCCAGCTACTCGGGAGGCTAAGGCAGGAGACTCACTTGAACCTAGGAGGTGGAGGTTGCAGTGAGCCAAGATCACGTCACTGCACTCTGGCCTGGGTAATAGAGTAAAACTCTCTCTCTCAAAAAAAAAGAGTGAGAGTTTGAGCAAGGATCCTGTCTAAGTAAGTTTGAGCAAGGATCCTGTCTAAGTAAGTTTGGGCTGCTACAACAAAAATATCATAACCCAGGAGGCCTAAATAGTAAACATGTATTACTCACAGTCCTGGACCAAGCAACCAGCAAATCCAGTGTGTGGTAAGGGCCCACTTCTTGGCTTGGAGTCAGCTTTCTTCTTGCTGTATCCTCCTATAGTGCAGAACAGAGACAGGAAGCAAGCTCTCACACCTCTTTATATTCATACTGATTCCCAGCCACACGGGCTCTGCCCCCATGACCTAATCACCTCCCAAAGGCCTCACCTCCTGCTCCTGATACCATCACATGGAGAGTGAGGGTTTCAACATATAAACCTGCAGGCTGGGGGACACAGTCCAAACCAGAGACATCAGGTTATCCAATGTTGCAGAAGACAGTTCTTCTTAATAAAGATGGGGTTGCTATAATATGCTGCTCTTTTACTTGACATTTGGACATGAACTACACGAATATCTGTACTTGAATGAGACTTGTTTACACAGCCATCATTAACGTTGGTTAAGAAAGCCTGAGTGAAGAAAATGAAATTGCTAGAAAAAGCAAATAAAAGAGACTTTATAGACAGATATATACTGTTTTTGGAGACAGGGTCTTGCTCTCTCCCCAAGGTTGGAGTGTAGTGGTGCAATCTCAGCTCACTGCAGCCTTATTATCCCAGGCTCAAGCAATCCTCCCACTTCAGCCTCCCGAACAGTTGGGACTACAGGCCCATGGCACCATGCCCCACTAATTTTTTTATTATTATTTTTCATAGAGACACAGTCACATTTTGTTACTGAAATCTTCTGAGCTGAAGCCATCCTCCCTCCTAGACCTCCCAAAGTGCTGGGATTGCAGACGAGAGCCACCATACTGCACCTGATTTTATTTTAAAATACATATGAGATAGTATCAAGATTGATGTTTATATATGAATTACTGCAATTAATAAAAAGAGTAAAATCATCTAACACTGTAACATTTCCTCCTAAAGTTATTCAAAAAGAAAAAGAATGAATCCAAAGAAATTACTTAAATTCAAAAAGAGTGTGAGAACAAGAGACCGAGCCTCCCTCACTGTTATCATGCGACACTACGCACAGTTGCTTTTTTTTTTTTCTTTTTTTTTTCCATTTTTAGGGGTTTATAACATGTACAACACTCATCCATTTGAGGAACAGAGAAACTTCTAGTTGAATTTTCTAATCAATTGTCAGCCCATCCTCTCCCTGTAAAAAACACACTGACCAAAAAAGCAGACAGATTTAGCTTAAAAAGGAGACTTTAAATATTAGTGTCTCTTAAAGGCAGGCATTGATAATGGTAAGCGACAAACCAAGGCTGGGCTCATGGCCAGGGTGGTATCTGTACCCGGAGGGCAGAACGCTGCTGCTTGGCACCAGTGCAGTCATGATTCTACTTCATTTTTATGTTCAACGTATGGGAATCAAGCCTCCCATTAAAGTAAAGAAGGAAGTCTGGTAGTCTGTTGCTTATTATGCACTAGGATCATTGCTATGTGCTTCTTCCGTAAGAGTGGTTTCTTTCCTGTCTAGAATGACACTTTTCCAAGGAAACTCTTACCTTGAGAGGATTCAGAAATTGCAATACCTGCAGGCAACACTTAACATGGACATACGAAAAAATGAGGTTCTTCCTGACAAGAAAAATGGTGATAAGTGTATGCTGAGAAAATCATGGAAACGTTAGGAAACCCAAGAAAACTATTCAGTGGAATCAGCGCTATGCAAATGAATATCAACATTTGCATATTTCCTTTTCCTGCTTCACGCATTAAGAGGCCCCAGGTGGTGCTGAAAGAAGGGCGCAGTTTGTTTTTGGATTCTATAACAATCTGCGTCTTTTGCTCATTCACCAGCTGTGTCAAATATGGCCAAAAATGGTTGGTAGAACCTTCTCATTGAGGGAAAATAAAAGTTCTTTTTAAAACCTGGCATCTGACGTTCATATATGTGAGTGGATAATATCTGGTGAGCTAAAAAAAATAAAATAAAATAACCATGGCTAAGATCTTAAGCTCAGAGTTTTCTTCTAAAAAAAAAAAACATGATTTCTTAACTCTCTGGAAAATGTGAGCAGGTGTAAAGACAGTTATATAACCAAGGAGAGCCAGAGCACGAGGAAAAGAGAGAAAAGATCAGATGAAGTAAATAGAACTTATGTTTTCTAGATATTAAGAAGAACAGAAATAAAAAATCCCTATTAACCTATTTATTTTAGTTAAGAAAATTAAACATACAAGGCAGAGATATGAGATGGGTACATAATATGTTGGACCCCATGCAAAATAAAAGCATGGAACCCCTCGTTCCAAAATCAGGAAAGAAAAAGTACAGTTAAAAGTAATAAAATATGAACTATATTGGTTTAAGATATTTGATAGGGTTTGTCTGTAGGTCTTCACTCAAATCTTTGAATTCTACTAATCCCCATGTGTCTAGTGTGGAACCAGGTGAAGGTCATCGGATCACAGGGGCGGTTTCTTCCATGCAGTCCTCATGATAGTGAGTGAGTTCTCATGAGATCCTATGATTTTATAAGCCTCTGGCATTTCCTCTGTTTGCACTTATTCTCTCTCCTGTGGCCCTGTGAAGAGATGCCTTCTGCCATGATTGTAAGTTTCCTGAGGCCTCCCTAGCTCTGCAGAACTGAGTCAATTAAACCTCTCTTCTCTATAAATTACCAAGTCTCAGGTATTTCTTCACAGCAGTGTGAGAACAGACTAATACAATATTTTATTATGTATATAATATAATAGGGGTTACACTTCAGTATTAAACTGTCAACTTGCCAAAAATATTTTAGTGTCATCATTTTATATAGTACAGTAATGCTTTGTTGATATGATTTCTTGATTGATGATGAGTTTTTTTGGTTCATTTGCCTATGCATTTATTTATTAAATCATTAAATGTATACTTTCAACACTTCATTTTCAGTCAGCATAATTGAGAGTGATCAAGTGGTATTTCCAGTTCTAAATCTTTGAATGTCTTCCACAATGGTTGAAGTAATTTACATTTCCACCAATAGAGTAAAAGCATTCCTATTTCTCCACAACGTCGCCAGCACTGGTTGTTTCTTGACTTTTTAATAATCACCATTCTGACTGGCATGAGGTGGTATCTCATTGTGGTTTTGATTTGCATTTCTCTAATGATCAGTGATGTTGAACTTTTTCACATATGCTTGTGTTGGCCACACGTATGTCTTTTTTTTTTTAGAAGGGTCTATTTATATCCTTTATCCACTTTTAATGGGCTATTTGTTTCTTTCTTGTAAATTTACTTGAGTTCTTTGTAAATTCTGGATATTAGACCTTTGTCAGATGGCATAATGCCTAGGTAATGGGTTGATAGGTACAGCAAACCACCATGGCACACATTTACCTATGTAACAAACCTGCACATTCTGCACATATACCCTGGAACTTAAAAAACTTAAATAAATAAATAAATAGAAACTGATGTCAGTCACTCCTGGCAAATGTTTGATAGCAAACAATGTTTGATAGTTTTCCATTTAAGAGTATCATTCTTATGACACAATTATTCTGAAACTTTTAAGAACATTTATAGGCCATGGCAGTATTAAGATAAATTTCTGATAAATTATTTCAAAATATAAGGGTTAGCACACATAGAGCTGAACATTCTTATAGGCAAATTCTTCTAGAAAGATTTATCTCTTCATATAAACCAATTTCATGTTAATCTAAATTTAATTTTTTATGTGAATGTAACTAATAGTATCTTCATGTTTCCTATGACATTTTCTATAACTTGTGGGACGTTATACAAGAAAACAATCATGACTTCATGATTGGTATATAATTCAAAGCACTTGTTCAGGCATTCTATCATGTATTTTTAATTTTAAGGAAAAATATTAAAATTGTCTTCTTGCTTAATGATTGGTTCATCTAAAATAATATTCTTTTTTATTGACACATAGACCTTTACATTTAATTATTACTTTTAAACCTGTGGCTACTTGCTTTGCAAACTTGCAGCAGTGATCAAAACCAGAAATCCTAAACTCTTTGAATACTTCTGATAACTCCCTGATATGCTTTATTGTAGTATCATGTGTAACCTTTTATTTTGTAATAATTTGCTGACAAAGCTTACTGCTTGAGCAATTACCTTTTCAAAATATTGATATAAGCAGAATAAAAAACTTCCCACTTACCTATTTACTTCACTCAAGGAAATCGGATGTAATAGATTTTTATCAAGGATGGCAAAATAATTTGGAAAGCCTAGTGCAAAATAAAAATATGGTGCCCCTTGTTTAAAAAGCAGAAAAAATGTGCAATAATCCAAATTCAGTAAATCAAGGTAACTTTTGCCAATAAATGTATCACTTGGCTTTCCGTTATTTTATTTTTTCTGTGACTTAATATTTTCTTTTTTCCTTTTTTTTTTAAGAGGAGAAAACCAGCTTAACCTAAAGTCTCAATATTGAAAGAGAAAATAAATGATACAATATTAATTAGAAAGTGGCAAAAAGGAATAAAAACTTACTTTTATTAGCTTATTCATAAAACAGTCTCTAAAACAGACAGTCGGGGAAACAATAAATTCGCTGCCATCATTTATGTTAAATTTCAACTAGAAAGAAAATGTGGGTTAACTATTTGACACTTAGGGGTCCTCAGAAACAGCGAAGTTTTTATTGTATACAGAAGTGGAGGCATAAAAGTTCACCTTTTCCTGGTCTCAATTTGAAATGTTAGTTTTTGGTTTCTTCTATGAAGCAGAAAATCCTAAGTTCATGATATACAGTAACCTACAAATCTATTAATTTGGTGCTGTGTATATTGCACCAAGCTAATGCTTTTTAAACTTGAATTAGTATCTTAAGTACATAATCTTTCAAAGTTGTATCTTGCTTAAAAACATTATATATGAAAGCAACGTGCCCTTTGGCACTAATGTGAATTCAGTTTGTGACGTTTACGTATTGCATATGGTTAACATCAGTGTCAATTAATTGAACTGCTTAGGTTCAAACCTTTGACAAGAAGATGCAAAGTGATACAAAATATATTTTCCATCCAAAACTTAAGCTTTGATTACAAAAGTCAGACAAATTTAAATAGAATAAGTTTTTTTTTTTTTTTTTTTTTTTAACTCACAACTTATAATGAAAGCAAAAACACAGCCATGGTTTTAATAAAGCCTCATTAGAAACTGTGATTCTTGGCAAGCATGTCTATTACGACGCTAAACTATAAAATCTGTATGTTCAGAGGGCAAACAGTATGCTCTTTGTTGAGCCAGAGAATGGAGGTTGGGGGGAAACTATTTCAAGCTACAGTAATAAATTTTTAGTGAGTCTTTTCAAGTATCTTGCCAAAACATCAGACAGGTTTAGGAGAATGCTTGGCTGCAAATTGACCCATAGTAAATTGATTGATGTCATCACTTGAATGTATGCCTTCTATCATCAGTGATTTAGGATGGATTACAGTTTGATATGTGTTGGCCTCATCAGTAATTTCTCTTGTGAATTTTGTTTAATTATACAAAGTAAATGGAAATAAAGGCAAATGGGAAATTCCATTATAAGGTACCTAATTTTTGGCCAGGTATGGTGGCTCACACCTGTAATCCCAGAACTTTGGGAGGCAGAGGCGGGCAGATCGCTTGAGGTCAGGAGTTCAATACTAGCCTGGCCAACATGGTGAAATCCCATCTCCACTAAAAATACAAAAATTAGCTGGGTGTGGTGACGTACACTTGTAATCCCAGCTACTCGGGAGGTTGAGGCAGGAGAATTGCTTGAACCTGGGAGGCAGAGGTTGCAGTGTGCCGGGATTGTGCCATTGCACTCCAGCCTGGGTGACAGAGCAAGTCTCTGTACCTAATTTTTTGCTAGGTCCAACCACAAATATTTGCAATGCTATTTTTAAAAGCATAGAGTGTGTGGCACCATTCTTGGCACTTGAGATACTTCAGTGAACAAAGGCAGACCACAAATGAATCTTGAGATAGTCATATTTCTGCCATAGTTCTAAAATATGAGGGTTTTAACAGAATTTTTAGATTCACATCTCACTTTCTAGGATTATGTGAGCTTGCATAATTATCCAGCATTTTTGTCTTAAAATGCATTGAGATGTGAAAATATCAGAAGAATCATAACATCTCATGATTTTTTATAAAGCAGAATGAAATAAGGTGTGAGATGCCTTTCTATGAACAGATAAAAATACAAATAATATTGAGTCACAAAAAAATTGTCAATCATTTCTGAATGCCTAATATACAAGTTATGATGATGGTACCTGGGACGTACAAAGGAGAATGAGACATAGTTCTGAAGTCAGGTAATTCAAAATCTACCCTTCAGCCAACCAAGACTTTGAGAACATGAGGAGGAAATAATGGTGGCGTTAGGTAGCGTCCTGATATAACCAGTAAAACTGAAGCCCAGTCCAAAGCATTTCACAGAAAGAGCTTCCCATTTTTGTTCCTTTAGCAGAAGGGTGAAGAGGAGGCATAATTTTGAAATGGGAACCTCCTTACTTCTGAAGGAAGGACAGTGTACCAGGAAGGCCTCTCTCAGAAGGAAAAGCGAAGACCCATTGTATCGACCTAGGCTACTTGGAATAGGAAAGTATCCACTTGTCTCAGCATCTCACAGAGGCTGGGAGGCAAAAGCTGTAAATGTCTCCTCATCACTTCTCCCAGCCACTGTACTGGCTCTGGGCCCGGAGACTTCCAGAGTCCCAAGACTCATTGTAAAGGCCTTATGCTCCCCACAGAGCTTTTGGTGCCCTTAGAAACCATATACGGTTCAATCCTGTGTATTGGGGTGTTATTATTTCAGTTAGTCACTGATACAGGCTGTCCAACTTTCCTGACAGGGTGCAAAAGTAACATGGTTTCAATCTTCTCATGATCAGGAATTCCTTTTTTTATCCCCTGTCAAGAGAACTCAGTGAAATAAAGTTTTGTTTCCCGAAGAACGCAGCAACAGTGGGGACGTTAACATTTATTTCTGTTTCAAGCTGTCACCCAGTTGCTTCTGGCGTAAAGGACGGAGTATATGGGCTCCGTGCCTCCTGCTGTCCCCAGGATTCATATCTTCGTCCAGGTATAAAGAAGTTGCTATGGCAGAGAGAAAGCTTAACTTACTCAACCTGTCACAAATACGAATCATCGCTGGAGGCTCAAGAACAGCTCCCGCCATCCTGCTTCTGAACACCACTATCATCCTTTCTAAAAATAGAAGACAACGTTCCCTCATAGTGTCCTGCTTTGGAAAGCTGATCTCTTTCTGTGCTTTAAATTTCACTATGATTTGCTCTAGAAGGATGTATATGTATGTAAACAGACATTTATTAAAACTGTGAGTATAGTGTAGCTAACATGGCAGGTGGGTGCCAATGTGTATATGATTGTTATTTAGCAAAATAGAGTCTCTATTTCATCAACTAGCTGCATCCAAACTCAGTGAACTGAAGGATATGACCATACCAAGAAAAGGAAAATGCTAATGGCTCTAGCCCCTTTTTGGTTTTCAATCAGAATTCTTCTGGCTCATTGGCCAAGCTCATTGGCCAGGAATAAGGGAAAAGAGCAAGTAACTACTGATAATCGTTCTGTTCTGCAAAGCATCATTGGTGAATCAGAAAGATTAATCGCAGAAACACTGTGTCCTGTCTACAACTGTGCTGACGGCCTGAAACTGAGCAGTTGTGCTACTGAACCACACTGAAAGTGTTTCTGGCAGCTTAGCCTTTCTTTCTGTGCTTCTTCCAAGTTCAGATCTAAAAGATGAATGAAAAAATACTGTAGCAGGAACTAAATAATGTGAACATGAGTGTGTGTTACCTGGAAGTGGTCCATTTCTTCTTAACTCATTGTTCAGAAACTAAAAATGAGGTAAATTGGAATCCACAGAATATCAAACATCATAATTGTATTTGATTTGTGAAACCATTTTTTATCATCTCTCACATTTTATCACTTTTTTCCACTTCTCCATAAATAAAGTGTTGAAGAATTTGAGCAAAATATGTAGACCATCAAGTTATTATTTCATCTACACAGGTTTTTATCACATCAACTACAATAGACCTATATCTATTCTTGCCCCATAATTTTTTACCTTGTTTTATTATATAATTATTTATGTACTGGTATGACCTGAATGTTTCCTCAAATTTTATCTTATACTATCCTAACTTACAGTGGGATGGTACTGGGAGGCTGGGCCTCTGGAAGGTGATGAGAACACAGGGGCAGCGTTCTCATGAATGAGATTACTCTTTTTCTTTTTTTTTTTATAAATGCTCTTAGAGGCCCCAGAAAGCTACTTTCCCTCTTTAACTATGTGAGGACATAGCAAGAAGTTACCATCCGTGAACCCGGAAGCAGATCCTTCACAGACAATGAATCTGCCAGTGCCTTGATCTTAGGCTGCCCATCCCTGGAACTGTGAAAATAAACATTGATTGTCTGTAAGCTACCTACATTACGACATTTTGTTTTAGCAGCCGGAACAGACTAAGACACGCTCCTGTGTTTTTACTATATTTCTGGCTACCTAAGCCAGAAGCCATATTCAATTTGTTTTTGGATCTCCCAATGCATATATATCACAGTGCTTTGCACAAACTCACTGAATCAGAGGCAGGCCTTCGTGTAGCTCTATTCATGGATTTTGGATTAAGAATGCCATAAATTGGAATTCCAGAGTCACCACCTGATTGGTATGTCCCTTCTGACACTTGAACTCTCAGACTTTTCCTGTTTTTAAATCTGTGAAATGATAACTCATATTTCAGAATTATTAAAATGATAAAGCGAGTTGACATACGTGAAATGCAAAATATAGTGACTCCCATTTTAAAAAATCTGGTTTGCTCTTCTAAACCTCAATAAAATAAATATTTGTTGGATAGATAAATAAACAAATGAAGAACTATGAAGACTTACAGGTTCTGATTTGTTTTTGGGATACTTCATATATTTGCCTAATAATGGCCTGTTGTAGATATTAAGTCTTTGGAAAATATTTTTCCAAAATTTACGTTTGAACTCAAGTTAAATTGCAAATGTTTTTTGAAGCCAGTTTTACTAAAATATCAAGATATTAGCTGTCTTCTGTATCAAAATTTAAAAAAAATACTTAAACCACATAGCAGAAGTATCTATAACTGACTAAAAAGGGTAGAATATTGTTTTGATATTTGCAATGCACTTTTCATATTCACATATGCTCTTAAGTGCATGATGCATAGAAGGGAACACAGATGGATTCAGGGGAGCCAGGAGTGCTGCTTACGCCATAACAAGTTCGACCCCAGAAAACCAGCCACTGAGGAAAGAGAGCTACAAATTCCAACAATCTGGTGACTGAAACAAGCGGTCGTCTGATCATAGTAGCTTCATTCATTTACTCAGAAAATACTGAACGAGTGCCTACTATATTCCATACACTCACATGGATCAGCCAGTTCAGAAAGAGCCTATAACCCTCCGGACAAAGAAAAGCTTAAATTGTGCTTCCCAGATGAGTAAGTGGAATGATGATGGGGACAGGCGTGTCTTATGATTGTCTTTAAAACTGCCATGCTGCCAAGTGGTTTTGAGGCAGAATCTATCTTTTGATTTCCATCTCAGTCTAATATGATGACTTTCACTCATATCTGGGAATTTTGGGTTCTGGTTTTCTTATTTGATGCAAACTTCTTTGCCCTCCTTAGAGTCCTAAAGTTGCCGACTTGCAGAAGCCTCACTGTATCTAAATGATATGGAACTCAGAGCCAATATGCCTGCATTTCTTGCACTCCTGTTTTGAAATTCCTTTGGTTGTACTAAAATTTTATCTTTTTGTTAAGCGTGGAGGTGTTTCAGCAAATAATTTTACATAAAAGGGTGATGGCATTTTAATGGTCTACAAAGATTTAGAGAAAACCAATTCCAGGAACTAATTATAGAAGCGTCTCTTTCAGGGTCTTTCACTGGAAGGAAGGTGCCATACCTGAATTATCTGTGAAACCCTTTCGGTTCTTCTAGAGATTTTTATCTTTACATTGACTGTGCTTCAGAAAAGTCAGCAGGAAAATGTATTGGGATTTTTCATGGAAGTACATTTTCTCCTGTCGCCTCACTGTACGTTTTACAAAGTTTGTTTTCTCTTATATCCATGAGCAATGTGATTGTCCGTTTGACAAATTTACCAGATTGACTGACTGACTGACAACACTAGGTAGTAAGTAGGGACACAGAGAATCTAGGTAGGTTCTTAAAGAGAAGGGGCTAAATCCTCTAATTCAAATTTTAAAAAGCTTGATTCGTTTAAAATTGTCAGTAGTGTGAATGAAGCCGCAGATCTACAGAGAGAGCTGAGTAACTAATAAGTAATCTTATCCCAAATAATCAATTGTTGAGGACAATCTAGTTCAAAAAAACATTATTGTAACCTATTTTCTAACTCAGCTCATTTAAAAACTGAAGAAGAGGAATCTCTCTCTCTTTTTTTTTTTTTTTTTTTTCAAGCATTCAAAGCCTAACAGCAAATAACGGTGGAAAAAAATTGTTTGTTATCCTAAATTTACTCTTATAAAATTTCCTGTTGCCAGCGCCACCTTAGACTAAATCTCTGTGGAACACATGAGATTATTGAGAATGCAGCAGTATTTCAGAGGGAATTGCTGAGCTCTGGGCTGTTATTTATAATTTTTTTCTTGTTCCACTCATATGATATAGAACAGTGATTTGCACCTAACAGATGGTCAACTAATTTTCATTGGATTCAAATGAATAGAACTGTAAGTATCCACAGAACTAACGTCATGAAGTACATTCCCATAATGTTTGTTGAATAAAAAATTACCACCCCCACCACCAGAAAAAAAGCAAAAGGATAAGAAATCCTTGGCCCAAACCCTTGCCCAAATCATTTTTCACGGTGGATTCTTCCAAACTTCTAAGGACATTTTAAGAAAATTTCCACACAACAAAAGCTCTATAGTTGTTTTCCAATTTTTCACTATTCCAAAGAGCATAGCAATGGAAACCCTTATACATAAATCCTTGACATTTCTGATTATTTCTTAATACTAGAATTGGGGTTACTAGAACAAAGTCTATAAATATTTTTTAAGGTTCTTGCAACATATTGTCAAGGAAAGAAATACCATTTTATATCAACAATGCGTAATTATTTTCATTGAAACCTTTTCATCTTGGCCAAGAAATAAAGTCTAGCTTATATTTTTAAATATATGCTTCTTTAAAAAATACAGGAAAATGTAGAAGCAAATATATCAAAAATTTACAATGGTTATTAGGTTGTGAAATTAAATGAACTTTGTATTTTCTATCTTTGAGTCCTCAATGGCAACAAACTCACTATAGTGAGTGCATGGTCATTCAGTAACATGAATAACAAAATTAAAAGGAAAAATGCAGTGAGTGATGGTGAGAAAGATGAAGTGGTTATGGAGGGAAAGGAGGACATATATAAAAAGTTTGTTCCCTTTGAAGTTAAAAAAATAGAATGACAAAAACAATTATATTTTACCCAAGAGCATTTTGTATTTTCACAGTGGTAGGCAGAACGGCCCCTAAGATTTTCATGTTCTAATCCTCAGTCTGTGAGTAAGTCAGGCTGCATGGCAAAGAGCAACTAAGGTTACAAATAAAATTAAAGTCAGCTGCTTATCAACTGACGTTCACGTAAAAGTAGGAGAGGGAAACGGAATGCAGAAAGGGAGATGACACTGGAAAAAGACTGGTCAGAGATAGGTAACATCGCTGGCTTTGAAGACAGACAGAGAAAGCCATGAGCCACAAAATGCGAGTGGACTCTAGAAGTCAGAACCAGCAAGGGAACAGATTCCCCCCAGGGCCTCTAGAAAGGAAAGCAGCCCTACCTACCCATACCTTGATTTTGGCATAGGAGTATCTGTGTCAGGCTTCGGAGCTGCAGAGCTAGATTATGTATATGCATATGGATATGGATATGGACACATACACACACACAATTGTGTGGTCTGTAAGCTACTAAGTTTATGATAATTTTTTTTTTTTTTTTTTGCAGAAGTAAAACACACACACTCAAATAGCAGCCTTCCAATTCCTGCCCAAAGCGTTTTAATATTATCAGATGTTCTCATTCAAGATTCTCAGCCAATGTCTATGGGTGATTTCTCTGCCCATTTATTCAGTTCCTCCCATATGGTCCGACTCCATCCTTTTATATTTCACGGGGTCTCAACAATCCGACCAACTACACTTGCTCACTGGGCTTCCAAGAAAGCTCCTGGTTTTCCTCCTCTCTCTCAACCACTTCTTTCTTCACAGCTTCGTTAGTCTCTCCTCAACTCCACGGGTTCTCCAGGAGAGCCCTGAGACTTTCTGTCTTTTCATTGTCTCTCATCTCCGCGCGTAACTCATCTCATCTAATAGTTTTAAATATATTTTATATCCTGACGAATTTCCAGTCTCTGGCCAGACATCTTTCTCATTCTTCCCCTCAACTGCCCACGGCTTGTTCCATACTCACAGATGCAGACATCTCCAACAGAACACACCCCAACCTGGGCTGGCAAGGTGGCTCACACTTGTAATCCCAGCACTTTGGGAGGCCAAGGCAGGTGGATCACCTGAGGTCAAGAGTTCGAGACCAGCCTGGCCAACATGGTAAAACCCCATCTGTACTAAAAATACAAAAATTAGCCAGGTGTGGTGGTGCTTGCGTGTAGTCCTAGCTACTCGGGAGGCTGAAGGAAAATACCCAAAACAGAGCTAGTGAGTTCTGCCTTGTCCCCCATCTCAGTACGGAGACGCCCTATTCTTCTGGTTGCTCAGGTCAGAAACCTTGGAGACATTTTCTACTCCTCTTTGTCTTAGGCCCAATACCTGTTCCGTCCACAAATCCTTTGACACTATCTTCAGAGTATATCCAGACTGCAACACTTCTCACAACACTCACTACTATCAACCTTATTTAAGCCACAGTCATCTCTCTCCTGGGTCATTGGAATAGATTTCCTGTCGTCCTCCTTGCTTCCACTATTGCCCCCACCCTCCTCAAAACAGCAGACAAAATGACCCCTTAAAAACGTAAGGCAGAGTACGAAGCACTGCTCAGAAGACTCCCGTGTCTGTGGACCTCAGAGAAAAAGCTAAGGCCCGTTTGGTGGTTTCCATTCACCTTACCTTTCTGACTTTCTCTTTTACTGTTCTTCTCTCACGCCCTCTACACTGGCTATTTACTGTTCTTTATACATGTCACACTTGCTTTCATCTTCTTGTGTATTACTTTGTCAAATACTCTTTTTTTTTTTCTTTGAGACAGACTCTGGCTCTGTCACCCAGGCTGGACTGCAGTGTCGTGATCTCGGCTCACTACAATCTCTTCCTTTTAGGTTCAAGCGATTCTCGTGACACAGCCTCCCCTGGTAGTGGGACTACAGGCACGTGCCACCACGCCAGACTGATTTTTGTATTTTTAGTATAAATGCTGTGTTGGCCAGGCTGGTCTCGAACTCCTGACCTCAAGTGATCTGCCCACCTCAGCCTCCCAAAGTGCTGGGATTACAGGTGTGAGCCACCGTGTGCGGCCTACTTTGTCAAACACCCTTCACCACTCCGTGCACAACCTTCTCCCTCAACTCCCTCAGACCTTTCTTCAAATGTCATGAGTGAAGTCTTACCTGACTATGCTATATAAAATTACCACTGTCCCCCAAACCTTTCCTATCCATTTTCCCTACTTATTTTTTTAATCACTGTCTAATCCTATTCAGTTTGCTTAATTCTCAAGCTTATAGTCTGCATTAGGCGGGGTTCTCCTGAGAAACAGAACCAAGAGTATATAGAGAGATATATACAAATAGATTTATTATGGAAGGTGGGTTTATGTGATCCAGGAGGCTAAGAAACCCCACGGTCTGCCTCCTGCAAGCTGGAGAAATGGGAAAGCTGGTAATACAGTTCCAGTCAAATTCCGAAGGTCTGAGAATCAGGAACTTCAGTGTCAGATGGCAGGAGAAAATGGCTGGCCCTGCCGAATCAGAAAGCAAATTCAGCTTTCTGTCACCTTTTTGTTATATTCAGGCCCTCAGTGGATTGGAAAATTCCCACCCACACTGGTAAGAGCAATCTTCTTTACTCAGTCTTCCAACTCCAATGTTAATCTCTTCCAGAAACACTCTCGCAGACACATCCCAAAACAGTGTTTACAAACTTCTGGGCATCCCTTAGCCCAGTCAAGTTAATGTATTCAAGGAAGCATTGCATAGTCTTTTTTTTTTTCCTGCTAGAATGAAAGCTCTGTGAGTGTTGGGAATTCCATCTCTCTTTTCACTGCTGTGTCATGAATGAATGAATCAGACCAAAGGCAAGGACTGTATAAAGGAACAAAGAGAAGGAAAGCTTTCTGTTACTATATTAAAATACTGGCACATTTCTAGTTTTGCCATCAGTACTTGGGCCTTTGTTTTGTTTAAAGTGAAAATTATGAAAAAAAATTAAAAGTCATTTATTAATTATTAGGATAAAGCGTTTTCTAAAAAATTCTTTAACTTTAAGCCAATTAAATAAGCAGAACCAAATCAATTTGTATTTTTATACTTAGAAATATGTGCTACATTGTTAGTTTACCACAATTCAGAAAGCAAAGCAGTGAAAGCTCTCCGTTCTTATTAGATTTCCAGTCAACACACATTTCCTGTAGGTCAAGCCTATGCCTCTTTTCCACCCAAGAAAACACATAAGACTTTTCATTCATTTATGATCTTACATATTTAATTAACTATTTATGCTACCTTTTTAAACTATTATACCACTATGACTTTGTGTGCTTTATAAGACACACGTACACACATACACACACACATACACACACGCACACACACATACACACACACAAACACACGCACACACATACACGCACACATACGCGCACACACACACGCACACACATACACGCACACGTACGCACACACACATGCACACACACACACACACATACGCACACACATACACATACACGCAGACACATACACACACACGCACACACATACACTCGCACAGACATACACACACATACACACACACACAAACATATATATGAGCATTTAGTGTTAAGCTTATTCTTTTATCAAGGTCATCAGCAATACTTTTAAGTATCTCTGTCAGTCTAGTATTATATTTGCAGGGATGTTATACAGTTTATTTTTATGATTTTTTTAAAAATTTGAGACGGAGTCTCACTCCGTCACTCAGGCTGCAGTGCAGTGGCGCGATCTCAGCTCACTGCAAACTTTGTCTCCCGGATTCAAGCGATTCTCCTGCCTCAGCCCCCGAGAAGCTGGGATTACAGGTGCGTGTCACCACGCCCGGCTAATTTTTGTATTTTTAGTAGAGACGGGGTTTCACCGTGTTGGGCAGGCTGGTCTCGATCTCCTGACCTTGTGATCCGCCCGCCTCGGCCTCCCAAAGTGCTGGGATTACAGGCGTGAGCCACCACGCCCGGTCAAATATTTTAAAGTACATAGATATACCCAAGTCTCCCTTGAGAAACGTCCTCCAAAGACTTTAAGGTGGTTTACATGGCAGTAATGATTCTAAATATCAAGCCATTTTTTCAACTTTTCTTAGGACTTCTAAACATAGACTACCAAAAAAAATGACAAATAAAAAATGAGAAGTCTAGTAGCATTCTTGCTTTGAATGAGTATTCTACTAGAAAACAGGAAAAAAATATGAAATTTTTACAATAAGAGAAAAATAAAAGTCGGAAAAAATATTTTATTCATTTATTTATATATGGTTTAATAACAATCTCAGCCTCTTCAAACTAATTTAAAAAAGAACATTTATTCCATACCATGAGAAAATTGTGCAAAATAAATATAAATAACATCATATTACCACAAAAAGGAAATGATACTATCGTTCATGATTGAACGCATATGTTTAGAAACACACACACACGTGTCACAAATCTAGGCTGTAGCTGTAATCCTCAGTGATTGATGTAATGCCTCCTCTTTTCATATGCCATGACTAGTTTTTCCTTTTCTTTTGGACTCCAAAGAATCTTCTGGCCAGAAAAAGGACCCCTTACTCCTGACTGTGGCACAAAAGTACATCCAGGTAAAACGTCAGTGCAAAAGAAGCAAGATCTTTATTTAAATCATGATGTTATTTTTGCTTAAGAGAACTACCTACACAAAAATCTCTACATTTTAAAAGTCAGTACTTACATGTTGTATTATGAGGAAGACATGGAAAAAAATACCCTTTCACGTGTTCACTACCAACATAAAATTCAGACCTAAGCATCGTCCTGAAAGCAGCTTTCCAAGGTCTTCCAGTTCTGAGTATTATCTACTCTCAGAGGTTCACAGAAAACGGGCCCTCGGATATAATGACGCTCCCCCCCCCTCCCCCCCCCCCCCCCCCAAGAAGTCTGTTATCCTTGTTATTCAAGCCTGGATTGAGAGATCCTGAACAGACATATTTTGTAATTGTTTCAAGGAACACCTTGCTTGTTAGGATGAGGATATTCTTTTTAAATTTCTGGAATGGAAACCAGGTTTGAGGAAGTAGACAGGAAGTGAAACATAAAATAAAATTTATGCAAATAAAAAACTTTAAATACTCAAGAAAGATTTTGTAGTATTAGCGTAACCAGCAAGTATGTTATAATCCTTTCCCAAGTCTCATTAGTTTTTTTCGTATTCCATATACAATATTGCCAAAAATATGTTAATCTAAAATGGAGAATATTTAGTTCCACTGAACTCATTTTTTGTAATTTACTACCATAGTGATTATACTAGTTATCCTATCATGCCAGATATAGAATTGTGTTCCTCTAAGTGAACTATATCTAATTACTTCAGCAAATTTTTGGAACTCGCTTATTTGTCTTTTGGGAAATAATCTAGTAGGGAAAATTTTTAAAACTTCATGACATTATCTATGTAATTTGCTGATGTCAGTTGTTCTGATGATGACTATGGATGTCAAAACTGAAAACGACACATACCATTCAAAACAAAATATTGTTTTTAACTGTAATTTTTAATCAACTCGAATTTATTGATGGATATTTGTGATCTTGGCCTAATTTTCATTAAATAGCAGAAGTCTGCATTATAGCTATGATTTCACAATTGGCTAAAAAGCCTTTCCTCCTCTAAGTTTGGATTGTTGGACTCATACATTATGTATATATTTTAATGAACCACATAGCCAAGGGATGACACTTTAAATTGATGAGGGTTATATATTCATATGTAGAACAAATTAGTTTAGGGACAAATGAAGAATAGATGTGCAGTTGAGCTAACATGAACTGTTACGATTATAGTGATTATTATAACTGCACTCTAATACTTTCCAGACGTCAGCTATCATTATGTGTGTCTCTGTCATAAAGACACAATTCTGTCTCCTCTAAAAATATTTCATTATAGGAATATTGTTTACATAAAAATAGTTTAGATGCTGCCAATATTTCCATGTTGAACCACTGTTTTTAGAAATTTAATATTCAGTAGCATAAAATTTGCTTTAAGGCATATCTAGGATTGCAGTTCAGCTCTTTAAAAGCATTTGCTGTACTGTGTTCTAGAAGCTCTGTTTTGAGAAAGACGATTGGAAATGTGACGGCTTCATTGATAGCTGACACAAATTGCTTTCTCATTGCCTTGTTGCCATATTCCTGGCAAGTGACTTGTGTGTGACATGAGATTGAAAATAGAAAAAAAAAAAAAAAAAAGGTTAAACCACTTTTTAGCTACAAAACAAATTTTTACAAGCCTTTAAGTCTTCAAATCAGAAAAGGTTTCTTTCAAAATGTGATGATTATCTCTTACTTTTTATGAAATGTTGGAATATCATACCTTACAGATTTCTGTGGAATGTATGATTTGCTTAAATAATAGCTACAAGAATAAAATGTTAATTGGTGTCCTATTGACAAATGACTCAATTTAAAAAAAACAAACAAACAAACAAAAAAAAAAACTTTGGCTGGGCATGGTGGCTCACACCTATAATCCCAGCACTTTGTGAGGCCAAGACAGCCGGATCACAAGGTCAAGAGATCCAGGCCATCCTGGACAACATGGTGAAACCTCCTACTAAAAATACAAAAAGGAGCTGGATGTGGTGGTGCACGCCTATAGTCCCAGCTACTTGGGAGGCTAGGGCAGGAGAATCACTTGAACCCAGGAGGCGGAGGTTGCAGTGAGCTGCAATACCATCACTGCACTCCAGCCTGGGCGACAGAGTGAGACTCCACCTCAAAAACAAAAAAAAGAAAACGCTCATTTTAGAAGTAACAGGATTACTAAGTATTACTTCCCTAGTTAGCTTTTCCAAAATACCAAAATCTATAGGAATTATCAGCATAGCCGATTTTTCACAAACAAAATAAAAATTTAAGCCCTTTGGGCTCTTAATGTGACTTTTAAACTGTTTTTACTTTATTTTGAAATAATTGCAGACTTCCCAATTTTTGTTTTGAGATAATCTCACTGCTGTTGCCCAGGCTGGAGTTCAGTGGTCTGATAACTGCTTACTGCAGCCTCCACTCCTAGGCTCAGGTGATCCTCCCACCTCAGCCTCCGGAGGAACTAGGACTGTAGACACACGCCACCACACCTGGCTAATGTTTTGTAATTTTAGTAGAGACGGTGTTTCTCCATGTTGCCCAGGCTGGTCTCAAACTCCTGGACACAATCTATCCACCCACCTCTGCCTCCCTAATTGCTGGGATTAATGACATGAGCCACCACACCTAGCCTAGACTTACAAATTTTTTCCAAAAGAAAATAGTACCCACAGCTTTCGTATTGCCCTTTGCCCACTCTCCCTTAATGTTTACCTAATTACTTACGATTGCGATGACACAATACTGTTAACAAACCTACAGACCTAATTTAGGTTTTGTCAATTGTCCTGCTAATACGTGTTTTCCAGTCCAGAATCCATCCAGTGTCTATTGCATTTAGATCTCATGTCTTCTAATCTAGACAGTTCCTCAGTCTTTCTTTGTCTTTCAGGACCTAGTTGCTTTTGGAGAACTGATGGTGTTTGTTCATTCAGGCTACTATCACAGAATACAATAGACTGGGTAGCTGTGTATGTAAACAACAGACATTTATTTCTCACAGTTCTAGAGGCCGAGAAGTCCAAGAGCAACGTGCCAGCAGATGGGGTGTCTGGTGGCTACCACGTTCGGATTCACAGACGGTGCCTCCTGGCTGTGTGCTGACACAGTGAAAGTGTCAAACAGCTCTCTGAGGCCTTTTGTAAGGGCACTGACCCCACTTCAGGGATCGCAGGTGGCCATATTTGGGCTGTGTCTTCACCTGGTAGAAAAGGGAGACGGAGCTCCCTCGGGCCTTTTTTCACATGAGCACTAACCCCATTCCTGAAGGCTCTCTGCTCTCAAGACCTCATCACCGCACAAAGGTCCTACCTTCTAATGCCATCCCACTGGGGCTTAGGTTTCAACATAAGAATGTAGGTGGGGAGGGGACACCAACAGAAATGGTGTGGGCCAATCCATCTGAATTGTTCTGAAATTTTCTCATGAAGACACTGGGATAACATATTATTAGCAAGAATACCACAAAAGTGATTTTGTGTCCTTCTTATCGTATACTACTAAGATGCACATTATGTTCATATGGAAAGAAAGAAAGAAGTAGAAACTATAGACATGAAAAACGTTAAGTAGCTTTATGTCTTCATTAAAGAAAATTAGATATATTTGCCAGGACAGAGATCAAAGCTTGGGATTCATAGATAGATATGTAGTAGCTTTCCAATAATGTGAAGATCTATATCCAAAAAGGTTATTTTTCATATGTCTCCTCTAATCATGGTTTCTTTATTATATATAAAATATCCAGATTGCCTCCAATTACATGCAGACTTTGAAAGATGTTAATTCCAAGTGAAACTGAAAATAATTTTCAATGTGTAAGGATTTTGTATGTAGCAACTTCGAGACAGGAAATGAAAATGTAATGGTGGATAGTGTTGCTTCTCCAAGTCAGGGAAGGTGTGACCTGAAGGATTTATGAGGTATTAAAAGAAAGGACTGGCCGGGCACGGTGGCTCAAGCCTGTAATCCCAGCACTTTCGAGGCGGGCAGATCACGAGGTCAGGAGATCGAGACCATCCTGGCTAACACGGTGAAACCCCGTCTCTACTAAAAAAAATATATATATATACACAAAAAGAAAAAAAAAAGAAAGGACTGATAAATTAATTTTTTGTGGGAGCCAACACATTACAGTTACCACCAACCATGTTAACATTAGTAGATTTTGTTTATAAATACACATGTCTATTATATATAAATGTTTCCAGTTATGTAATTTGGATCATTCTTATAACTGGTTGAGAAAATGGTTGTAAGAATTCATTTTATTCACAACAGCAGTGGATATTTTTAGACTACAGAGTAATTGCATTTAGAGTCTTTAACTCAATTTTACTTCATTACATTCTGCCTTTAACCTTAGCTCCTTTTTTTTTTAACTTGAAACACCTAGTTAAATATATACATTCTTATGAAGACATTTGTTTCTGAACTGGTGGTTGGAAACAATCCAAGAAAATTACTTAAGATGCCACAGAGTATTAAAATGAAGACTAGCGTCTAAATTAACTAGCACATTTGATGTAGTGTTCATTGACTCTACACACTGGTGCTCATTACAGACCTACCCTCCTTACCCTCCACCTGCTCACATCAATTCCGTCTCCATTTTCCTGCTTGTACTTATTAAACACCAAAAGTACAGGTGGGTAGAGATGAGCTACTTTTGTCACATTTGATCTTTGTAACGAAGTAAAACTTAGTGGCCTCTAAAATATATGGCTGTCCATAGAAGGGATAGGTAATTTTACCATTATATAATGTTAAATATCTGATTCAAATGTCTACCTTATATGTGCCAGATCTGTGGCACACTATGCTACCTTTTAAATGTTACGAGAACAGCTTTGCAAAATAGAGAACATAACTTCAGGGTTTTTTTTTTTTTAATCTGATGTCATAAAAATTTACTGGAATAATATCAAGATATATCCTTCTAGTTATTTACCCATGTATTTTTATCACGGGTACAATCGGAGTCTATTATAATTTTGTGTTTTGTTATTTGTTTTCACTTAAGTATATTCTTTTTCTTATGTAGTTTATTACTCTGATTAGAAAAACAAGGCATGCATTTTAAAATAAAGAAAAGTCAATAAAATAAAATAGTAATCTATAATCACATCTACCAAAGAAAACTACCTTTGCATGTGTGACACTGGGTCAGTGCAAAAATAATTGTGATTTTTGCCAATTGCACCAATTTACATCAAACTGAATATAAAACTGTACATTTTAACCCAAGCATTTTTAGACTTTGTTTCAATCAATGCATATCCGTGCAATAAATTTGGAATATTCAACTTTGTGAATGTGATAGTATTTATTTATACTGAATTCAGTTCTTCAAAGTTATGCATAAAGCTGGATGGCCATCATCATACATACAGTGTTACCGGACCCTTACCTGCCCATACATTACCTACCCATACATATGTGGAAATGTTCACTTAGAACCGTATCTTGTTCTGTTTGGAATATTAACCAATCCAAACTAGGATTCAAGTAAAATATCAGCATGGTACTAGGTGCAGTTAGTGTAAGAATACAGGAAATATCGTGGAACTCATCGGTGGGAATTATGGATGGACCTCACAGAACAAGCACCTGGCAACCAGTCAGTAATCAAGAAAACATTTCTTTCTATAAGGCTGCATTCTTTGGGAGGCCGAGGTGGGCAGATCATGAGGTCAAGAGATCAAGACCATCCTGGCCACCGTGGTGAAACCTGTCTCTACTAAAATTATAAAATGTAGCTGGGTGAGATGGTGCCACCTGCAGTCCCAGCTACTCGGGAGGCTGAGGCAGGAGAATTGCTTGAACCCGGGAGGCAGAGGTTGCAGTGAGCCGAGATTGTGCCACGGCACTCTAGCCTGGAGACAGAGCAAGATTCTGTCCCCACCACCACCAAAAGGCTGCATATTGTCCCTCATCTCTGTATGTCTCTACTCCTATATTGGCCTCCTTCCCTCTTTATCTGATTCCTCTACTTGTTATTTAGTGTAGAGCCCTACAAAAACCACCAACCTACATTCTGCTTCTCTCTGGTGATCTGCTCTCTCTCTCTCTCTCTCTCTGAGCTCTTCCAATTCTAGAAATTGGTAGAAGGCCAGCTCATATGAGTGAGACCACATGTACCACAGGTGGCTAGTCAGCTCCTCCTCTGACTCTTGTTCAGAAAGGTTGGATCTATGTTGCTCAATTAATGGTCATCTCTGCACAAAAAAGCAGCCCCAGCCAGGCGTGGTGGCTCACGTGAGCCTGTAATCCCAGCACTTTGGGAGGCCGAGGCGGGTGGGTCACATGAGGTCAGGAGTTTGAGACTAGTCTGACTAACATGGTGAAACCCCATCTCTACTAAAAAAATACAAAAAATTAGCCAGGCATGGTGGTGTGTGCCTGTAATCCCAACGACTCAGGAGGCTGAGGCAGGAGAATCGCTTGAACCTGGGAGGCGGAGGTTGCAGTGAGCCTAGATCACGCCATTGCACTCCAGCCTGGGCAACAAGAGGGAAACTCAGTCTAAAAAAAAAAAAAAAGAAAGGTTGCCCCACCCTGTTTTTCTGGTTTCTCTGAATAGAAAGCAATGTACAGAACAGATTCAGCCAACAGAGAGGTGGATAAGGCAGAAAATGGAAAGATAATATCTGTTATAGAATTGCTATAATGAGTTACAGCTGCATCACTCTGAGTTAGATATGTTATAATAAAAATGAAGAAGAGAAAGGAATTGTTCCATACTTCGCATTAATAAGGTTTCAAAATATGTTTACTTTTCCACTCACTTTTCTTGAGGTTATTTAGCTATTTCTTGATAAATCTTCATGGTAACATATGTGAAAGCAGGCAGGTTTATTCTGTGATTTGGTAGAATGAATTATCAAAATTCTGATTTTTAACATTGGTAAAACTTCTGATGAGTGAAACATTCTGATAAATGAAGAATTAATACCAGTAATGAGGTATAAGATTTCCTTCTCGTGAAATTTTCTTTTTTCCTCCAAAATGTAAAGGCCTGTGAACAAAAAGCAGAGGTTTAAATTCCCTCTTCTGAGCCGGGCGCAGTGGCTCACACTTGCAATCCCAGCACTTTGGGTGGCTGAGGCGGGTGGATCACCTGAGGTCAGGAGTTTGAAACCAGCCTGGCCAACATGGTGAAACCTCATATCTATTAAGAAATGTACAAAAAATTAGCCAGGCATGGTGATACATGCCTGTAATCTCAGCTTCTTGGGAAGCTGAGGCAAGAGAACTGCTTGAACCGGGGAGATGGAGGTTGCAGTGAGCTGAGATCGTGCCACTGCACTCACCACGGAGCAAGACTCCATCTAAAAAAACAAACAAGTAAATAAACAAAGAAATAAATAAATACATCCCCTATTCTCTTACCTTTATGCATAACAAGTTGAACCACAACTAGTTCCGCAGTCTCCTGAATCTGTTACCAGAACTGTCTTTTGAACTTGTGTAAATTTCTCGATTGGTTTGTGTCTCAGTATTTAATTTGGAGGAAGAAAGGTGGTAGAGGAGGGACAAAGCAACAGGATATTTTTAAGCTGCCAAATATTCGAACTATAGGCTTTTAAGTGTTTTTGATTTAGCACAATATAGGACTGAATCGATTTTATCATGCAAATCTCATTGTTATTCTCAAATATTTTTACACTAGGGCCAACAATAAATTGGCCAATAGCTACTTTTGTTCTCGATAAAACAAAAAATCCATTTATCTGCCTGTTTCATTGAAATTACTGGATGTTTTACCAAAAGTGCTTTTTAAAATTGTATTCATTTAAAAATACCCTTTCCTTGTCTTTCACACTGACTCTAATTCATCCCCAGATTACTACAATAGGCCTCCATTGGCAGAGTTCCATCATCTCTGATTTGACAGAAGATTGAATACCCTCAGTAACTTCCTGCAAAATAGGCCTTAATCTTATAACTGATCTCACTAACTCAGTTCGGCTTCCTTTTGTACTCTCTCCTTTCCAACGGCTTTATTGCACAATGTATACATTCATCAAAACATCCTATTGTATCCCATAAGTATGTACAATTATTATGTGCCAATAATAAATTTAAAAACAAATTCATCTGCAGGCTGATGATACCCAAGTTTTCAGCGTTCACCTAAACCTTTTCTGAGTTTCAGGTCTGTATATCCAACTGCTTGCTTGACTTTAGCATTTGAATTTTTCAAAGGCACCTCCAATGTAACGTATTTAAACTGAAGCCTTGATAGTCCTGCCAAATATTTTCCACCTTTAACCTTTAGTCTGTTACTTCTCAGCAAATGATAACTTCACCCATTCTTTCCCCCAAAGTCTAAAGCTTAGGAGTTATCTTCAGAACACCCCTCACCACCATCACTAAATCCTGTCAATTCACCCTCCAAATTAGTTTTCAAATGACTGCATTTTTCTTGATCGATTCTGTCATCTCCTGATTTCAAGACAACCTTCTCTTTCACTTGAATTACTCCAGTAGCTGTTTCCTTGGCCTCTTTGCTTCTGCGCTTGTCCACTTTTAATATTTTATTTTCACAACCAATAGAGGGGGAATTTTAAATATAAATTTGTTCGTTCATCACTGCATTTTAAATCATTTCAAATGTTTTGTTATTATTATATATTAAATGTTTAGCGTGTACACCGCTATCATACAAATTCTTCACCTAGACTCCCAAGGCCCTTCACCCTCGGACCCCTGCCTTCCTCCCTAGAACTTTCTACTTTTTGCAACTTTCTCCCTACCTCTCAAGGCTTCAGCTACACTGGGCTCTTTTGAAGTCTTCATTCTGCCAAATTATTTTAAAACTGAGTCATCATGCATGTTGCTGCATGACGTACAATTATTATGTACCAATCGTTGGCAGGCTCCATCTCTTATGCAGCTAACTTTTGAATTGTGTTATAGTCTGTATAATAGATACGGTAATGCCTTATACCCAGTAACTTTCCCCTTCACAACACTTATCTCTTTGGGATGATTGTGTCTCTGACCCTCACTTGTCTGCAGTTTTTAGAAGAATGTTGCTAGAGAACCAGACCTTAATCACTGCTGTAGTTACTGGAACGTAATCTAAGGACTGATGCATAATAATTTCCTAGTAAGTTTATTTTGACTGACCAGAGAAACTTAAAAATACATGTTGTTAAGTAATAAGAATGTATCTGATTAAGAAAGTTTTATTATTTTAGCCTATAAACCACAAGTGATTAGTAAATAAGTATTAAATGAATGATACTTAAAATTATATAAAAGAAACAGCGTGACTTACCTATAATAAATGTTAAAGTCTTCCAGAAAGATCCTGCTACCTGTTTTAGTTCCAAAAGTTACAGTAAGTGTTGTGATATGGAATTCATACATGTGAAGAATTATTTAGATTATTATATAGAAAATTTATAGTTATTTAGAAATGGGAGATTTAAACTGTTCAGTAGTTTGTACTTTAAACTTCGTCCTGTTGAAACTCAATGATTTGTTTTCCTTTTCGTCTTTCAATCCAGCAGCTCCAAGTTTGACATTTTTATCACCCCAGTGGAAGGCCTGGTTTTCATTTGCAAAGCTCACCTCACTTTTACAAGTCAAACATCATGGACTACGTAGAACATGCAAATCTAACAACCAGGCTCCTGTATTGTTCTGACTCCGTATTTCCATAAACCTGGTTTTCTCTCAAAATACATTGTGTTGTGTAAGTAAAGCTTGTCTGCTGAACTTGCTTAAAATTTTTTGCATGGGAAGCACCACTGATGTTTGAAGTGTTGGCCTCACTTATCAACATGCTGATGACAGCTGCTCGTGGAAAAGCAGAAGCTCACGTATGCCTGGGGATGCTTTTCCACAGTCTCAGGTTGGCTGTACACACTTACATCCCTGACTCTAGGGACAAGGCAAAATGGAAACCCCTCACTGTAGCTTAGAGAAAGTGCTGGTCTCAGGAAGACCAGAAGCCTAATTTTAATTCTGATTCCAACTACTATGGCCTCTTTGACACTGAACACTTCACTTATTTCTCCATTTCAGTTCCCTTGACTGTAAAATATGGCGTCGGTCTGGGTGGACTCAGATCTCTTTCAAGTCTCACTTTCTATTACTCTAATTTTCCATCTCCTAACTGAAAAAAACAATAATATATTGGATGCTACGTTATACTTTATTAACTTATGTTGAGCACCAAACTGTGGCTAGAGGTCATACTCCTGCTCATTTACACTTTTAAGATTAATGCCTTTATCATTATTATTTTTAACTTATCAAAAATATTATGTAGAGAAATAGACTTTGGAACAATGTTTCTCCTTCAGTATTCACCTAATGTCATGTGAGTACTTCAGCTAAGTATGGAGAGGTAGGACATTTTTTAATATGTTCATCACAAAATAAGTTCTCAAATTAATTTTTGCATTTCTTCAGTGGGTTGACTTTGAGTTGGTCCTTTCTAGGAAATCAGTATCATTGCTTGTTGAAAGAGCTACCTCAGAGGACTGGCATTTGTGCTGGGGAATTCCCTCCATGAGCCTCTGACCCCTTTTATCTTGAGTTGTTACATACCATTCCTTGCTATCTGTTAGTAGCTGTGTTCGCAGACCTGGCTAGAAAAATTAAAAAGAAACAAAAATCTTCTTGTTTCATTATTAAAGTTGTCATTCATCTGTAATTGGTCTTCTGGTATTTCAACCTGCCTTTAATGATCGTAAATTTCCCAGAGGAAAGTTTTGAATTAGATCTTTAAAGAAGGCAGAAAAATAAATGTTTCTGTAAAACATATTGGAAAGAATCACTTAATACAATAGCTTCTTTGTACATGAAGTTACCAAACTAGAAAATAGTGACTATATTTTATAAGTGGATTTTGCACAACAAATTTTGTTAACCAAAACATGTATTCACAGTTAAGTATGGTACTATTACCAGAAGGAAAAACAGAAAAGCTGTTGTTTGTATCAGTATTTTTTTTTCTAGTGGTTCCTTGAAAAGTTATAATTGTTTAACCAATATTTAGGTTACTTTTCTTTCTTTCGCCATTACGATACACTTTGTCTTACTGTGTGCCAAATATTGTCTGGTGATAGGTATGCTGTGTCATTTAATCTTCAAAGGAACCTGGAGAACAGGAAAGTATAGCCTCTAATTTACAAACCAGGGGGAAACTGAAGCTATGGTAATGTGGCTAATAAATTACACAATGATTCAAGCTGGGCTTATTTATCTAATTCAAAGTTGTTTATTTTTCTCTTTAAAATGTAGCTTGGACTAATTAAAGAGAAACTTTGGTAAATTTATAGCAAGTTAAAATAGTTATGTTTAAACACTTAGTCTTAAAGTTTCAATACATCAACAATTTAACTGTTTAATACTTTTTCCAATTAAAAGGTCTGTTTATGTTAAACTACTGATTGTATTATTGTGAATAATAACTTCTACAATGAGTCACTGAAATAAACAATACTTTTAAAAATCCTATGTATACATACTACAGTCCTATACTGGCAAGTTATCCCAACTTTTCAAGTCCAAATAAAAAAGATTACACTTAAAACAAAATTAAATAGCACATTGTATTTGTTTTAATCAACAGAGACAAATATTTGATATTTCAAAAATAAACTGTTCTCAAACCTTTCCCTCCACACCCCCCAGAATAAATATAACACAATTTTCTTGCCTTTACAAAAAAAAATTAAATTAAATTGCAGTTTTATAAATCCACAGGTATTGTAATTCCAAGTTTAATCCTGGAAAATTGTAGCCATCAATTGAAAACATGTTATGTTTTAAGACACTGAAAAAGGAAAGGAAAAATATAAAATTCAGTTACATAGTAGTTTTTGTTATTTTCTTCCCTACATTGTTTTCAAAACCAGCTAATGGTCTTAATGTTTTTGAATGGCCATGCATAAAGTTTAGATATTTATGTAAAAGGAGAGATTATTTTCTAATGGTTGACTATGTAGAGCAAATTCCTGAAATTAGAATTGTCAGAATTGTAACAACCGATATGCACATTGTAAGGTAAGATGGACAGATTAATGATGGCCACATATTCTTTAACCTTCCTGCCGGCAGGTCCTGAGGCCCCTCCCCTTGAATCTGAGAGGTGCTGTGATGACTTCTAACAGCAGACTATGGTAGAAGAGACGACAGAAGTGGCAGAAGTGCCAGTTTAGGGTTCTAGGTCTTAAAAAACCAAAGTATTTTGCACATAATAAGCATTTAATGAATGTTAATTATTGATTTTATTATTTATGTCGCTCTCACTATAACATAAGAAAAAGAAATAAACATCCAACTTGCCAGCTTTCTAATTCTTCTTAGGAAACCAGGGTTGGAGCCTCGGGCGTTCCACTAAAATTTAGGGCGTTTGTTAGGCTATGAATAAATGCTTGTAGTGATTGAGTTTCTTAGTTCAGTGGATTTATAGTTTTTATCAAATTTTGAAAAATTATAGCCAGTTTTCTTTGCATATGCTTTCTTCCCCACTCTAAACACACCTCTGTTTTTGAGAAGCTTTAATGACCCGTGTATCAGGGTGTATCAGTCCATTTGAAGTTGTTCCGCCACTCACTGATACAATTAGTCGTTTAATACTCTTTCCTTCTGTGTTGCATTTTGAATAAATTTTAATGGCCATGTCCTCAAGGTCACTAATCATTTTTCAGCAATTTCTTATTGGCCATCTCACACATTAGACGTTTTTCCTCTAGAAGTTCAATTTGATCTTCTTGTTTATATCTGTCATGTCTATATTTAGCATCTTCTATCTTTCCTCTGGCTTTTGAACATATTGAATATAGTTATTATAATTGCTTTTGTATCTTCATATCCTAAATCTATTATCTGAATTATTTCTGGGTTGCTTTTGATTGGTCAATTTTTTGGAACTCATTTTGGACTGTATTTTTCTGCTTTTGTTGCATGCCTTGTAATAGATTATTGAATGCCAAATTTTACCTTTTTTAGCTGCAGGATATTTTTGTATTCCTATAAGTATTCCTGAGCTGTGGTCTGAGAAACGGTTCCTTAGAAATAACTTGATACTTTTTGGTCCTGCTTTTAAACTTTGTTCGTCAGAACTAGAACACTGTTTCATGTACGGCAACTTTTTGCCTGAGTAAAACAAAATTCTTCTGAGTAGTCTTCCGAAGATGCCTTGAATTATGAGGTTTTACACACTGACTGGCCACATCAATAGCTATTCCCAGTCTTGTCTGATCTCCAAGGAGTATTTTTCCTTTAATCCATTTAGGTGGGTCTTTGCCCAGTGGTGGGGATTTTCTCACACACATATACTGATTACCACTCAGTTGATTACTTGAAAAAGACCCTCTGCAGAGCTCCCAGATTCTTTCTCTGTTTTTTTTTGTTTGTTTGTTTGTTGTTGTTGTTGTTTTGTTTTGTTTTGTTTTGTTGAGATGGAGTCTTGCTCTGTCACCCAGGCTGGAGTGCAGTAATGCCATCTCAGCTCACTACAACCTCCGCCTCCTGGGTTCAAGCGATTATCTAGCCTCCAGAGTAGCTGGGATTACAGGAGCCCACCACTGCGTCCGGCTAATTTTTTTATTTTTAGTAGGGATGAGGTTTCCCCATGTTGGCCAGGCTGGTCTCGAACTCCGGACCTCAGGTGATTTGCCCGCCTCGACCTCCGAAAATGTTGGGATTACAGACGTGAGCCACCGCACCCAGCCTGGAATGCATTCCTGAGAACGACTTTCACTAACCTCCCCAAACTCCCAGTTCAATTTCCTCAATTTATGGAGACTGATGCGTTGCAACTGGATTACACTCGCTATGTTGTAAGCTGCAGATTCTCTCCAGGCTGTAAACTGGGAACAAACATAGGGCTAATTTGGTTTTATTTTTTTTCCCATCTCCCAGGAACTTCTGTCTTTCTTTCCCTGATGTCCAATGTCTTGAAAATCATTGTGTATATTTAGTCTACTGTTTTAATTGTTTTGGGTGGGGGAGAGTATCTAGTCACTGTTACTCCACCTTGGCCTGAGACGGAATTTGAAGACATATTCTTATCACTCAAAATCACACTATGATAAACATTTCCATATCTTTTGCATGTACATTCATGTACTTAACTCCTTTTCCATGAATTAGGGGAAAATGAGGTTTACATGAGAATAACAGTCCCAGAAATAGTATCTATAAAAAATAAATATAATGTATTTAACCCATCTATTTTGTACGTTAATTCTTTCTGTAAGAACACATTCAAACTAAATAAGATAGCTCTAGAGACCAGAATGTTATTTTTTTCTGAAAGAATCCCATTCTTGTTTAGAACAGTCTTGTTGGAACAAAGGTTTTCCTTTACATTGCAGCAAAATCTGTCCTTCATTCTTCCTTGATTACCATCAAGGGAAATTTAGAATAAAATATAAATGTTTCAGTACATGTCATCATTTCAAATAGTTAAGAGAGATTTTTTTCCTCCAAAGCATTTTTTCTTAGTTAGCAATTTCGAATTCCTGCAATCAATGACATGTGACTAGTTTTTTGTTCTATTGCCATTCTCATCTAAACATACCACTGTTTCTTCAAGTTCTGATATTATTTTGTTGTTATTGCTGCTGTTGTTCTATTGACATGTTTAACCTCCCAAGATTAAAAATTACTGTGGTTGTTTTATATTCAATATTGGCTTTTATTTTCCCATGTTTTTCCATTTCTGTGCCCACCATTACTTACTGCATCTCAGAATCTGAATAGATACTTTTCCTTTGTTTTTGAAGTATTTTCTTTAGAATTTCGTTTAGTGAGAGTCTAAGGATGGTTAACTCTCTCAGTTTTAGGTTATCTGAAAACCCCTTTATTCATCCCACATCCTGGAATGATAATTTAGGCAAATAGAAAATTTTAAGTAGACTTCTAGCTTAATTATTCACGTTGAAACGTAAAGAAAATAAAATTTTCACTCTTGGCAGAAAAGCTATCTTTTCTCTCTTGCAATTATGATGCTCTGCAGTTTGACTCTGATGTCTTTAGGTATGAATTTGTTTTTAGTTTTCTTGTTTGAGATTCATTTTGTTTCCTGAATCCAAAGAGTCATTACTTTCATCAATTAAATTTTTCTAACATTATCTTCCTTCTTCTTCACTATTTTTCCTAGTATTATAATAAAATATATGCTGAACCATTTTCCCTTATTTTATTTTAACCATTCATATTTTAATATTGTTCATTGTCTTTCTGTGCTACATTGTCAGTAATTCTTTTAAATCTTCTAAATTATGACTTTTCTTTTTAGTTGTAGTTAATCTGATGTTCCACCCCTCCATTGAGGCTATAATTATAATTTAAATTTTGTATTGTTTTGAGATGGAGTCTCATCCTGTCACCCAGGTTGGAGTGTAGTGGCACGATTTTGGCTCACTGCAACTTCTGCCTCCCAGGTTCAAGCGATTCTCCTGCATCAGCCTCCCATGTAGTTGGGATTACAGGTGACTGCCACCACACCCGGCTAATATATATATAGTATTTTTAGTAGAGATGGGATTTCACCGTGTTGGCCAAGCTGATCTTGAACTCCAGGTGATCCAGCCAGCTCAGCCTCCCAAAGTTCTGGGATTACGGGTGTGAGCCACCATGCCCGGCCATAATTTAAAGTTTCATGTCTATATCTTTTATATTTTTTGAGGCTGTATTTCCGTACTTAATTTTTTTCTTCTAGTATTCCCCTAAATATTATAAATGTGCTTAGTTTATAATAAAAGTTACATAATTCCAATATCTAAAGTCTTGAAGAGCTAATTCTGCTTTATGTTGTATGTAGCTCTTACACTGCCTTTTGTTTCTCTCATGTGTTTCTCAATTTTGTTTTAAGTTTGTCAGAATCCTGCAAGGCCTAGGAATGAGTTTTTCCAGAAAATTCATTTTCTTCTAGCTCCACCCAGTCCCCAACCCATGCTAACAATGTCAACAACTTTAGATTTATATATCATCTTGACTTATCCTGACTGAAGCAGGGAAAGTAAATTTGAACTCTAAACTGCATAGAGGATAGGAGTGTAACTGTAAAATCTCAAATAGCCTTTTAAAAAAAATGTGCAGAGTTTAGGCCAAGTCTGACAGGCTTCTCACCTATTTCCAGCTGTTCTTAGGCTGGCTCTGCTTCTATCGCACTTTTTTACTAAGGGTCCTGATTTTAATGGAACCCACTTGTTTACCTCATGGTATTTAAGATCTGGCCCTTGCTCCCAAGATGTTTGTTAAAACAGGACACAAGCCAGGCACAGTGATGCAGCGTGTGCTCCCAGCTATTTGGGAGGCTGAGGAGGGAGTATCATTGCTTGAGCACAGACCCAGGAGTTCATGTCCAGCCTGGGCAACATATCAAGAGACGTATTTAATCTATCTATTTAACACTTAATTCTTTCTAGAAGAACATATACAGGCAGCCATTCAACCTATATAAGCTACATCTCATAAACCATTTCATTATGATTAGCTGAACCTATTCTCTTTCCTTGTATAAAATTAGAGTGAGACATGCATTTTCAGCATTTCTCTTTTTGTGATGAAGTCTCCAAAGTCACTCAAAATGTTTTGGTGAGCATCTTTTCTGTACCCTGGGATGCAATTCACAGAGGCTAGAGAATTGAATGAATTAATACTGGCAGGTGGTCTCTTTAAAATTTCCTAACACTGGGAGGATTAAAATTTTTTTAATCAATATTTGTTCTACAGTGTTCAGTTTAAAGAGTGTGATATTTGTCACAGGTCAAGAAAACAGTAATTAGGGAATTCTCCATCCTTTCCAAAAGTAGAATCCTTGGCCTCCTGCTCAAAAAGTTTCTTCTTTCTCTCACAGAATACGATTCATCTTTGTGTTACTTTGTCATTTTGTAAGCCTCAGTTCGGAGGGAGTGACACACTTATACATCAAACTCTCATTTTCTAGGACAGTCATTCTTATTCTGAAGCCATTTGTGGTAACATATTACTATTTGTTTCCAGTCAATTATATATTTTATAAAATATGGTAAGGTAAATTATTAGAAAATAATGGCCAGCTGGGAAATCACAGCCATTTCAATTGCCATGAAGGTTCCTAAACAGTCTCAGTTCCTGTGCTCACTGTGGCACCAGTTCATGGATCACACTTGGAGCAAAAACGGCAGGATATGCAGCTGTCTGACTACATCCTCCCTGCTTATAACCAACTCTGGAGTATGCTTTCTTTGCATTGCCACTTTTTGCTTGTTTGTTTTGAGACAGGTTCTCACTCTGTTGCCCAGGCTGGAGTGCAGTTGTGCAGTCACAGCTCACTGCTGCCTGGATCTCACAGGCTCAAGTGATCCTCCTACCTCAGTCTCCCGAGCACCTGGGACTACGGGTGCACACCACCACACCGGGCTTAATTTCTGTATTTTTTGTAGAGAAATGGTTTTGCCATGTTTCCCAGGCTGGTCTGGAACTCCTGGGGTCAAGCAATTCTCTGTCCTTGGCCTCCCAAAGTGCTGGAATTATAGGCACGAGCCCTTGCACCCGGCCCTCACTGTCACCTTATTAAGAATATGTCTTTACTTTGCATATAGATTCATTTAGTCACTTCTTTCATAATATGACTTTCACCAAGGTAATGAGGGTCTAGAGAATTTCTTGGCTTTGTAAGTATTCAGAACTTTCACACCACCGTTAACACTTGCTTGGCCTCCATTCTCTATTGGGATCTGCAACCTGTTACTCTCCCCATTTTAAGAACTAGTGTTTACTCCTAAAACTTGTGCTCTCTTTCCAACACGTTTGTCCTCTCTTTTCTATGAGTGAGCAAACACTCTGGTTGTAACATCTTCTATCTAACGGATCCCTGTTTCTTTTAAAAAGTTGTGCAAACCTCAGTCATCCCATTCCAATATTTAGCTTCATTAAACACTATCTTGATGTATTTGAAATAATATTTACTTCCCTGTATTATATACACCACCCTGTGGTAAAGGTCAGTGTAACAAAAGTGAACTCAAAGTTATGGTGTATGTGTGTGTTTGTTTATAGATTTATGTATAGTTGAAAGATAAAAAAAGAAGTATGTTTTTAACTTCTTTCTCAACTTTTTAAAGTGTTTTTTTTATTTTTCATATTCTCATGCTTGCTTTCCCCCTTTGAAGAGCAAGCATGTATAATGCATGTGTTGTATTCTTTTTTCTTCCTTAATCAATGTTTTTCTTGATAAAGACAGGTGTCCTCTTAAAAAACATGTTCTACCTTGCCATGAGATTTGAACTACTCCTAGACTGATACACACCATGCTCCAAAAATTCTCTCGGCTCTTACCGTTCACACAGGCAACTGCTATATTTTCAGAGCTTTTTCTTGTTTCTAAAGTCCCAACAGTACATATACAGCCATTGATAGTATGAAACTCCCGAGGTCTCCAATTATCTTACCAAGTTTTCAGGGAGAGCCCTTCCCCAGCTTTGTGTTGCAAGATGTAAAATGTATTTTTTATCACACACAGTCCGTGCTACATACCTTTAGTAAATTTTATCCTGTGGCTTATTTGGCAAGCAATGGGTCCTTTGGAATCAGCGTAAGTCAGCAGCCTGTGAGACTGACGACTTTCAGCCTCCCATCCCATCATAGATACAATCTCGGGAAACACAGCCTGCGTTCTGACCATGTCTGCTAGTAGTTTTTAAATCATCTGGTATAATAGATGGTTGTCAATGGACAAAAATAATTTCTGAATTAGGGTGTGGCAAAACAACTCCTGCACTGTAAGCTATTTTTATATATAACATGTGCAATAAACTTTCGCACAGTCATGCAATTATCATATATTGCACATATTTTCATCTATATAGTTAGTATATCTGTGTGTATATATATATTTATGTATGAAATATTCAGCAGTTATATTTTTAATACTAAATAATGATACAATTTGTACACTATATTTGTTTTTCTCTCTGCAGCATGTTCAGCAGGGAGAATTTTAATTAAACTGAATTTTCAGATTCTATTTTAATTGTACAGATGTCAATTTTTGTATTTAATGACTAAAATTTACACACATTACATAAACCTATGCCAAGTGGTAGTTTGTAATTCTGGCATTTTCATGTAGTCAAACATCAGAGAATTTTGACAGTATTCATCACAAAGCCTTTAGAAAAATTTTCCATCCTCTACCATTCTGACAAAAATCATGACAATGTACTAATGCTGATATTTTAACAATTTCTAGATAGAAAATTAAATGCTAATGTTGTCCAGTCTTTTGAAAGTTGATTTTGATTTAGAATCTCTTCATCTTTGAAAAAAAAATCTTACTAGTTTGTGAGGTTGACTTTGCTAACCTCAGCTGTCTGCTGCTAGTGAACACCACCCATCTTGAAGGTCACCCACCCAAAGAAATCTTCTGGTAAGTGTGCATTTTAGTTTAAAATAAAAAAGATATGGTACTTGAAATTAAGAAAGCCTGATGTAATCTATTCGATTACAATAGGTGACACATGCATATGAAGAGCTTATTCTGTTTAGTGATATCAGGAAAAGGGCAGAGTAGGCCAGTACTATCAAAGTATACTTAGGAGGCTTTAGGGAGGAACAGCACTTGAGGGCATTGAACCCAAACTTAATTTTATCCTGAATGATCAGACCTACAAATCTGCAAATCTATTCTATATACTCGAGGACCCCAACGTGTTGCCGATGTTCATGTAATTCAGCATACTTCCAATCCAAGCTAGAATTCCCTGACAGAATGCTGACTTTTACTTTGGAGATCATCTCTGGCAGCAGGATGATCCTTTCAGTCTATATTTCTGGTTAAGCAAGTACAAGATACACCAAGCATCACTTTGTTTTGTGTTTGGCAGGGAATACCATTAGCTGTGAAGACAGACAGTCCTTAGAAGCAAGCACGCGGACACACATGCCCTTCTCTCACAACTTAATCTAAAGGTTCGCTTTAATGACCATATGTTCCTTTTTAAATGTGTGTGTGTGTGTCTGTGTGTGCCCGCACAGGTGCATGTGGTACCGTTTTACATTTAAAGGCTGGCAGCCTCTGTTCCACCAGAGTAAGTCTCTACTCAAATGTTATTTCGCTGGAGGGAATTTTAAAATTCCGTGTAGCTGTAGCCTTAACCTTGACTGTCTTTCATTCTCAAATATCGATGCAGTTACATGTGCTGAGTGACTTACAACGAAATGAGAGAAAATTCAGTGACTTGACATTTACAAGTCCCAGATGATTCGTTTATTTATTCACCAGAGTAAATATTTAGGCAGCAGAATTAAATTGGAAAATGTTTATCAAGTTTCAAACCACCTTTCTTTCAATATATAAAACATAAACCCAGAGGCCTAAGCACAGGGAAGTGCACCTACCAATGTACCCTACAGAAAAGGGCACATTTAGATGTCCCAATAGGTTTTCTTTACCCACTAGTTTGTTTTGAAAACTTCTGCCAATATTTTAGGATAGAGTTATTGAAATAACACCTAATAAACCATAACTTACATGTAACTACACTTTATTAATCATTTTATGTAATCTTACAAGGCAAGCAGTTCTCTGAATGTATTTTCTCACTCTATTTCAGTCCAAGGATCTAGTCTAGCGGCCTCACCTGAATGGCATATATTTCTCTCATTGCTTCTCACACTATGTCTGTCTATGTTTGCACACTTGGGAACCGATTCGTTCAAAAACTCTCTGACCATAACCTGAAGAGAAACTTTAAAATGATGTCTCAGCATAGAAGCATGATGAAAATAAACACAGGCGTGTTATTCTTGCTTATAACAACATTGTATGAATAAGCTAACTAAAGAATGCCATCTAAAAAAATAAAGTTTCCCATGGTTTTCAGAATGATTGTATTGTCACGAAAAAAGAACAAAAGTATGCAAATGGCCTTTAAAATCCAAGAAGGTAGTGCTATCACATCATCATTATGAATAAAATCATTACAAACTTAGCCTTGGCAACAAAGCCAGAAAGTAAATAATCAAAATTTCCATGTACCCATAAAAATTATATATAGAACATCCTTTTAATCATTTTAAGCGTACAACACAATATAATGAATTACATTCACAGTGTTGCTCAAGCACCACCAATGTATCCAAATGTTTCCTTCACCCCACGTTTGGTAATGGGCAGAAATTTCACCCATTAGGTAGTAACTCCCTTCCTCCACCAGCTGAACCCTCTGCTAACCTCTAATCTACCTTCTGTCTTTAGGAATTTGACTATTCTAGATATTTCATAGAAGTGGAATCATACAATATTTGCCCTTTTGTGTCTGGATTGTTTCACTTAGAATACTGTTTTCAAGATTTATCCACATCATAGCATGCATCAGAACTTCATTTCTTTCCTTGGCAGGATAATATTCGATTCTAGGCAAATACCCCATGTTGTTTATCCGCTCCTGGCTTGAGTTGTTTCTGCCTGTTGGCTACTGTGAATAATGCTGCAAGAAATGTGTGTACAAATACCTGCTTGAGTCCCTCTTTTCAGTTCTTTGGGGTGTTTATCTAGGAGTGGAATGACTGGGTCATATAATAATTCCATGTTGGCCTTTGGAAGGGAACCACTACGTTGTTCTCCACAGGAACTGAACCATTCTACATTCTCACGTGGTTCCAGCGTTTCCACATCCTGGCCAACAGCTGTCATTTCCTGTGTTCTTTATTTTAGCCACCAGGATAGCTGTGAAGTGTTGTGCACTGTGGTTTCGATTTGCCTTTCCTTGATCATTAATGATATCAAACATTTTTTTACATTCTTACTGCCAACATTCAGGAATCTTCGATGCACTAAAATATGACACTTATTTTCGGATGCCCTTATTTAGCTGGAGTAAGACATTTTTAATGTCAGCCTGAAATATTAGAATACAAACATAGATTTAGAAAATACACTAACTTCGCAAAAATTAGCCAGGCATGGTTGTAGGTGCCTATAATCCCAGCTCAGGAGGCTGAAGCAGGAGAATCCCTTGAACCCAGGAGACAGAGGCAGGGTTGCAGTGAGACTCCGTCTCAAAAAAAAACAAAAAAAAAAAAAAAAAGGAAAGAAAGAAAAGAAAGAAACTAACTTCCATCTTAAATACATTTTAAAATGTTTCTTACTCAGTGGAATGTGGCCTTAACCCACAAATGATATACATTTCCACCAAGAATTCTGGATACATCCTTGAACAACAACAAAAAAACTCCCTTCTCAACACTGTCTCCACTTTATGCCCTCCAGACAAATGTTCAGTAACAGTGAAAATCAGGAAAATCACAGAAATTTTATTTGTGAACTGCTTCTTCCCTCCAGATATTAATACACTCCTTGAGATCAAAAGTAATTGCAGACATTAAATATGCATTAGATATTTATTTTACTACTGAGATTTAAATTGCCTTTACATTAAAATATGTTAATAAGTCAATCTGTTGCATCAGTGTTGCACCAATGTTGGTATTTTCCCTGAGGAACCTTACAAATCTGTGGGATTACAGCGGGAAGGAAAGACATGGCAGAGAGAGAGAGATGAAGACAGATGTGCACCTGCTCTGCGCTAGGCCATTGTTTCCCAAACTTGCCTCATAAATATCATGTAGAACATTTGTTAAAAATACAAATCCCAGGGCCCAGCCTCAGAACCACTGAATCAAAATCCCAGAGGAACACCAACATGTTTGCATTTTCAGCAAGCACAGCAGAAGATTCTTACGATTCGTTTGGGAGACTGAGGAAGGTTATGAGGCGCTTGTCTAAACTAAGCTAATAACTAACATGTATATAATTTCTATGTCACTGATTTGAAAACCAAGGCTCTGAAAGATTATTGTGCTGTGAAAAATAGATTCTTGGCCTTTGTTTCCAGTCTTACATTTAGGCACGTCTATGTTTAATACCTAAGTTCAAATACACCATTTCCTTGTAAAATGTAGATATTACTGTGAAGTATTAAAATATTTGTCTGTTGCTGTGTTCTTTTCGTTTATTTCTAGTACTAAAATAATAATTTATTTCCACTAGATAAATGGCTGAATCATTTATCTGTACTATGGTTTTGATTTGTTTATTATATCTCATTTGCTTCCAATAGTCTCTTGTTTAACGAAGAAAAGTCAATTTAATTCCGTTACATATTCTTTTTCTGTGACTGTCCCTCCCTGTTTTGCCGTAGTTCTATGAACATTATGTTTCCAATTGTAAAGGTAATTGAACAGTAGAGCACACATTTTACTAGGACTTGGAATATTTCCTTAGTATTCAGATTGACATTATCTTATAGTTCTCTCAACGACTTCACAGACACTCAATAGTACTGATAGCTAATGTATGCAGATATCTACTGTCTGTGATAGAATCAATTACTTTGGTTACAAAAGTAATACAATTAGGCCGGGTGCGGTGGCTCAAGCCTGTAATCCTAGCACTTTGTGCAGTGGCTCACGCCTGTAATCCCAGCACTTTGGGAGGCCAAGGAGGGCAGATCATGAGGTCAGGAGTTCCAGACCAACCTGACCAACATGGTGAAACCCTGTCTCTACTAAAAATACAAAAATTAGCCTGGTGTGGTGGCGCGTGCCTGTAATCTCAGCAATTCAGGAGGCTGAGGCAGGAGAATTGCTTGAACCCGGGAGGTGGAGGTTGCAGTGAGCTGAGACTGCGCCACTGCACTCCAGCCTGGGTGACAGAGCAAGACTCCATCTCAAAAAAATTTAAAAAAAGTGATAAAATTTAACTTTAGATGAATTTGAAATGAGCCCGAGGATGCTGTGTTCGTGACCACAGAGGAGATGGACGTGGGGACTCTCTGCGTGAAAGTTATCTGAGGGGTACTGAAACCCAAATGAAAGAGTCGCTTCCTCTTTTAATTTCTCCTCCCTTTCTACTTTCTGTCTTCCTTCCTGTGAACCTTCCTTCGAATGTCTAATTATGGGTGAAATGTGGCGCTTTCAAATATGAAAAGACAAAAGAATAACTATTACTTTCTCTGCTTCTAAAGTGAAATAAATATTCCAGACTCAGAGCTGCCTTGTCTCAGCGCTGCGACCATTGCAAGCTAAGGTCTGAAGAGTCACTTCACTTATTCGCCTTCTCAGCGTTCTCAGCCTTCTCCTCTGCTCAGAGGTGGCCTGAGAATTACAGTCTGTCTTCTAAGCACTTACCTCCCCATATTTAAACAAATCTAAATTTCCAGAGGGGAAAAAATGAAATCAAAACAAAACAGCCCCTGTTCAGAACACAGTGTGTGATTTTTATCTGTCTGCTCTTCCTCTCCTCAGCTCATGCTTAGGCATCAAATTGCACTGAAGGTACACATTCAAAATCCCCATTGCGATGAGGTGGCTTTGCTGCAGTAACTCGCTCTGCAGTGCTTTTGTACCAGTCTCCTATCACTAACTTGTGAGGTGACTTTGCTGCAGTAACTCGCTCTGCAGTGCTTTTGTACCAGTCTCCTGTCATTAACTTGTGAGGTGGCTTTGCTGCAGTAACTCACTCTGCAGTGCTTTTGCACTAGTCTCCTGTCACTAGCTTGTGCACTTACTTTGCTTGTGAAGTCCCAACAGTCTCAGAGTTGTAAGATGCGCATATTTTACTACAACTTTCTGAAGTTGCATTTTATCACAACCTTTCCAGGGGGCAATTGCCACTCTCTGGCTTATGCACTGAGAATGCTTTTTAAAGCTATGTGTTCCATTTAGATCCAGTTAGCATTCTAACACAGTGGTCAGGTTTTGCTCACATGGTCACTTGATGAAGTTTAAATATAAAGCCAATGCAAGAGGCAAACAAAACAAAACAAAACAAATCATCCTTTTTGTCCATCATGTATTCACATGCGTTTTCCAGAAATAGCTGTGGATAAGATGCTTCCATTTTTGCTGCCTTTTCAATTATTGACATAATTGATATGCTCCCTTTCTTTAATACAAATTTCTCCCCACCACTTCTCCTAAGTCAGATTTTACAGTTATCTCCATAGCAACATTCACAGCTAATAGGAAGATACATCTTCTGAATGCTGGGCAATACAACATTAACTGTTAGAACACAACATTTTTCATGTTGGAAACATCTGGAATTCACAACCAGCCAAGATGTGTAAAAATATCTGTGGCTCCTTAATGGCCACCCAAGGCTGAGCTTGCTTGCTTTATTAGAATTCATTTACAAACAACTCTTAGGAACCAGCTATGTAGCATAATAAAACTAAGCGTATTTCAGCATCAAAAAAACAGAGTTTAATTTACAAGTGAAGTTGCTTATAACGGTTCAAATCGCCCTTTGTGGAAAAGAGTTTATGGTAGATTTGGGCCATGTTACCAACCTATTACTAGTGCACTAATACCTCTATTTACTGGCTGATTATATCCTCTGGCAAAATTCGGAACTGTCTACTACTTTGGCGCAAACTAATCAGTTTTCAAAATTAGTTATTGATCTCAGACCCAGTGTAGAGGACCAATTTAGTGGCTGGTTCATTGAGTACTGAAGTGGCACCATTTGTGAGAGTAGCAGAGGAATCAGAGCAAATACAGTGTTCAAAGACATTCCTCAAAGGTGGTTTTCTATTGCAGGGAATTTACAAATACACATTTTCAAGGATGCTAAGTCTCCCTCATTACAGATTAATGACACAAGTGCGTCCCAGCCGGCCACATGAACTTACGCTTTTTTTTTTGTATATACATTTGTTACTCATATCCTAGATTTAAATAAGCAGTAAGTTGGAAATCATAAAGAACCTTAAGGAAAATATGTCCTTCTGTTTCTTCAAACTCAATTCTTCATTTGAGTTTATTTGAAGTTGACTAAAGGGAGTTGTTAGCTTGTAAGAATAAAGTCATTATTCACTCCTACGCAGATGACAGAATATGACAGAAAAAGTAAACCAGAAATTGAATTCAAAATACTGGTGCCTAAATTTCACTTCACATTTCTCATAATTTATCCATCTTTTTTTTATCTTACTGATTTTTATACATTTTTCTTGAAAATAATGTCTTAATGGCTTGTGTTCTATGTGTGGTTTCAAAAACTGTCAGGAGGAATTGAGATTTGACATATTTTCTGAGTATCTCAGAAAAACAAAATTAAACATGAAAATCAGTCAAAAATTGTTTTTGACGTTTCTCGCCAATTTGACACTCTTAGGGGACAAGAAACCTTAGAGATTAAGATGCAAAATCTTCACACAAAGCCCCGAGTAAGATTTGCATAGATTTAGCGACAGTTATTTTTAAACATCAACCCCACATAGGCACAGTAAGAACTGACCACCACGTAGTGACCAGAGCTCAACATTCAGAGGAAAGTTAGAAGTGCTATAATTAAAATATCTTTTTCTATTTCTTATTGCTATGGGTTGTTGCTTATTTTCTAATGACCTTGTCTCCAACAGTGCACTGGTTATTTTTTTTCCTTCTCTCAGGCCCTTTAAAAATGTATGTGCGTATATCTGTATCTGTATATACAGCATGTAAATTAACCTTCAATAATTACTTTAATTTAAAATGTAATTTAAATGTCCACATTATTGTTTCATTTCTAAAGTCTCTAGTTCCAAAAGGCAAGATTATTGTAAATGAGAAAAGAAAAAAAAGACATTTTTATATATACTTGGAGGTGAAACCTCACAGCAAACTGAAGTCAATCTTATTTAATGTTCTTGTGAATTTAGAATGTGTGAAAAGTCCTCTAAGGTGTAAAAGTGACACACACTCCGTTGGTTTATGCATAGTCACACAGTTCCATAACATAAGAAATATACTTATTTTCTTTATAATTCTGTTTAATGCCCCCAAATAAACCACTGTAACATTATTTGCTCTGTAAAAATATGAAATAATAGCATAATTGTGGGAGCAAGGAAAGGTAACAAAGAATACGATATTAAATATAGACTTATTCAGACCTCCATGTTACTAAAATCAAAACTCCTCCTCCTACATGATAAAATGTAAATCACTTAACAGACAAATAGTGGTTTCTCTGAGATAGCAATTTGTGTATCCAATGGTATTTTGCATGTCAACTCTTATATAAGCACAGTTAATAAATGTCAGAACATTCAGTACAATTTCAATTTGGGCCAAAGTGGGGGCCCATTTTCAATCAGATACTTTGATATTTTTTGAAGGGACGTAGTTTTTTAACCATGCAAACCACCAGAATCTGCCATAGGCTTGTGGAAAGACAGGCCCTGCTCAATCAGTCCATGGACAGTTCAGATCATTTACATTTGCTATGCTAATATGCCACAGAGGAAAAAAACACTCATTTAGATTTCTTAGCACCTCAAAGGAAAATGTAAAAAAAAAAATTCCAATATGTAACAAGTAAAATGTTACGCACATCACAATGTTTCATTGTTTTCAGAGAGGGTTCACAGAACTTTTTGCCACACCTACTACTTTTCATGGATCTAAGATATCACTATCTAAGCCTGTCAACCATAAACTTACAAATTAACAAAGCGTGATCATGTGTTTCTCCCCATGTTAATCTAGAAGATCAATATTACAATTGTCCCCAGTTTGTTTCGGAGTGGTTGAGTGGAAGCGAACACACAGTGGAGAGAACATGAGCTATAGATCACACAGACCTGAGTTTGAATCCAGCTTCACCACATTCTAGTTACATGGCTTGGGTTATTACACTTTCAGAGCCTCAGGTTTCTCATGTAAAAAAAACAAAACAAATGATTCCCTCCTGCTAAGCTTAAGATGTATGTAACTCAAGTTTCCACAGTCCTCACAAGGCAATCAGTACAAATATAAAATTAATTTTATGTAACCTACAGGTCCTTTTTTAAATTGGTATTAATGAAATTCAGTTCATGCTATATTTTTCTGAGTTGTATAGATGTGACATTTCAGCGATTAATTCTTTGTCCACATAACTCGATTTAAAATGTGAAATGTACCTGGTGAGATGGCTCACACCTGTGATCCCAACACTCAGGAGGCCAAGGCAAGCAGACCACTTGAGGCCAGGATTTCAAGACTAGAGTCCTCAACATAGCAATACCTTAACTCTACAAAAAATTTTAAAAGATTGCCAGGCACGATGGCTCACACCTGTAATCTCAGCACTTTGGGAGTCGAAGGCGGATGAATTACCTGAGGTCAGGAGTTCAAGACCAGACTAACCAACATGCCAAAACCCAGTCTCTACTAGAAATACAAAAATTAGCTAGGTGTGGTGGCAGGTACCTGTAATCCAAGCTACTTGGGAGACTGAGGCAGGAGAATCGCTTGAACCCAGGAGGTGGAGGTTGCAGTGAGCTGAGATCACACCATTGCACTCCAGCCTGGGCAACAAAGTGAGATTCCAAAAAAACAAAACAAAACAGCAACAACAACAATGACAACAAAAATGCCAGGCACGGTGGACCATGCCTATAATCCCAGCACTTTGGAAGGCCGAGGAGGGCAGATCACCTGAGGTTGGGATTTCAAGACCAGCCCGACCAACATGGAGAAAGCCTGTTCCTACTACAAATACAAAATTAGCTGGGCGTGGTGGCACACGCCTGTAATCCCACTTACTCACAAGGCTGAGGCAGGAGAATCACTTGAACCTGGGAGGAGGATGTTGCATTGAGCTGAGATTGCGCCATTGCACTCCAACCTGGGCAACAAGAGTGAAACTCAGTCTCAAAAAAAAGCTAGCTAGGAATGGTGACATGCCCCTGTGGTACCGACTATTCAGGAGACTGAGGCAGGAGGACTACTCGAGGCCAAGAGTTCGAGATTGCAGTGACTATGATCGTGCCACTGCATCCCAGCCTGGGTGACAGAGCAAGACCTTGTCTTAAAAATCAATCAATCAATAATTTTTTAAAGTAAAATTCATTCTCTAGTCCTATTGCTGTCCACAGTCTCTGACTTCTGCTTGGTTCAATCCATTCTACTTTGTTCTTCAGTCTCCTCAACAAGTGTGTCATTAATGTTAAAAATGAGTTTTTAAAATGATTTACTTTTTAATCTAGTAGGAATTATTGTTACATGCCTAGTTCCTAGTGTCGTGTCTAACAGAGTAACTCTAAATAAAGAAAGGGAAAAAAAGGAAGAAAAAATTGGTTCAAAATATTAAACTCTGGAAATTGGGGTTAAAACACAATGTTCTGGTCCCTTTAATACAGATTATTTCTGTGTATTATCTAAAATGTATATTCTCAGCTAAGTGATCGTCAATTATGTAATTATATGACCATGGTAATTAGGATCAATTCTTTTAGTTATATATTTTGTCTTCAAAATATTTCGCTTTAATCACTTTCAAATTTCTAACTAGCCATTTTCAAGAGTTCTGACAGAAAATAAATACAGAAGTAATTTTAAATGAAAATCCTAGAAAGCATGCAGAACTGCAGTTGGGCACTTTAAAGTGATACTTACACCATGTGGGGAACTGGGCACTAATAAAGTTCCATGATTTTACAGAGTGATTCTAAAGAAAGAAGTAAAGTTTTTTGCAACACATGCTTCTTCTCTAGAATTGTTTCCATTCAGATATTTCACAGAAAACTTGGTAAATTCTGTCATTTGACTTTTTATCTCTATTCCCATATTAGCACTGTGTAAACTTTTATAGACAGTAAAGCAGTGATTTTATAACAAAAGACAGTGATAAAATTGTCCAAGTAACTTTTCTTCTACCCATATTTGTTTACTTTTGTTTATCCAAGTAGCCATGTAAGGAAAGCCTGTAAATCAAAAAGACCTAAAATATTAGAGTGCTACAAAATTTACAAAGATATATGTAGATTTTAAACTGGTAAACTAAAGTTTTGAGCTGAAAGTCTATGAGGAACTGCAAAAAAAGAAAAGAAAAGAAAAGAAAGCCAAAAGGGGTTTAGTATCTGTCCCAGTTATTTTTTTCTGTTCCTGCTTCCAGGACCAAATGAACTCAAGGCTAATTACAAAGACAAAAGACTGGTCACTTCTCTCAGAGTGAAAAGAAAAGAACAGAAAATGTGATTTAAAGCTCAACTTTAAGCATGAATAACAGATTGGAGAATGTGCCATAGAGGAACTCATTAAACAGTGAAGTCTGACATTTTGGAAGGTTCTGAATATTCTTTGACAATTTTGAGAATCCAAGTTTTTTTCTCATATGTGTGATTATTAAGGGGAAAAATGTGGATAGTACTGGGGTTGGAATCACATTGGTTTTAATTCATATTAAGGTTTAAAGTATGCGTCTAATTATTTGATTACCTTTTGGATATCATTTAGCTCTTAATATACTCCTTTTGTTTTTGTTTTGTTTTGTTTTTTGAGAAGGAGTTTCACTCTTGTTGCCCAAGCTAGCGTGCAATGGCCTGATCTCAGCACACTGCAACCTCCGCCTCCCAGGTTCCAGTGACTTTCCTGCCTCAGCCTCCAGAGTAGCTGGGATTACAGGCGCACACCACCACACCTGGCTAATTTTTTGTATTTTTCAGTAGAGACGGGGCTTCACCATGTTGGCCAGGCTGACCTCAGGTGATCCACCCGCCTCAGCCTCCAATATGCTCCTAATATATCATTTGCATTGCCTAAGTTGTTAGCGAAGTAAAATAATAAAGTTTGATTCAACAACTGATATAGGTCATTCTATCTCTTCGATTTGTTATTCCTGACTTTACCTTCCGAGTATTTATTCTACACTATAATAGCACAGGTTCTAGTATTCCCAAAGGTTTCTGGTGCTCTAGGCAGAGCTACACTGGTAACCACCTAAAGTCATGAGCAGCAAGTGGCCCAGACTTACTACTGTTAGTAATTCGTAGTCTGTATAATAAACTAGAAACCAACTACTTATTAGCTTGCCTCTTCCATGACTGAAAAACATTTTCATGAGCAATTTTGTAATTAACTAGTATAAGGAAGCCACATCTAAACATTTTTGTTTATTCAACTGGATTTTAAACTCCTTTCTTTTGGTATCTTCAAAAGTGCTTCTCTTGCTGAACACAACTCAAGTGTTACAAGTAGATGTAAGAGTAGGTGGACATCTTCCATGTGTCAGCAAAAGGCTTGAGCTGACAATGTCCTCAGATAAGAATGGCACAAGAGAAAGGGAAAGGTGAATCTGCTGCTAATTAGGCTAACGCCACTCATCTTCTGCATGATAGCTGGAGGTCTCCCTCAGACTCACTGCCAGGCAAACCCAGATATCACAACTTGGATTATCGATGCTGTGGACAGAGAGGAGCTGTGCTTTGGCAAGCTGACCTCTGGAACCGAAATAGGAATGTGGATGTGTAAAGCTACACTCAGGAAATTGGTAGTCTCTGCCTTTCTGACTCTTCCTGCCTTAGCATGTTAGTTGGTTCCACAAATATCTGCAAATGCTTCAGCTCTTGTTCCCCAATTGATGCTTACACAGCTGCCCTGACTAAGCAGCAGAACCAGTTCCCTACTGAAGGGAAATTGCATGTACCTATACGTGTGCCAGACCAAAGATTGGAGCATGGGAATGGGTGTATGCTTCAGAATTCAAATCTTTGTTTCTACACTTAATACATATGCAATGTTAGGCAAGTAAATTAACTTCTCTGTCTTCTCATTCTCATATAACTATAAAAGGTAAAAAAAAAAAAAAAAAAAAAAAAAAACTTCAGTAAATTGTTCTAAGGATTAGAGATGTCTGTAAAGAAACTTCCAGAATGGTACTGTTCAAAAGGTATTTGCTATACCATTATTTATTGTGTTTGTGTATATATATATATTTCTTTAATATTAATATTATTTTTGTGGACACTAGGGAAGAACCACCCATATCTATAAGTTTTCTGTGTTTGCTTTATTTTTTTACGATTTTTAGCTACGCATATTTTCTATTTGACTCATAAAAAGGACTTAAAGTGCAGACACTGGTTTATTCACACAAAGCTATAAATGATACATATATGATATTTATTGAGCCCCTAACATATTTCAGGCACTGTGCTCAGAAATTTACCTGTGTTATTTCATTTTTTCCGCTTTACTATGAGAAACTGAGTCATAATGTAGTTAAATACAATTTCCCAAAATCATAAGCTAGTAAATGGCAGAGCCAGAGTTTAATATCAAGTATGTTTCAAATCTCTCTACTGTAATGGCTCTCCCTCTGTGTAATATTGGAGTCTCAATCATCAGAGTAAAGATGCAGAGAAATGAGAAAATGAACAAATGTATAACTGATTAATGGGATGATAGAAGGGGAGGAGACTGCGCTTTCATAATAAGAGCATAGTCACATTAGAGTGGGGTCAAGTCCTCAGTTTTCTCCTGCCAACTGTATGACTTCAAGCTAGTTCTGCCACCTCCCTGCAATCATTGGTATCCTCACCTATGAAATGAAGCTATTAATAGAACTTGCATCTTGGGATGCTTGTGAGGATAAAACAGGATAAAATGCCTGGTATACCATAAGCATTCAAATAATATTCGGTGTGTTTACAATGGGTTCAAGAAGAGGAGGTTAATATATAGTAGAAAGATGTCACCTACATCTTACCCTTCTGCTTGAGACATCTCGTTAACAAGGCTCTGCTTGATGTGCAGGGTACCCACAGCAGCCAACATTCTTTAATACGGCCAGCAATGCAGAAATGTTACATTAAATCTACAATTTATTAAGCTTCTATCACAGGCCAGAGAGTTTGCTGGGCATATTGTATACAGTCCCTCAAATCTCACATCAAACTTGTCAGGTGCTACTCATCAACCCGTTTTACAGAAGCATATACACACGAATGGAAAGGTAAGGTGGCACATCCAGAATTATACATGCACAATTATACACTGGCACACCTGATGTTGAGTACTTTGAAGATTGTCTAACTCTAAAATATGCCTTTTTTTTTTTTTTTACTTTGAGACAGAATCTCACTCTGTTACCCAGTTGGTTTACTACAACCTCCATCCTCCAAGTTCAAGCAATTCTTCCACCCCAGCCTTCCAAGTAGCTGGGATTACAGACGTGTGCCACCACGCCCAGCTGATTTTTGTATTTTTAGTAGAGATGGAGTTTCCACCACGTTGCCCAGGCTGGTCTCAAACTCCTGGTCTCAAATGATCTGCCTGCCTCCACCTCCCAAAGTGCTAGGATTACAGGCATGAGCCACCGCACCTGGCCAGCTCTTTTTTTCTTTTTCTTTTTTTTAAAATAAAACAAAAAACAATATTACGCTCTGTCACCCAGGCTGGAGTGCAGTGGCAAGATAATAGCTCACTGCAGCCTTGAATTTCTAAACTCAGGTGATCCTCCCATCTCAGCCTCCTGAATAGCTGGGACTACAGGCACTCACCATCACACTCAGCTAATTTTTTTGTATTTTTTTAATTTTGGTTTTGGAGATGGAGGGTGTTGCTATATTGCCCAGGCTACTCTTGCACTCCTGGCCTCAAGTGATTCTCCTGCCTCAGCAACCAAAAGTGTTAGGTTTACAGGCCTGAGCCTCACCTAGCCTAAAATGCACATTTTTTACGATACTTTCTTCCCTCTTGCTAAGATTGCTTATTTCCATTTTAGACACTGGATCTCAAGAGTCTTACATTGTTGGTGAGGTTAGGGATATGGCCAAAGTTCTTCCATTTCTTGACTTTGGAAGGCTTACATTTTGTGTGTTTTTGTTTTGTTTGCTTGTTTATATATATATATTTTTTTTTTTTTTTTTTGATATTTGGAGTGAATTAGAAGGTGCCCAAGAGAACCTGAATATCTAAGTTTCTCATTGCACTCAAACATCAAAGATAAATTGGAAAGCATTTCCAGATCCAAAAATAATTGAGAGGGAATCTATCCATTGGAAATTAATACAAGATAAATCTCTCTAGAACGTATATGAGGCATATTTTTTTATAGATTAGTCTTGCAGCTATATCTTATGTTTATGAAATTTCTAATATCATTTTATGTAACTGTGTCCCAGAAACCATCTACAACTTTTTAATTTAATCTTAACATATATTAACATGTAGTTAATATATGTAACATATATTAAAATTGTGTGGAGCTCTCATAATTATCTAATCAATCTAATAAAAAATCTAATCTCCTTTTAGGAAATTTACATTAATACAACATGCATATAATCAATAGTTACATTATTGTTTATCTTACTTTGTAAGTCTTGTAAATACATGAAATTCAAATAAAATAACAATTATTCTAGTTAAATGCCAATGATTAAGTCAATGGTTTAAACTTTATATGTTTCCTAGGTGTCCTATAATATGTTATTTCTTGTTCTACTAGCTTCTGTGAAGGTTAAATCTTGAATATTTTAATTTTTAAATTTGAGGCTGGTAGGCCATTATATGCATGTTTTCATCAGGTTTGTATTGTTTGCCAGAAAACCATCATAAATATTATAATTTCATCAATGGTTGATGGATATTTTCAGCTAAATATGTGACATTCTCTGTTGTTATGTAGGTTATACTTTTTTCAACAGAGTTTACATTTTGGGATGTTCCTTCAGACATTTACATTTTTCAAGAGTTGATATTTCCAATTTAATCACTTTTTAAAAAGTTAATTTAGTGACAGCTCCATAACCAGATAATTAGTCTTCATTTTAGTCTACCCAGCATGAATAGCTTTTCATTACTTTATGTTTCCATCTAGGTAATGTGTGTCTTGATACTACTGCACTTGGAAACATACATTTATTAAATAAAGACTTGGAGTAAGTGAAATATATTTCCTTAACCATTTGTAAGTTGCAGCTATCAACTGTTTCAATGAGCTTTGAAAATAAGTGAAAGTAGCAGAATTCAATAGAGTGGCTAGAAAATTTCACCTTACCTATTGCAGATTTTAGAATCAATACAGTAAATATGTTAATAGAAAAAAATCTTAAAAGATTCCTTATGGAAAATAATGAAGCTTTAAAATTTAATGACTAATTGAAATACCAGGCCCCTTTTGTATGACTATGGCTTCTCTCATTATACTAACTCAGAAATTGAACTGGACTGCAAGGCACAGAGAAAGTCTTTGAGAGACTGATCTTTGTTGCAAGAGACTCTTTAAGCTGCATTATATTGTTCCTAAGCCTAATTTTATTATTTCTAGGGAATCTGATGTACTCTGTCGCTAAGTACCAAGGAACCACAAAACCCAAGAAACAGTGCATTTGCTGAATCATATATCAAACTGAGAAGAGATTTGTTAAAAATAATTCTTTTGAAGAGTATATTCAGCCTCAATTGTATATCCTCGGCTGGCCACATGCTGGTTTTCTCTCTTGATTTCTACCCCTTTAACTTTCCCTTTATGTCTTCCTCCTAGTTTTAAAAAGAGCATTCCAGCCTCTGATAATGACTTACAAGCTTTATTATAAATTATTGGTGCTTTGGAGGTATAACAAAGAGGACGATTTTTCTTAAGCTGTGATAAAACCAGTCATATCAGAAGAGCTCTGTGTGTGTTTGTGTGTATGTGCATCTATGTTCGCTAGTTCTAGAATGTTTATAAAGCAGACAAGTTTTCTTTGAAAATTGTTATATTATTAATTTTTAAGAATGTAATTGCAGTAAGCGGCATAAGAGTACCTTGCAAATCTCTCCAAAGGGACAAGATAAAGCCACCATGGTTCAAAAGTTCAGAACGCAAAGCTTCAAAGTGTGAGCTGGGAAGAAAGGAAATTCCTCTGGGATCACTATCATTTTCTTACATTCCCACCAATGCTTTGCTGGTTTGTTCTGAAGAACCATTCTCACAGACCCCTCATTACAATTTCTGCTGTGACTGGCCACAGTTACTTGAAACTTGTGTTAAAAGACAAGCTATTTATCCACATTGTCATTTTGCTTTTCTGTGGCCAGGGGATTAATCGTTTCTCAAGGGCCTACCTCTACCATTTCCTTTACTTTCGGGAAAGGAGATTTTAAGTAAATACCACTGTATGACCACAGCTTATTCTTCAAATAGAAATGTAATATATCATTTAAAGAAAGAAAATTACCGGGAGATAATTTTAGCCAGAATTCACTTATTTAATGCATATTTGAGAGGTGACCTCACTTCATGGCCAAATCAAGTCTAAAAGTACCCTTCTGAATACATGAAAAACTAATGTCTTCATACAAGTGAGCCTTGTGGGCTGGCTGGGTGACAAGCATTTGTTGCCTTCCATTTTCACCAGCTTAATTCTGCAAGCTGGAGAAGCGCTAAATGGAAAGTGACAGAAGTGTCTTTCCAGGAAACAAAATTGGTTAGGATACATGAGGACTGATGCCTGGTTCAGGCAAGAATCAATGGAATGAATTCAGTATTAGCATTTTAAATGGCTCAGGTAAAATGATAAATAAGCCAATAGCATCTCACCAAAATATATGCATGTAAAAATGAATATTTAGGACCAGATAATTTTCAAAGAATGAATTCATTATATATTAACACTCATGTAATTGCTTTAGAGTGATTTAATTTTTTAATTAGTTTCTTCTATTAGCTACATAAAGTCACTTATGTCATCCTGTTACTATTCATGGTAAATTTATGAAATACATGTTATTTTCATCTTATGAGCAAGAAAAATTGAGTTGGAAAAGAACTAAGGAGCTTTGATTAATATTACATATTTTGTCTGTGTTCCAGAATTCAAGTTCATATCTGTCTTATTCTTCATCCATACTTTTCCCATTACACTATGAAGTTCTTCCTTTGACATCCACAAATTAACGTATATTCACTTATTTGTATATAATCACATATAGCAATAAACTATGCTAGAAAAATTGCATTTGAGAAATATGTTATAAAGAATGACAAAAGCCCATTTTTATTCCAAACATAATGTACTATAATTAATTGCCCACCATTTTCTCTGCGATATCCCTACCTCTGAAACTATAACTGAAATGTGTTACTTCCATTAATACAGAGAGATGATTGTAACAGGAATAAAAATTTTTCTACAGAATAAAAATAAACTAAACATTTCTATTTTTTCTAAATATGTAGAATTTGCCAAGGGTTCAACTGCCTAACACCTGTACAAACTACTTATATACCCAGATTTATTATCAATTTGTGTATGGATGGATGAATGTATGTTAGATTGTATATGTCAGATGATGTATTAAAACATGAAGAACAAACATATGTATTTGGCAGAAATAGACATCTCCACTGTTTCTATAAAAAAAAAAAAAAGGCTACACATGTAAACAAACTAATTTCTCTTTAGTTGTCAAAAGAGTGTTTCATCAAGTGTGTGTTGATTGCTTTAGACTTATGGGCACAACAGTTCAGAGAGCTCAAATGAAAACCATAACATTTACATTTTTGCACGTGCTTTACAATTCAAAAGAATGCTATTAATATCTTAAAGGCCATTTATTGAGCAAAACTAAGAGATGCTGGATTCAATTAAGAACTTACTAACTTGATTCAATTCAACAAATGGTTCTATACTATACCCTTGGCTAAGTCAGGAAGTGTGTGGCAAAGGGAATCCCATGGCAGGCAGTGCAAAGGTGAGTAGGATCTAACCTGGAGATAATTTAAATTAAATTTAATTAAATCACAAGGATAGTTAATCTGTTCTTATAATAGCCTTACCAAATTTTATTTTGATCATATCTAAATGGAAGCTCTGGCAAATTCACTGTTTTGCATCTGGTACTTAAGTTTCTCAAATAACTATATTAAAAATGGTATTTTTCTTTTTTCAGTCGTTAGCTCAAGTCTCTTGAGAATTACATCTACCACCTTAACAAATTCTTTAAAGGAAATTGTAGGAACTCTCTTTTTCACTCAATGAGCTGTAAAACAAAAATATGATGAGGTTCCAGAGTCCCCCCCCCCCCCCCCCCCGCCAAAAAAAAAAAAATCTTATCTGCTTGATGAGATTCTACTCCTGAAAAGGATTTTGTGTTTGGAACTGAGCCACATTTCCCTACCTGCCATTCAAAAAGAATGTTTATTTGGATTGATTTCCTTTCGGGGAATTTGTTGTTAGTTGAAAATATTTTTTTTTTTAATTTCTTCAATCACCTGGAAAGTACTTTGGTTTGTTATTTCCTACTGACTCCTATCTAAGGTTTTTTGAATGCGGAGAAAGGTGTTGATTATATTTTATTGCTAGTAAGAAGCATGGCTAGGCTGGTGCTCTTTGTACCCATTGGTGAACATACGTGCATTTATTTATATACATAAATGCACATAAATGTATATATTATATACATAAATATAAGTGATGGCTTTTTCACATTAAGGATGAATCTGGTTATGTGTGGTAGCTCAGACCTGTAATCCCAGTGCTTTGGGAAGCCAAGGTGGAGGATTGCTTGAATCTAGGTGCTTGAGACAAACCTGAGGAACATAGCAACAGTCTGTCTTTACAAAAAATAAAAGAAAATTAACCAGGCCTACTGGTGCACACCTGTAGTCCTAGCTACTCTGGAGGCTGAGGTAGGAGGAACGCTTTAGCCTGGGAAGTAAAGGATACAATGAGCTATGATCCTGCCATTGCACTCCAGTCTGGGCAACAGAGTGAGATCATGTCTCAAATAAATAAATTAATTAATTAATAAATAAATTAATTAATTAAAATTAAAATACAAAAAGGATGAATCACTTAGAAAATAGCATTATCAACTGCTAACAGGTCCATAGTTTTGTTTTTGTTTTTCACTTTTTCTTTTCTGAAGATTTTGTAAAGAGCTATTAAGTGTGAGTATACATCAAAGCTGTGTTTGTATTTCACAAGTTAACAGCACAAATATCCAGCTAAAGAACCTTGGCCTGTGGACCTGAGGGGTCTTTGTAAACAGAGGCCCCTGCAGGAAGATAAGCTGAGACCCCAGTTCAGCTGCTTCAAAGACTAACATTTGCATCTCCTCAAGCTTTGGCTTCCTTTCCTCCTTTATTTTTTATTTTTATTTTATTTTGAGACGGAGTCTCGCCCTATCCCCCAGGCTGGAGTGAGCGGCGCCATCTTGGCTCACTGCAAGCTCCGCCCCCCGGGTTCCCGCCATTCTCCTGCCTCCGCCTCCCGAGGAGCTGGGACCACAGGCGCCGCCACCTCGCCCGGCTAGTTTTTTGTATTTTTAGTAGAGACGGGGTTTCACCGTGTTAGCCAGGATGGTCTCGATCTCCTGACCTCGTGATCCGCCCGCCTCGGCCTCCCAAAGTGCTGGGATTACAGGCGTGAGCCACCGCTCCCACCTCCTCCTTTATTTATATTTAATTTGTGCCTAGTCTTTGCCCAGACCTGGTGGCAAACCCTTAGGCCAAGTTCTAGCAACTCAATGGGCAACATGCTTCAGTAGTCCACTGAAAATTATCACTTTACCTATTTCTTATTTCAGGTTATTATATATAAAATTTTTGCCTTACATCTTACCCTGAGAGAGTATAAGAAGTATAAGAAAATGCTTTGATAAAGGAAATCATTATAAAGTTCAAGTTATAACATTATATTAATAAGAATACCATAGAAAATAATTATAATATTCATATCATTATTATTGTTAAATGAAATGAATAATATAATCAACCACTACTGTAATGGAAAGAAAAATCCAACATCTTATACCTTATTATCAATAGCATTGTCTTCATGTATGACGGGCACCATATTTCAGCATGTCACAGATAATTAACACCTTATCTACTAACTACATACACAAGAGACATGGCATGACTTTTTCTGAACATTAGATTTCTAATTTCAGTGTAATAATGAACATTTACTAAGCTCTGACTATGTATGAGATCTTGTGCTAGGGAAGAAAATGATAATGATAGATGAATTAGACATTTTTGCCACCCCATCCCATCCCAAAGGGCTCACAGTCTAGTTCAAACACAATAGACAATATCACCTTGTAATGGGGCTTTGACTGCATTTGATAAGCTGCATCTCTGAGTAGATGGGGACACGGGTGGGGATGGGTGATAAACTCAAGAAAAAAGAGCATGCCAAAATGATGAAGTTACAATGAGTTATGGCAGTGCAAGAGGTTTTGAGTCTCTCTTGACTGAGTAACATTTTTTCCTTTTTAATTTTGGTGGTTCTGTTAACAAATCACAGGATTTACATTTCTAGAAGAGTCTTGCAAACAGATTAGTCTTTTCTCATTCATATAGCAAATAAAATTATCTTTTATTTGAAAGACAACAAATTATGACAATCTTGAAAATAGGAAAATTCTAGTAAAGCACCTTGATAAACATTACATCTGAAAACATAAAAATTCTAATAAACAGGCTTGATACATATTACATTTGCATGCAAATATTCTGAAGCTATTTTGTTAGCCTTTTAATCCCCCCTTTTTATTATTTTTCTTCTCTTTTTAAAACTTGATACTCTATTATTTAGACAAAGGAAAAATGTTTGGTGAATAGCTGGCCAGAAACTGTCATAATCTCAGTAAGTCCCATAAATTAAGTAATTGAATCTTCACAAAATATGCATTATTTCTCATCTGAGTTTACAGATGAGGAAAGCAACTTGGCCAAGGTCAATTACCTAGCAAGGTGATTACCTAGCTTGAAGGACTGCAACCCAAGTGTTCTGGTTACTATGTTCATGTTTCGCTAAGGCTTTGTAATTTATTTACTTACGTATTCTTTTCTGACACAGCCTCTTACTGTGTTTAAGGAACCTCTCTGATACTGCATTTACTTTTGCTGACCTTCATCGTAGACTTAAGTGTCTAAATACCTACAAAATTTGTCGCTTGAAATGTGCCTTTTTACTTAGTCTTTGGAACCATCTATTCTTAGAAATGTTTTTGGCCTCTCTTCCCCAGCGACTGGTAGCCCTTAGAGGGCTTTGTGGGGTAGTAATGGTTTATTTCAGTTGGCTAAATCATACCATTCAAAAAAGCAAAAGTAGTAAACAGCTTAAAGGCAGCTAAGACATGCCCTCATTTTCTCATCTTTCATAATAGCCCGTCCTCACTCTGTACAAGGATTCCTTTTGAATTAAAAAAAAAAATCATATGATAATAATAATACAGTCTATGAAATAATAAGAAGATACTAGGAATGCAGACATGCTGTAATATGAATTTGTATCTTATGTTACATGTAAATATGTGTGAAAAACAGTAATATTTATAACATGGAAAATACATTGTGTTTTAGTTGATGTCATTACTTACTGTGTATTTGTGTTCTTGGATCTTTGAAACAATTCTCAAGTGATCCTCCTACATAGAAGGCTTCAGACCATATGTTAGAAATGAATGCTGGGTGCAGTGGCTCACATCTGTAATCCCAGCACTTTCGGAGGCCAAGGCGGGCAGATTACCTGAGGTCAGGAGTTCGAGACCAGCCTGGCCAACATGGCGAAACCCCGTCTCTGCTAAAAAATATAAAAATTAGCCAGGCATGGTGGGAGGCGCCTGTAATCCCAGCTACTTGGAAGGCTGAGGCAGGAGTATTGCTTGAACCCAGGAGGTGACGGTTGCAGTGAGCCGAGATTGTACCATTGCACTCCAGCCTGGGCGACAGAGCGAGACTGCATCTTAAGTAATTTAGATCACTGTTACTTGATCCCTTTTTAGCATCTTTGTGTCCATTTAACATTCCAAAAAATGTCAATGGTGATTTTAAAGTTGCTTCTTCTGTTTTCCCCAAGCTTTCTTTTCCTAATTAACTTTTGAAGGAAACTATAATTCTTCCTCTGAGAAACATGTGTCTTCTAATTTTTATTATTTTTAAATTCTGTCCTTTAATTTTAACCACAGTCAATTTATGACTATAACTGTCAAAACACAAATCTTTTTTGACATCCCAGCACAGATTTTAATTGCCAGTGTTCTTAGCATTGAAAAAAAAGTTTCCAAACTTTGTTTCTCCAAAACTCTTCTTACAGACATGCTGTAAATTATATACATATATTGATTAGCCTGAAGGCATGACACAGATATAACCAGATCTCAAATATGCAAGATTAATGACCATGGAATAGACATTCCTAAAGTGGGCAGATAATTGGACGTACAGAGTCTCGTCTGCCACTGAATTTAAACTCTGAAAATAAACTCAATGTTGTCCAATGTCCCATGTTTTGTTGGTGTTTTGGTTAGAGAATTAAAAACTGGCAATATGTCATAAATCTCTGAACTGAAGACTCACTTCAGAGAATCTGAAAGATAGAGGTAGAAACTAAAAAATGGAACTAAGTAATTTTACAGATAGCATTCAGAACAGATGCTGTTTTCCAGGTAAATGAAACATGGAACAATATGTAACTAGAGGATTATCGACATTATTTTGGACACAATACCCCATAGTTAGGTCATTGTTATTTTACAACTCTGTGAAATAACCTTTTCAGACTGAATAACATTTTCACGTAAGCCCACAGATGCTCATTGTCATCAACATAATTTTTATTTGCATTAATCGCTTAAATGGGAAATGTGAAGTTGTTTTCAAACCACATTTGAATGGCACCACAATGACCAGCATTTTCTGTTTAATCTTTAGGTTGTATTTTTAGTATGTCCACTGAAAACATTACAGAGAAGGGCTGGTAAGTAGCCTCATGTGCGACTGGACTGGTGACACTTTATAACAATTAGTAATCTTGTCTACACAAGGAAGCCCTCCAGCCCAAAGCAGGAACATAATGGTTCTCTTTATATTGATTTCCATTGAGTCACATTGTGCTTTACTACCTTGCAAACTGTTGAAATGAATGATTAGTCTGAAAACATAGTCAATGTTTTAGAATAGTTGAGACATGAAAACAAACCAAACACATTCTTATTTTGCATTGTAAATCTCATTGCTAAGAGGAATTTTATATCAGGCAATGCAAACTACGTGGTCATCTTGAAACCAGGTGAAAAGTGATTACTGACTTCATACAATATTGCTGAAAACCAAAGCCTAACAAATGATTAAACCTGAATTTAAATTCTGTGTTCACTTTAATCATATATGATTCACATTCACATCAGCATTTGCTGTTGAGCAATACAATGTCTTTTCTAGACTTTGGTTTATATTTTGATGCTTTCATTTACTATTCAGGTTGGAAATGACATCCTATGTAAATGCTTTCATGCAAATTTGAAATTGCAGCTAAGTACCAGAAAGGAAAGCAAGAAGTACATGAATTAATAAAAGTTAAACTATCCCAGTTAATCTCCTACAAAGAAGCCCTGTGTGGCTCAATAATGTTGGCAGCTCATGGTATAAACATGATGTTTCCTCACCAGTTTCAAGTTCACTGCCCATTATGAAATGCATTATAACAAACATTTCAAGTGAAAGCTTTACAGGGAGGAACGTGATTCAGTATGTAACAGTGAACACTTGCTGTGATTTCTGAAAATCCTAATTGAACCGGTGAGAGGGTGAACGGTCAGCTGTTTTTGAAACATCTTTAAAAAGTTATAAATAAATTGGGGGCAAGTAGGTTTTTCCACTATAGGTACATGGAAATTGAACAATATTTTTATTTATGTAAAACAATACTAACCTGGATGCCAGTGCAAAGAAAAGCTTTGTAAGGGTATAAGGTACAGAATAACTTATCTGAGTATTTAGAAATTTGAAATGGGGCCGGGTGCGGTGGCTCACGCCTGGAATATCAGCACTTTGGGAGGCCGGGGCGGGCGGATCAGGAGGTCAGGAGATCGAGACCATCCTGGCTAACACGGCAAAACCCCGTCTCTACTAGAAATACAAAAACCAGCCGGGCGTGGTGGCGGCGCCTGTGGTCCCAGCTCCTCAGGAGGCTGAGGCAGGAGAATGGCGGGAACCCGGGGGGCGGAGCTTGCAGGGAGCCAAGATGGCGCCGCTCACTGCAGCCTGGGTCACAGAGCGAGACTTCGTCTCAAAAAAAAAAAAAAAAAAAGAAAGAAAAGAAATTTGAAATGTTACTCACTTGGAGAAAGCTTTGGTTCACTGCAGAAGTCAAGCAACCAACCTTATGAATTTTGTTGATTCATTATTAAACTTCTAATAAGAGGTAAACTATAACATTACTATATTTCAGCAAAAACATTTGACAATCTCCTGCATTGCTGAGAACTGCAGTTACATGGAGCTGTATCTGCCGTGCTTTGTTTTGATGTGACGCATTTGATAGTCACACAGAACTAGGATCTAATTTAGTATTTTCGTGAAGATACTGTCTTGGTAAACATGGGAAAATAATCTGTTTAATTTCAGATAATAGTAATATCTCCTCATGAGAGAATGAGTATGTGTACAATAATGAATAAGTTTAACATGGACCTATTTATACTTTGAAGTAATCCTTACAGATTCTTTGCTGATATTCTAAAATGCATGAATTTCTGTACATTCATGCAAAACTCAAGATTCCAAACTCAGCATTCTTCTGTTTGCATATGACCTTGCAAGTTCGCATTATATATGTCCCTGACAATATTCTTGGTGATTCCTATAGTTATTTTATAAACTATGTTAAAAATTAAGGATAGTTAGTAAAGCAATTGAAAATGCAAAGCTGAATGAAGCAGAGAACCTACTTCAAGGTGCTGAGAGTACATGTTCAAGGTTGTGATTTACACTTACATTTCACATGGTAGGCCTATTTGTCTCAAGCAACAACTAATTGCAATATATTAAAGGTCACTTTATGTATCAATCTTATAGTCTGAGAATGAAAATATTTATATTATTGAAAATAAAGCACTCTTTTCTGTATTTTCCTGTTGAAATACATATTGCCACCTTTATTTATGCAGAAGAAAGAATATCAAGACTGCTCTTAATGACCTGAGATTTTTAGACATATATTTGAGTGTCTTATAAGAATGAATAAATGCAATGGATTCTTCTAAATAGCTCAGTTCAGCTCTCTTTTGCCAGATGAGAGCTATATTGCTCAGAAAATCAAAATGAATAACCAGATAAATCAATATTTTTTGGACTTAAAAATGAAAGCAGTATTATAGAGGACATTCTCCAGGCTCTGAAAAACCAAGTTGTCTATGTCTCAGAGAAATAAAATAGGTAACAGATACTTAACTCAGTTTTGAGAAGAGAAATTGCAACCTTATAATAAATAGTGGAAATAAAGTATGGGTTCACCCTGCTCCTGTTCCACACACAAATACGCTAAATGCACATATATGAATATAAAAGTGCCCAAGCAAAGGCATAGAAGATATTTCAGACTTATGAGGGCTCCGTTTGGCTGGTTTCTTGTTTTATTTATTTATTTATTTATTTATTTATTTATTTATTTATTTTGGTATAAGTATAAGGAGTACAAGTGCAGTTTTAGAGTTTTGTTTATTTTTTTAAAAAAACTGTTTTGTTTTTTATTAAAACAAACAAACAAACAAACAAACTCTGTTTTTTGCCCTGTTTTGCGCTGTTGCTGAGGCTGGAGTGCAATGGCACAATCACTGCTCACTGCAGCCTGAACATCTTGAGCTCAAATGATCCCCCCGCCTCAGCTTCCCAAGCAGCTGGGACTAAAGGTGTGCAGCACCACACCTGGATATTTTTTGTGTTTTTTTGTTGAAGTGGGTTTTCGTCATGTGGCCCAGGTTGGTCTGGAACTCCTGGGCTCCAGTGATCTTCCTGTCTCAGCCTCTCAGAGTGCTGGAATTACAGGTGTGAGCCACCACATTTGGCCCAAGTGTAGTTTTTTTTTCTTAAATATATTGTATAGTGGTGAAGTCTGGGCTTTTAGTGTAACCATCATGAGAATAATGTACATTTTCTCATCCCTTGGCTCCCTTCCACCCTCCCACTCTTCCAGTCTCCAGTGTCTATTATTTCACATTGTATGTCCATGTGTCCATTTAGCTCCCACCTATAAGTGAGTACATGTAGTATTTGACATTTTGTTTCTGAGTTGTTTTACCTAAAATAATGGCCTCCAGTTCCATTCATGTTGATTCAAAAGACATGATTTCATTTTTCTTTATTGCTGAATAGTATTCGTGTGTGTGTGTGTGTGTGTGTGTGTGTGTGTGTGCAGGTGTATGTTTGATATAATGATTTTTTTTTCCTTTGGATAGATACCCAGTAGTGGGGTAGTGGGATTACTGGATTAAATGATAGTTTTTGTGCAGAGAAAAGTAACTTCCTCCAATTACGTTTCTTACACACCCACACACAGACACACACTTATTTTAAGATCTTAGTTTCTCTATGCATTTTGTATTCTTTACTTGATGTTTTCTTTTATTCAGTGCAAACTCACTGTGTAACAATTTGAGGAGATTCCTGGAAACAAAGTCTGGGAATTTTATAAAGTCAAGAGCTAAAGAGGACTTTCTGTTCCAAGACCTGATATAGAGATTTGGTTTAAAAAAAAAAAAAAGGCCTTGCTGAATTGTCTGCTGAGCTTATAAAGGAAGAAATATTTTGCAGTATTTGGTGATGATACTAGAAGCATGCACATCGGGTCCCATACTCCAGGAAATAACTTACTTTGATTCATGAGAAGGTGGTGAAGCTTAGTAAAAATGACACATGAAACTCTGCAAATGGAGGACTATCTTATTCCATTGGCCATTCTTGGCTGCTTTTTGTTTATTAAAGTTGCTGTGTGTCATGTGAAGGCGAAGTGTATCGCAAAACATTTCCTCGGCCATTGGTGGTTAAACCATGATGGGCCTGAGTAATCAAAAGGCGGAAATAGCACTGCCCGTACTCTAGCTATGCGGGCTGCCTACATCTGCAGAAGTCGTTCAAGATGGTGACTTAGGAAGCATCAGCTACTGTATGACATCAGGGCTGTACCAGACAGAGGGCAGCTGGGAGAGGAGCTGCTCCGTCTTCCCATTTAATCTGCTATACGAGACTGTGGCCCCGGTATAGTAAAATAAATTATGCTAGGAGATTCAAAATAGCATACCACAGATGATATAAATGGCATAACATCGATAACAAAATTCGTTTTAATATAAGTAAAATAAAATACCTTTTCTCCTAATATGTTGACAACTTGAACTATGCATTTTGGAAAGTGGGTTTAACCTTATCATTAAAGTACTTCCTTGGTAATCTTTTCTTGCTTTTTTTTTTGGTAACAGCTTTTGTTGAGATATAATTCACATGCCAAAAAACTTACCTACTAACGTGTATACAAATCAATGTTTTAAAAATTATATTTGCTGTGCAAAATTTACTACAATCGTAGACCATTTTTATTGTATCAAGAAAGCTCTTCACCTCCATCCCTAATCTTCTCTCCCTCCCCAGCCTTAGGCAACTAATAATCTACATTTTCTACATATAAATGTGCCTTTTCTGGACATTTTATGTAAATCGATTCATATAATATGTTGTCCTTTGTCACTGGATTCGTTCACTTAGCATAATGTTTTCAAGAATCATGCATTCTGTTGCATGTATCAGTACTTTATCCCTTTTCATTGCCTAATAATATTCCATTGTACGGAAATAACATGTTTTGTTTGTCTTTGCACCAATTGATGGACATGTAGATTGTTTGCACATTTAGACTATTATGAACAGTGCTGCTATAAACATTTATGTGCAAGATTTTGTGTAAACGTAGACTTTTATTCATCTCGTGTATATACCTGAAGTGGATTGCTGGGGCATTTGTTAACCATATGTTTTAATCTTTTGAAGAATTGCCAGACTATTTTCCAAAGTGGCTATACCATTTCACATGGCTATGAGCAATCAGCATTGCATGGAGGGTTCCAATTTCTACATATCCTACACAGCACTTTTTTATCACAGCCATCATAGTGGTTGTGAAGTTATATCTCATTGTGAATTTCAATTTTCATTTCTCTGATGGCTGTAACTTTGAACAACTTTCCATGTGTTTATTGTTCATATATATACATTTGGAGGTATATCTCTTTTGATTGGGTGATTTTGTTTTTATTATTGAGTTAAAATATGTCTTTGTATATTTTAGCTATAAGTTATCAGATTTGCAATAATTTTGTAATATTCTGTGGGCTGTATTTTTACTCTCTTCACAATATCTATATTTGTCCATTATTGCATCGCTATAAAGAAATACCTGAGACTGGATAATTTATTAAAAAAAAGAGGTTTAATTAGCTCAGTATTCTGTGGGCTTTATAGTATTCTGTGGGCTTCACAGGAAGCATGGTGCTAACATCAGCTTGGCTTCTCCTGAAGCCTCTATGAGCTTACAATCATGGTGACAGGTGAACGGGGAACAGGGACATCACATGGCAAAAACAGGGGCGAGAGAGAGAGAGAGAGAGTGGGCGGGAAGGTGCCACACAGTTTTAAATGACCAGCTCTCCCAAGAACTAACTCACTATCTTAAAGGCAGCACCAAGCCATGAGGGATCCACCCCCATCATTCAGAAACCTCCCGGCAGGTGCCATCTCCAGCACTGGGGATTACATTTCAACATGAGATTTGGGCAGGGATAAATATCCAGACAATATCAGTATTCTTTGAACTAAAAAAAGCTTTTTAATTTTGGTGAAGTCCAATTTATCTACTTTTGTTGCTGTTGTATTTGCCTTTGGTTTTGTGTCTACGAAACTACCACCAAATTCAAGATCATTAAGATTTACCGCTATGTTTTCTTCTAAGGGTTTTATATTCTTACGTTTCAGCCTTTTAACTATTTTGACTTAGTTTTTTATATGGTATGAGCTAAGGTTCCAATTTTGTTCTCTTAAATCTACCTTACATCTTATATCTTATATCAGTTGTCTCAGAATGATTTTTTTGAAAAGACAATTCTTTTCTAATCAAATAATATTGCACCATTGTTGAAAATCAATTGACTGTGATGTAGGGTTTATGCCTGGACGCTCAATTATGTTCCACTGATCTGCAATTTTATCCCAATGCCATTTCCACACTGTCTTGATTAGCGTATCTTTATAGTAAACTTTGAAATTGGGAAGTGTGAGGTCTCCAGCTTTGTTCTTGTTTTTCAAGATTGTTTTGGTTATTCTGGTTCTCTTGCATTTTCATGTGAATTTTAAGATTTACTTGACAGTTTTGCTAAACAAGTACATTTTATATGAAGATATATTACACTGCAAAATAAAATAAAATGAAAGAATTATGGGGCAAGGTTGTAACTTGATAATTTATACCTATTTATTTTGTGACTATGTGAAATATCTCAAATATAATTTTTAAATATGACTTCTATACAAAATTAAAATACAGTAGAAATTGTATTGAAAACGATGTTTTATATTAGGTGCATCAATGAATGAATGTGTTTTTGTTTCATTTCACCACATTTCATTAGTAGAATTTCTAGCAATCAGTGCCCATTAGACTTTTTATTTATGTGAATTAATAATCCATACATGAACAACAAAAATTCAGGATCAATAATTCTTAAGTAATTACAGAAAACTTAGCACAGCTATTTATTCCAACTTGGTATTTAATTATAAAGTGTAGGCCAGGCGTGGTGGCTCATGCCTGTAATCCCAGCACTTTGGGAAGCTGAGGCTGGCAGATCATGAGGTCAGGAGTTTGAGACCAGCCTGACCAACATGGTGAAACCTCAACTCCACTAAAAATAAAAAAATTAGCCAGGCATGTGTCACGCACCTGTAATCCCAACTACTCAGGAGGCTGAGGCAGGAGAATTGCTTGAACCCGGGAGGCGGAGGTTGCAGTGAGCTGAGATTGTGCCACTGCACTCCAGCCTGGGCAAAAGAGCAGGACTCCGTCTCAAAAAAAAAAATTACAAAGTGTACATATTTAATATTTAGAAAAGAAAATAAGCATTACTAGTTCAACTATTGACAAATTTTTTTCAAAGATTTGAAAGGCATATATTGCTTTCTTAACAGACAATATATGATTCAGTAAGTACATTTCTCTAAACTAAATAAAGGTATAAAGTGAGCTCCAAGGGTAAATTTACATATTAATAGAATTAATCCATCTATTTAGTTGATAATGTCTGTATTGATTTCATTCACGCTCTTTTTTCCACCAAATATTGGAATGTGAATTTATGTTGGAAGAAATATCTAAAGAACCTACAAGGACAAGAATATTGTTTGTTTGGTTAAATAGATTTGATCAGTTCTTATTTCAAGATTGAAAAAAAAACTTACAAAGTACCTATTATATGATAGACTTAATAGAGTGATTTTACATACAAATAATCACATATAACTCATTCTGTCCAGATATTGTATGTCCTCCCACTTTTACAATGAGGAAACTGAATTCCTACAAGTTCAAGTGGCTTGACCCAAATCAGCTAAATAACTGGTAAAGCTGGTGTATTAGTCTTTCCTCAGGCTGCTATGGAGAAATACCCAAGACTGGGTAATTTATAAAGGAAGAGGTTGAATTGACTCGCTGTTCTGCGTGGCTAGGGAGGCCTCAGGAAACTTAACAATCATGGCACAATGCAAAGGAGAAGCAGACACCTTCTTCACAGGGCAGAAGGATGGGGTGAGTACCAGCAGGGGAAATGCCAGAGGCTCATGAAACCATCAGATCTCAGGAGACTCACGCACCATCACAAGAACAGCATGGGGGAAACTGCCCCCAAGATCCAATTACCTCCACCTGGTCCAGCCCTTTCTCATGGGATTCTGGGGATTACAAATCAAAAATGAGATTTTGGGTGGTGACACAGCCAAACCATACCAGCTGGGATTGACACTTGGATCAGAAGACTGCAAGCCTGGTGTTCTTTACACTTACCATCTGGTCTCTCTATTCACTAAATTTCTTTCTCTAGCTTTTTCAGCTCTTTACTTATTGTAGCTAAGCCTTTTTCTAAGACCCAGTAGAACAGGACATCAAACCTTTTTGGCACAGAAAGTTTCAGAGAGTTTAGAAAAGATACAAAAGAAAGAAATTAGACCCCTGACCTTCACTAAGCCTATTGTTCTCCAACAGCGCGACCACAGGGGTATCTACACTCTATCATATAGGTAAGTAGGATTTGGTTTCAGGGGAGATAGAAGTAGTTATCAAAATCCAGATTAAGTTTAAACCCTTTTACTTTTGGTTTGCCATCCTCCTAGGAAAAGTTTGAAAAACACATGGAAACGTGGGAAACCCTGGATCTAAAACTAACAATGATATTCATAAAATATAAAAAGGAGGATAAAAGTCTGACTCACATAAGTAGATTATAAGGGAATCGAATGGTATTAGAAAAATTTTTTTAAAAATTGAGAGTATAGTAATAGAATAGTAGAATAAAGGGACAAAAAATTTGAACAAATGTTTTATATCACTATAATCTGATACATTTATTTGACATAATTACATATACTTTTATTATAAATTTTTCAATGACACACAAAAATATATAGCATATATAGGTTGAAAGTATTTTACTGCAATAAAACCTGAATATCTTTAATATAATATAGTCCAAACTAAAATAATATATTCACAATTATTGTCAATATAGAATTGATATGAGTAATGTAGTAATGTTGCTATTAATATAGAATGATGTGAAATATCTTAGTTTATGTAGAAATGTACCTTTTCTAATGTTCTCATTTCTTTTCTCTTTAAAATTTGACCTCTTGCATAGTCTAGTACACTGAATTTATTAGATCAATAATTTTAACTTGTAATTAATAATCATAATTAGTCTTAATTTTATTAAACATTGAAGTTAGCTAAAATATATGTTATACTGAATAACTTTAAAATATGTGTTTTAGGAAAATATTGGCTATGAAATTTATAAAATGAAGATAATCTATTTTTGCATTAAAAAATGGAGCAGTTCATTTCTCTCTAGGGAGACTAATCAATTTTAACATTACTGTTAACAATGGCTAATGTTCTTCAAAATTATTCCATTGTATATTCAACCTTAAGTCAACAGGTGGGATATAATTCAAGCAGCAGTGAAGGAACAGAGTGGGCCTCTTGGCTAGATATAGTTTCAACAATAACATGTAAGGTGCCAGTATTTCCTGAGGATTAATGATCGACTGGAAGAGCTTGTGGTCCTGGGACCATTAACTCCATGTGGTCATTAATTTTGTTGGAAATATCTTACAAGGACATTTGTGACAATTACTTCCCCTTTCTTAATACAATTTTTGGGCAAGATTTTTAAGCAACCTTTTTATTTTTGAGAATGCTATTTTCTTACCCACTGACTATAAATCAAATCAATAACTATGATAACCATTTAAAGCAGATTTATATTTTTGAAACTTCATATGTTATGTGCATTTTGGCACTGCTTCATTTCTTATAACATCACAATAGAAAAGCTGCACTGTTTCTTAATTAATCAAATGGTTCCAAGTACTAAAAGGCAAAATATCTATTTATATGGCTTGCTATACAGTACACATTGGTCGATACAATTAAAAAAAGTCTAAGTTACATAATGTAGAATATTTATCTTCAGGGCTGTTTACTATAGGTTAAAATTCTGAGAAGTTACCTCTGCTTTAAACATTTTTGTTACTGGTTTTAAGATGTAGGTCAAATTCATAGTGAGGTTCTAGAATCTAGTTTTGTTTGGACTCTATAAAACATGAGTTTTACCAAAAATATATATTTTTAGGTAAACACAGGTAACTGTATCTTAATTTCCTGTTACTCATTGCCAGAATGCCCAGGAAAGTATTAATGTTCTATTATAAATTAAAGTTCTTGATTTTCAGGTGGGAAAATTATATTATTTTATAATTATCGCAAAAGAACTTAAGGATATTACAATTCTTTTAAAAACAGATTCTATTTTTGAAATATTATAAAATTAATGTGCATATGTACAAAAATAGTAATTATTGCCACCACTAGGAAAATGGAAATATAATTCATATATAATCACCACTAGAAAAATACGAAATAAAGTATAGAATTATACTTGGTTGTGGTATTTGTATTATAATATGGAACTGACTGTGCTGTTAGCAAATTTTATATTACATGTGTATACATAATTAACCTTCATCTTTAATTGATATATATTATTAAAATCCATGGAAATATAATAAGTAAACCCCTAGGCTGAGACAAGATACAACAAACAACTAAAAAGACCATGCCAAATTAAGGCACAGTGAATTCCACACTAACTAAAATGAACGTGACATTATAAAAAACGATGTCACATCTTATTGACAATAAAAGTGCCAAAAGCATGCATATTAGATTAGAGCTCAACTAATTGGAGGATGTGGGATGTTTGAAGTACAGTAATAGAAGCAGGCGCGAATCTCTGTCATGATACGCTATGTCACCACTACTTGAAATTCCATTGGGCAATATTAATTCAAGCAGAGGTCTGAGCTCCTAATAAATGAGGCAAATTGAGTCAATTACTAATTTCATGCTTTTATGATTTGGGATTTAGCTAGATAATATCTGCAATTTAATACACTGCCCTCTAGAGATCTTGGCCATTGACAAAGAACATGCTTTCACAGACCTATTTACACTCTTTGTTTTGTTTAAATTCCACACTGCCATGTCGTGGGGGAGGGGAATCATAGACCACAGTGTTATTTTCTTTCTTAATGCTCCATGTGCGATTTCCCTTTGATTGAAATCTTCATCCGGGTTTAGAGCTGAATTCCTTGCCTTCTAGCAGTATTCATATGGCCCTATTTCTCTTTTGGGAACAGTATTCACAAAATACAACTCAAAACCTATATACCAATATATTTTACTGGGATATTGCAAAGGAGTTTATGCCATCAAGAATTCATGCACTTCTGAAGAATTAGCCTGATTGTCCACGTTTTTAAAAAGCCAGCTTAAAAAAAAAAGCCAGTGATATTTTATGTTCAAATCAGTAATTTTAAATTTCTTTAACACCCCATTTCAAAGCGACACATCAGTTCTCATAGATTTTTGTACCACCACTGATTACCACGTTAATTTGTGCATAAATAAGCATTTTCTTGGGAATAGTTTAAAGTTCTTCAAATAATTAACTTCATTTTGTTTACAAGAATTTTTCTTTTGCATGGCAACCACCTAAAAATGAAGTATATTATTAATATTTTAAAAGTTTAACTCTGTTACATAAAGTCAAATTTAAAATTAAGTGATATTAAAATAGCCTATAAAGTTCATTTGTCATGATATATGCTTTTATTTTGGAAAATTATACATTTCTTACAATTAAAATACGTGTATATAAGCTAACTTTATTTGGTAATTACGAGACAAAATAAAATATTATGCAACCAATTTACTGATATGAGCATTACCCCATTGTTCATCTTATATCCTGTTAGAAAAGTAGATATTTTAAATAATCAGTTGATGTACTCATTTTTATTGACCCTTAAAGGTAAACTATAGCCTTTTTTTTCCAGTTCCACCAAGGGCCAAATAAAAATATACTGTAAATCACGTCTTCCCAGCTGTGGTTAACCTGATTAGAAAGAGGTCAGTAGGGGAATGGATGGTTGCCAAAAACCCTCTTTGGTCAGGTCTCCACCACCAAAGTGAAGTAGTAAATTAAGAATCGAACAATTAGGTGAACAAGTCAGGCTAAAAAGCACTTTCCAATGAGCTCTATCAATAATTTACGTAACTTGTGTTGTGGGAGTTTGGGCTCTAATCAAGGTCAGAAATCTAGAAGTGAGTGCTCTTATTTTCTCCATTTGTCAGTCCTTCCTTTGGTCTATCCTCATGTCATTTCCTTACCTTTTCTTTACCTTTCTCTGAGTTATTTTGATAAGTATCTTTATTTCCACTTCAATTTGCTGGTGTTGGTCTGACTTTTAATACCACTGTTAATTCCCAGCAGATTAATTTTCTTTGTTTCCGTAGAACTGAGACTTTCATGCCTCTGATCCTTTACTCTGAAAACAAAGCCTAAAACAATTTCCTTTCTGAACTGCAAGTTTGTGCTATGAGAGGTTAAGATCAAGAAGTGAATAGATATTAGCAAAATCAAGTATCAAACGACAGAAGTGGTTACCTCAGCCCTGCCCTGATGCTGCACATATAAAGACCTACTCCAAAGACAAGCTTCAAATTTTCCCCATGTGCTATTTAGAAAATGAATGTATATAATAAAATATTATACCATAAAACACGGTTTGTAGAAGAAACTTTAGTCCTGTATTTTCATATGTGTTCTCTCCCTAAACAGCTTCTTAACATGATAATTAAGCACTTGCTGAATATCAATACTTCTGCATTCTTATCTATACTGATCAGCAGAATTGGTAGTTTAGTAATAGGGGAAGAAAGTCATTTCACATGAAACTGTTAAAATATTAGAAAGGTAAGTTTTGTAGAGTAGACAGTAACGGGAAATATTTATGGGGAATGTAATATAAATTTGTCATCTGTAAGCACTTTGCATGGGATATTATAGCCACGTACAGATTAGGAAATTGAGGCACAGAGAAATTACATAAGCCAATGAATGAAACAGCAGACAAGGAATACATTCTGAATCTGTGCAGGCTGATTATGCTCTTAATCACCCTATTATGGTCTAATGAGCATAAACAATACATAATATGATAATAAAAATATATAATTTTCATTTCCCATTAGAGTCTCTATAAGTAGTTTGGGGTGTTTTTTTAAACTTGATCCACCTTTTAAGCAACATGTGTGCTGAAATATTTGTAGCTCACCGCCATGTTTTTAGGATGACATCTGAAAAAAAAAAAAAGACAATAGACTGAGTATTACGCCAGAGCAACAAAATTTAATTTAAATCATGATACTGTGTTTGGAGAAGGTTTTCTGCTATGCGCTCTACTTTTTCACCCTGTTACATTTCCATATTGCAGTAAGACTGGGTATTTATTGTAAGAAAACTGATACAAGACAAGAGAGAAATCTGGCAGGATATTTGGGACAAAGCAGTTCCACAAGTTATAATGACAGGTGAAAAACAATTTTGTTACAGCGTTTGTCTGTGTGTGTGTGTGTGTGTGTGTCCACAGACACATGCGCGTGCGGAAATGCATGAACGGGGCATGCTTGTGTTTCTTTTACACCTAAAAGATTGATTATTCACTTTTGTTGCTCCTGAATCCTATTCTCAGCATTAAACCTAGGGCTTTATATTAATGAAGGCCTTAAATTTATGTTTTAGACCTTGAGATCGAATAGATCTCAGAATGGTAAGACAATTATTTTCCTGTCAAACTCCAGTAACTTGTATTATGAAACCTATTGAAAAATTATTTTTGCTACTCTCCCCTACTCTTTTAAAAAGTAAAATAAAATGAAAAACTGTAATTCAGAATTTTACGGTAGTTATTACAAACTCAACGGGATTCATCACGATGTATTTTCTTCATCTCTTTCAAAATTGCTGTTCTGAAAATCTTAGCTTTTCTTCTCTGGTCTTTCTTTAACTTAACCAGGTAGCTTTCCTGCCTACCTACTTCCAATTAGAACATATGGGCACAGCTATATATTACATATGCAAAATCATTAATAACAAAAACAAAGCTTATAAAATTACAAAGTTTTCTATCATTTGAACTTTGTCGTGACTGTAACCATTTAGGAAATCAACATATTAAAGTTAATAAATACTAACTCTACCTAACATTGACAGTTTTTTTTTTAACTTGATATTTAGAATACAATTTGATGCTATTAACATTACCAAATAACAGCCATTGAAATGGTTACAGTAGGTTGTCAGACATGAGCAGAGCAGGAGAGGGCTCCCCCTGGCCCCTCAGCACACACCAGGAATGTTAGATGACCATCAGGTGACGGTCAGGCAGTTGTTAACTATCGCTCTAAAATCGTAATTGGTTGCAACCAGTGCTAGGGAAAGGCAAGGCAGTCTCCCCGTACATAGAAAAAACGTGAAACTGGTGATCAGCAGCTTCCTGATAAGATCTCAGGAGTTGGGTGAATGGGCTCAAGCATGTATATCAAGAGGCAAAACGGTGCGTTGAATGGGTATGTCACGTTCTAGGGACATTCGGCTGGTAAGGGAAGAACATCTCAAGTGAGAGTGCATACAGCTCCAGTAAACACTGCGCACACTCACTTCCCAAGTGCACGCAGGCCACTGCACGTGCAGGCAGCCCACCCCAACGGAAGAATTAGGGGAGAAGGGTAGCAAGACGCCAGAAGCATGCCAACCTGTAAAACCCAAGGCAGAAGGTCAAACTGGTCACTTGTCTTTCAAGCCGCCCACGTGGCCCTCTTCCAAGTATACTTAACTTTCTCTTCATTCTGGCTCTAAAGCTTTTTAATAAGCTTTCAGTACAGCTCTAAAACTTGACCTGGTCTCTTCTGCCTTATGCTCCTCGATGGAATTCTCTCTTCCCAGGAGGCAAGAATTGAGGTTGCTGCAGGCAGGTATGCAGACACTTTCGGATTCACCACTGGTTAAAAAAAAGTACGGTTATTTTTACCTACGGGTGATGATGGCTAAAGAGTTAACTCAAACTATTGTGTAATATGCTGTATTGCAACATTCTAAATTACTCAGTTATACGTAATTAACCTAAATGCAATATCATCACACAGTATGCATTGTTTTCTGGTTTTCACTTTCTGTGTGTAGTCTGAAGTCATCAACACCAGTTACAGTGAAAGGTTGCTCGTATGTCTACAGCCACTATCAGCGAAGATCTTTGTGCTGCTTCAAGGGAGTTGTAGAAGTCATGGTTCCACAATGCCGCTTTGTTTTGTTTTGCTTTTTATCATGGGATATGTTAAGTTTTGAGGAATTTCATTGATTTGAAGAGATAATAAATTGATAATTCAAGGAAAAAGTATTCTTTACCATAGAAAATCTAAATAAAGCCCTAATGTTAGATTAACATATTATGCTTTTGGTGTATTATGCATGGCATGAATATCCTGACATTTATTGATTTGCAATAAGAAACCAAGTGAATACATTGTTAGTGCGAGTAAAAAGGCTTCAACTATCAGAGAAAATAGAGTGTGGCAGAGTTCAAAAAGCTCTGCATTTGTGTTTTGCATTCCAGTAAGGCTATTGACCCCTGCTTGGAGGACATATATATCCTGAAATGCAGGGTTATTTGAAAAGCCTTTAATCACATAGTCACTCTGGTGTACATATGGAACACTATAGAAACGTAAAGGAGTTGCCCCTTATACATTTCTATGACCAAGTAGAACTTCTAGTTCTCCAATGTGGATGCTTGTTTGTGTTCTGAGTGTGAAATGTATGCCACCTAGAACATAGACCTTGTTCCAAGAAAATTTATTATCTGATAGTATAAGCATAACACATTGTTAGAAGTAGATTCCTTTCTGACAGAGTTACCAAAGAACTATTTGTTGTATGCTAAAACTAAGTCAGAAAAGGGCAGAGAAGCTGGAGAAACATGAGACTCATGGCAGTAGTGTGTTTTCAGTCTTAGGATATTTATCTCCAAATACCCTTTCATTTCCTATCAACCATTCTATAGAAGCTATCTATAGCCATGTGTTACTATACATATATATTTTTAATTTAGTGTTTGTAAAAATAAAATATATATGCATATTTAAAGCTCTACTCTTCTAAATGACAGTTACACATCAGTTACCATTACTGAAATACATCTCTGAAGAAGACTTAATGCCACCCTGGTAAAAATAGCAGTGGGTAATTGAAGATCACACATTCTGAGTTCTCACTCCGTAATTTGGTGAGAAAAAAAAATCATGTGCTTGGACCAATTTTTCATGGGAGAGAACTATATGAAATGTTGGCATAATGTCAAATTTTTCCTAAAAATAACAACTTTTTTTTTTTTCTATATGAAGGGCCTGATGTCCCTGTTGCTGAACAGAAATCTATCTTCCCCTGCCAGAGGTAGCATCTGAGTCACAAGAAATGATATAGCTCGAGGTCTAGTCTTTCAGTTTTGGAGACCCATTTTCTACCACTGTCATTCTAAAAAATAAAAAGTCAAAGTTTTACTTTTTAAATTTTTTTGAGACAGAGCCTCACTCTGTCATCCAGGCTGCAGTGCAGTGGCACAATCTTGGCTCACTGCAGCCTCCACCTGCTGAGTTCAAGTGATTCTCCTGCCTAGCCTTCTGAGTAGCTGGGATTACAGGCGCCCACCATCACACCTGCACAATTTTTGTGTTTTTAGTAGAGATGATGTTTCACTATGTTTGCCAGGCTGGTCTCAAACTCCTGACCTCAAGTGATCCACCTGCCTCAGCCTCCCAAAGTGCTAGGATTACAGACATGAGCCACCGTGCCCAGCCTAAAAACTCGAAAGTTTTTAAGCTAGAAGAAAAAAGTTTCAAGAAAAATAAAAGCATCCTTGATTTCAAAGCTTCTGACTTACAATCAATCTCCTATTGATCAATTTTTGTCCTATCTTCTAAGAAGAGTTACTAACAATACTTGAATATATTATTGTTTAAAAAATTGTCATGCAGGTCCGTGTGAAGAGACCACCAAACAGACTTTGTGTGAGCAATAAAGCTTTTTGGGGTGCAGGCGGGCTGAGTCTGAAAAGAGAGTCAGCGACGGGAGATAGGGGTGGGGCTGTGTTATAGGATTTGGGTAGGTAAAGGAAAATTACAGTCAAAGGGGGTTGTTCTCTGGTGGGCAGGGGTGGGGGGGTTACAAAGTGCTCAGTGGGGGAGCTTTTGAGCCAGGATGAGCCAAGAAAAGGAATTTCACAAGGTAATGTCATCAGTTAAGGCAGGAACCAGCCATCTGGATGTGTACGTGCAGGTCACAGGGGATATGATGGCTAAGCTTTGGCTCAGAGGCCTGACATTCCTGTCTTTTTATATTAATAAGAAAAATAAAACAAAATAGTGTTGAAGTGTTGAGGCGGCTAAAATTTTTGGGGAGTGGTAGGGAGAGAGAATGGGCGATGTTTCTCAGGGCTGCTTCAAGCGGGATTAGGGGCAGCGTGAGAACCTAGAGTGGGAGAGATTAGGCTGAAGGAAGATTTTGTGGTAAGAGGCGATATTGTGGGGTTGTTGGAAGGAGCATTTGTCGTATAGAATGATTGGTGATGGCCTAGATGTGGTTTTGTATGAATCGAAAAACTAAACGGAAGACACAAGGTCCGAATAAGAGAAGGAGAAAAAAACAGGTAATAAAGGACTAAGAACTGGGAGGACCTAAGACATCCAATTAGAGAGAGCCGGAGGGGGTTCAGTGTAATTACTTGCTTGGCTAGTGAGTTTTTAGGCTCTAAGTTTTTGGGGTGCAGTTCAAGGTGGGCTGGTGTCTGGAATGAGACTAGGACCTAATAAAAAGGAGTGTCCACTGACAGGAACTCAAATGGGCTGGAACCTGCAGCATTCTGAGGACAGTCCTGAATTCTGAGAAGGGAAAGTGGTAAAAGTATTTTCTAGTCCTTTTTAAGTTGGTGACTGAGCTTGGTGAGGTGTGGTTTTGAATGACCATTAGTCCGTTCTACTTTTCCTGAAGATTGAGGATGGCAAAGGATATAAAGTTTTCACTGAATACCAAGAGCCTGAACAGCTGCTTGGGTGATTTGACTAATAAAGGCCGGTCTGCTATTGGACTGTGTAGAGGTGGGAGGGTCAAACCGAGGAATTATGTCTGACAGAAGGGAAGAAATGACTGCGGTGGCCTTCTCAGACCCTGTGGGAAAGGCCTCTACCCATCCAGTGAAAGTGTCTACCGAGACCAAGAGGTATTTTAGTTTCCTGACTGGAGGCATGTGAGTAAAGTCAATTTGCCAGTCCTGGGCGAGGGAAAAACATTGAGCTTGATGTGTAGGGAAGGGAGGAGGCCTGAGAAATTCCTGAGGAGTAGTAGAATAGCAGATGGAACACTGAGAAGTGATTTCCTTGAGGATAGATTTCCATGATGGAAAGGAAATGAGAAGTTCTAAGAGACGGGCTAGTGGCTTGTAACCTAGAGGCAAGAGATTATGAAATGATGACAGAATAGAATGGGCCTGTGAGCCTGGAAGGAGATATTTTCCTTGGTCTAAGAACCATTTGCCTTGTGTGGGAAGAGATTGACAGGTGGAAGTTTCAGCGGGGGAGTAGGTGGGAGTGGCCGATGTGAAGGAGAAAAACTGACCGTGAGGGACAGAAGTTGGAACTCTAGCTGCTTTTTTAGCTAACTTGTCAGCATAAGCATTGTCCTGAGCGATGGGATCTGATGCCTTTTGATGGCCCTTGCAGTGAATGACTCCAGCTTCCTTTGGAAGTAAAGCGGCTTTGAGAAGCGTTTTTATTACAGAGGCATTAATGATGGAGGACCCTTGCGTAGTGAGGAAATCTCTTTCAGCCCATGTAACAGCATGGTGGTGAAGAATATAGAAGGAATATTTACACTCAGTGTAAATATTGACACGTAGTCCTTTTGCAAGAGTCAGGACCTGAGTTAAGGCAGCTAGTTCGGCTTGTGGAGAGGTAGTGGAGGGTGGCAGAGTGGTAGCCTCAGTGATAGGTGTGGAAGATACTATTGCATAGCCTGCCTTTGCTGGTGAGTGGCGATTAGGCCTGGTGGAACTGCCATCAATAAACTAAACGTGATCAGGGTGAGGAACAGGGAAGAAGGAAAAATGGGGAAATGGGGTGAATGCCAGGTGGATCAGAGAGATGCAGTCATGAGGGTCAGGTGTGGCATCTGGAATAACGTGGGAGGCCAGATTGAAGTCCGGGCCAGGAACAATGGTAATTGGGGGAGACTCAACAAAGAGTGAGTACAGCTGAAGGAGTCGGGGAGCAGAAAGCATATGCGTCAGGTGGGAGGAAGAAAACAGATTTTGGAAGTTATGAGAACTGTAGAGAGTGAGTTGAGCATAGTTTGTGATTTTGAGGGCCTCTAAAAGTATTAGGGTGGCAGCAGCCGCTACACGCAGACATGAGGGTTACTAGGCTAAAACAGTATGGTCAAGTTGTTTGGATAAAGAGGCTCCAGGGTGTGGTCCTGGCTCTAGTGTAAGAATTTCCACCTCAATAGCCATGCCTAGGAAGGAAAGAAGTTGTTGTTTTGTAGAAGGGATTGGGGTTTGGGAGATTAGCCGGACACGATCACCAGGGAGAGCATGTGTGTTTAATGAGAATTATGCCAAGATAGGTAACAGATGAGGAAGAAATTTGGGCTTGACGGAAGGAATGGGGGCTGTCTGTGAGGCCTTACAGCAGTACAGCCCAGGTAATTTGCTGAGCCTGATGGGTGTCAGGGTCAGTCCAAGTGAAAGCGAAGAGAGGCTGGGATGAAGGGTACAAAGGCATAGTAAAGAAAGCATGTTTGAGATCCAGAACAGAATACTGGGTTGTGGAGGGAGGTATTGAGAATAGGAGAGTATATGGGTTTGGCACCACGGGGTGGATAGGCAAGACAATTTGGTTGATAAGGCACAGATCCTGAACTAAACTGTAAGCCTTGCCTGGTTTTAGGACAGGTAAAATGGGGGAATTGTAAGAGGAGTTTACAGGCTTTTAAAGGCCATGCTGTAGCAGGCGAGTGATAACAGAGGCTTTAATCCTTTTGAAGCTTGCTGTGGGATGGGGTATTGGCGATGAGCGGGGTCAGGGTGATTAGGTTTTAATGGGATGGTAAGGGGTGCATGATCAGTCGCCAAGGAGGGAGTAGAGGTGTCCCATTCTTGTGGGTTAAGGTGGGGAGATACAAGGGGAGGATGTGAAGGAGGCTTTGAACTGGGGAAAGGTCGGCAATGAGGTGTGGCTGTAGCCTAGGAATAGTCAGGGAAGCAGATGATTTAGTTAAAATGTCTCGGCCTATTAAGGGAGCTGGGCGGGTGGGCATGACTAAAAAGGAGTGCTTAAAAGAGTATTGTCTAAGTTGGCACCAGAGTTGTGGAGTTTTAAGAGGTTTAGAAGCCTGGCCATCAATAACCACAACAGTTATGGAGGCAAGGGAACCAGGCCCTTGAAAAGAAGGTCATGTGGAGTGGGTAGCCTCCGTATTGATTAAGAAGGGGACAGACTTACCTTCCATTGTGAGAGTTATCTAAAGCATCTGTGATGGTTCTGTAGGCTTCCGAGGCAATCAGGCAGTGTCAGTCTTCAGCTGCTTAGCCGAGAAGTCTGGAAAGGAGTCCGTCAGAGCCGTGGGCGAGAGTTCCAGGGGCTCTGGAAGTGGCTGCCAAGTGAGTTGAAGAGTCTGATTTTCAGTGGGGTCTTGCACAGATGGGACACGGCTTAGGAGGAATCCTGGGCTGCGGACATTCCTTGGCCTAGTGGCCAGATTTCCGGCACTTGTAGCAAGCTCCTGGGGGAGACGGTCCTGGAGGAACGCCTGGCTGCTGTGTTTCAGGTATTTGAAAGTTCTTGTGTGCTGGAGATGTGACTGGGGTTTCTCTCACAGTGGAGGCAAGGAATTGCAACTCAGAAATACATTGCTACTTGGCTGCCTCTACTTTATTATTGTACACCTTGAAGGCGGGTTAATTAAGTCCTGTTGTGGGGTTTGAGGGCTGGAATTTAATTTTGGGGGTTTTATTTAATGTCGGGAGCGGATTGGGTAATAAAATGTATATTGAGAATGAGATGGCCTTTTGACCTTTTGGGGTCTAGGGCTGTAAAGCGTCTCAGGGTTGCTGCTAAATGAGCCATGAACTGGGCTGGGTTTTTCATATTTGATGAAAAAGAGCCTAAACGCTAACTGATTTGGGAGAGGTTGGATAAAGAAAAAGGAGCATGAACCTTGACTATATCTTTAACTCTAGTCACCTTTTTAAGAGGAAATTGCTGGGCAGGTGGGGGAGGGCTAGTCATGGAATGAAAGTGTAAGCCGGACCGGGTGTGAGAAGGGGAGGTGATAAATGATTATAGGGTTGGGGAGCAGAGGCTGAGGAAAAATTGGGACCTAGCTCAGCCTGGGGAGGATGGGAGAGGTCAGATGGGTCTGTAGAAAAGGAAGAGTAGAAAGACTCAGTGACGCTTGGGGTTGGGACTGAGGGGACAGACGGGAGGGAAAGAAGGAAGATTTGGGATGGGTCACGTTGGGAACAGAGACTAGGGAGGGACCGATGTGTAAAAGAATGCCTGGACGTCAGGCACCTCACACTGTTTGCCCATTTTACAACAAGAATTATTTAGATCTTGTAGGATGGAAAAATCAAAAGTGCCGTTTTCTGGCTATTTGGAACTACTGTCGAGTTTGTATTGGGGTCAAGCGGCATTGTAGAAGAAAACAAGGCATTTAGGTTTTCGGTCCGGTGTGAGTTGAAGAGATTTTAAGTTCTTGAGAACACAGGCTAAGGGAGAAGGAGGAGGAATGGAGGGTGGAAGGTTGCCCATAGTGAAGGCGGAAAGAGAGGGTAGAGACATGGAGAGAAAGGGTTGGGGGTTCTTGCCCTCCAGAAAAGTGGGAAAGGGGTCAAGGGGTTCTTGCCCTTCAGAAAAGCAGAGAAGGGGTAGAGACAGGGAGAAAAGGGGTCGGGGGTTCTTGCCCTCCCCCCCAGAAAAGCGATACTTGCCACTAAGGGTGAAGGACCAAGGCAGGCATCCCCGTGTGGTCAGACACCTCTGAAATGTGGGTGAATAATCAGACAGGTGTCCCCACATGATTAAACACCAAGGGAAGACTGTCTTCCCAAGTCCGTGACCGGTGCCGGAGTTTTGGGTCCACGGATAGAACGCGTCTCCTTTGTCTCTACCAGAAAAGTAAAGGAACTGAAATTAAGAGAACGGAGAGATTGAAGTGTGGCGCCAAGATTGAAAGGAGAAAGAGGTTTAGGGATAGCCAGAGAGGTTGGAGAAGAGAGTAAAAAGAGGCCGCTTACCGGATTTAAAACTGGTGAGATGTTACTTGGGCTGGTCAGTCTGAGGACCCGAGGCCATAGGTGGATCTTTCTCACAGAGCAAAGAGCAGGAGGACACGGGATTGATTTCCCAAGGGAGGTCCTCGATGTGAGTCACGGCACCCAAATGTCATGCGCGTCCGTGTGAAGAGACCACCAGACAGGCTTTGTGTGAGCAATAAAGCTTTTTAATCACCTGGGTACAGGCGGGCTGAGTCCGAAAAAAGAGTCAGCGACGGGAGATAGGGGTGGGGCCGTTTTATAGGGTTTGGGTAGGTAAAGGGAAATTACAGTCAAAGGGGGTTGTTCTCTAGCAGGCAGGGGTTGGGGGTCACAAGGTGCTCAGTGGGGGAGCTTTTGAGCCAGGATGAGCCAAGGAAAGGAATTTCACAAGGTAATGTCATAAGTTAAGGAAGGAACAGGCCATTTTCACTTCTTCTGTGGTGGAATGTCATCAGTTAAGGCAGGAACTGGCCATCTGGCTGTGTACGTGCGGGTCGCAGGGGATATGATGGCTTAGCTCAGAGGCCTGACAAAACTAATAAAATGTAAAACATCACTCTTGGCAACTCCTGTCTTAAAAAGTGAAAGAATAAAGAATTTGTGAAATTCAAATATATCTTAGAGGAAGCGATCCCCAAAGTCACATACAGATTATTCAAAATACTTCTTTGCTTGTTCTCGATCGCTATCCCCAAAATGGCTTCATTCGTATCATAATTTTTTGATATTTCTTTGATATACTGCTTGAAATTCTTCCAACTAAAGATTGGTTTGGTTAATGACCTCCTTTAAAAAAACAAATGCAGATATCTCCCTTAAATCTTGTTAAAAGGCTTTCAGTCACTCATACGTAAGTGTGAATTGGTGTGAATTGGTTTAGTTAGCATGTTTCCATCCTAATGGCTCTATTCAACCAAGAAGAAGAAAAGGCAAGTTGCATCCCACACATTGATGGGAAGGGGTCCTGAGACTTGTTTGGTCCCTAAAATAAGAGAATAAATATGAGAAAACATGAGACCCATGGGAGCAATGTGTTTTCAGTCTTAGGATATTTATCTCCAAATACCCTTGCATTTCCTGTCAACCATTCTATAGAAGCTATCTATAGCCATGTATTACTATATTTTTTTAATTTAGCTTTTGTAAAAAAAAAAATTGTATGAATATTTAAAGCTCTACTCTTCTACATGACAGCTACACATCAGTTACCATTACTGAAATACATCTCTGAAGAAGACTTAATGCCACCCTGGTAAAAATAGCAGTGGCTTATTGAAGATCACACATTCTGAGTTCTCACTCCGTAATTTGGTGAGAAAAGAAAATGTGCTTTTTTTGTTTTTTTTGTTTTAAAGCTGGTAAATGAGCACACAAGGCTATCTACATATATTGTTAAATGTTGGCATTGAACAACTCTGTTCGAGAAAAGGAGAAAACATCTTTTTCTTGCTGTGCTGTGTATCCATCAACAATCAAAACTAGGAATTTAGACTTGTTCCATTAGTAATGTACTTCAGCGACGTTGATGACCAAATAGGACTTTGTGACTGGCTTGTGAGCTTAACTATTTCTAATGCTGTTTCTGTGGGAAAGCACATACAAACTTCAAACTTTTTTACTGCGTTGGGAAAGTTGGAAACTGCTTTTATTGGTTACTCTTTTCTTTCCTAATTATAAGTGATTGACTCTAAAATGATTGCAATGAACAAACAGAATAACAACCGTGTAATAATAATAAAACATTTGTATTCTAATTTTCTCTGAAATCCTACTTAGAAGAATGGTTAATGACTGCTTCAAGATAGCAAGCAAGAAATTCTTATTTGTTTTTTAGCAAATCTTTACTGAAGGCATATTATGCTCCAGATAGTGTGCAAAGTTCTATAGACACAGTGCTTAAAAATAGGTGAGCTACATACATGTTCTTGGAGAAATTACAATTTTATGAAATTTTATCTTGAGTTCTTCTGGAAAATCTAACGTTAATATTTTGGGCTCACCCTCCCATAAACCACAGAAATGTGCTAGAATATTCTGCATTTCACCAACAACTAAATGAAATGTTACAAGAAACAATATAATAAAAACATATCAAAGTTGCAAAAACCTTAATATTGTTACTTTCTTCATTAATTTGGAATTAGGAATAATTTGGGCGTAGATTTACTTTTTTTTTCCTTTTTATTATACTTTAAGTTCTAGAGTACATGTGTACAATGGGCAGGCTTGATACATAGGTATACATGTGCCATGCTGGTGTGCTGCACCCATCAGCTCATCATTTACAGTAGGTATTTCTCCTAATGCTATCCCTCCCCCCGCCCCCATGCCCCTACAGGCTCCAGTGTGTGATGTGCCCTGCCCTGTGTCCAAGTGATCTCATTGTTCTGTTCCCACCTATGAGTGAGAACATGCGGTGTTTGGTTTTCTGTATTTGTGATAGTTTGCTGAGAATGATGTTTTCCAGCTTCATCCATGTCCCTGCAAAGGACGTGAACTCATCCTTTTTTTATGGCTGCATGGTATTCCATGGTGTATATGTGCCACATTTTCTTAATCCAGTCTATAGTTGATGGACATTTGGGTTGGTTCCAAGTCTTTGCTATTGTGAATAGTGCCACAATAAACATACGTGTGCATGTGTCTTTATAGCAGCATGATTTATAATCCTTTGGGTATATACCCAGTAATGGGATGGCTGGGTCAAATGGTATTTCTAGTTCTAGATCCTTGAGGAATTGCCACACTGTCTTCCACAATGGTTGAACTAGTTTACAGTCCCACCAACAGTGTAAAAGTGTTCCTGTTTCTCCACATCCTCTCCAGCATCTGTTGTTTCCTGACTTTTTAATGATCGCCATTCTAACTGGTGTGAGATGATATCTCATTGTGGTTTTGACTTGCATTTCTCTGATGACCAGTAAATTTACTTTTATACTAGAAGTAAATAAATGATCAAAATAAAAAGTCAAAATGATAATGCACTCACAGCAATCTTAGAAGGAGGCTCCATAAGTTATGTCTGGCCACCATCTGAATTGTTATATGCACTTGAAAATCAACTTTTTGAAAATAATTTGCTATGAGCCATTGTTAATTTAAACTGATCTTCTGTTCATGTCGAGTATATTCTTACCGAGTATTTTCATTCTAAACTGCGGTGGATTTTGAAAGAGAGTTTAACAAAGTAAACTAGTCTTTCCTTATTTTATTCTACTAATTGTGCAAAATTATTCTATTTTGGTGGCTTCTGGGTCTGATGTTACTGCCTGATTAAAGCATTGCCGAGTGTCCCCCCTCATTATTAACTGAAATCTGATATGATGCAATCTAATGTGTGTCTGCCAGTGTGTCCGCCCCGCCCGGTATTACAGATCTGCTTATTGTCTTCTTGTGAACATATTAATGAGATGAGTAAAAAGAAGTATTAAGACATAATTAGTGTGTGCTAGATATTTAATTTGTATACATTTTTCTGCTTATTCTGAGATAAATTATTTCAGTATTTTAAAATCCCATAGTTATATGCTACTCCGTATTTTACAGGAAGTTTTGTTTTAGGTAGTATTAAATAGAAATAATGATTACTGTTTTAAGTATGCATGGAAAACACAAATTACAACATTTTAATCTATATTGCTCACTTTAATCGATAAATACTTTTTATAGATGTGACAACATGTGTTAAAGGTGTTAAAGCATTTTAAGCTGATCCAATAGTAGATGGATATTTGATCTGATAGTAGATGGATAATGTTATACCTTACAATGAATTTCTATTTCTCCTATTATTATATTTCTCCTGTTGGGTGATAGTGCTTATTGAACAGTATATGTGAAGTCAGTTGTAGGGTCTAATGTTCTTTTACATTTTTATCAGTGAGTCTACTCACTAATTGACAGTATGATTCTTCCAGATGATGCTAAATTAGAAGAGTTCCCTAATATCTTAAAACACATGGAGAAAGTCTGAAATGGTTTTCAAAGATTAGAGAAGAGTTTTGTGAAAGCAATGTAATTATTATGTGACAGATGAAAAGAAATACCAACAGTGTAAAAAGAGAAAGATACCAGATCAAGAGAGACACAAGAGAGAAGATTGTATAAGTTGAGCTTCTGAGGTCTCAGTTTTGCATAAGGTATCCTCACTGGGCATATCACTTAGTTGTTGCTGCATAAGTACTGACAACACAACTTAGTGGCTTAAAACAATAAGGACTTTATTTTGCTTATGAAGCTGTGGATCCGCAGTTTGGGTGTTCTGATCTGCAGCAGTTGCCATGTCAGCTGGGAAGTGGCCCAAAATGACCGCAGAGGGAGGGCTTATCTCAGCCCCGTATGCTTCGCCATCATCTAGGAGACTAGCCAGGGCTCATTCACATTTTGGTGCAGGACTCCAACAGGGAGCACAAAAGAACATAGACGCCCTTGAGTCACGGGCTCAGAACACTTCAGCGCCACTTGCACTGTATTCTACTGGCCAAAGCAAGCCACAGGACCGGCACAGAATCCAGGGCGGACAGATTCTATCTCTTCATGGAAGATTCTCCAATGAATTGTGGTCAGTTTTACAACCTGAAACAGTAAATAGTTATTATACTGGCCTACATATTAGGGAGCATTGATTGTTGCTTGTTTTTGGAGGACAAATTGATGGATACTTGCATTCATCTATTATGATAGATAATGGAGATAAGGACATATCACAGATACTAAAGATGAGAAGAACATCGAAAGGAAAATAAAAGCTAGATTGTATAAAACATTAACTTGAGAAAGAGATGGAGAAAGAGAGAAGTTGAAAGTATTTTCAAGAAATCTGGACCAAAAATTTAAAGACAAAGGTGCTAGTCTCAGGTAATATGTACAATGTTTAACATACATACTTTATAGAATTTCAAGAAACTTTTACATACATTTAATCCTTACATGAGAAAAATAACATACATGTAATACTCATCGTAAGACAAATGTTACAACTCACAATTTGTAGCTGTGGAAACTGAGGCTCACAGCATACCATGTGTAATAGTTACTTTAAACATAATGGTATTTCCTTTTAGGGAAAAAGTTATACAGGTAATTGAGTACAAAATCCCATCACATCTTGATATTCTCAAGTGAGTGCACAACTAGCCTATGACTGATTTTCACGCCTGGGGGAGTTTGGTGATTAATGAAGCCTATGTGCTGGCAATTCTCTGGAAAGGTTGAATTAAGTCCACCTTCTCACACACACCGCAGACAGACTTGCCAGGTATATTGAGGGTGTAAGCCTGATCATAGGAAACATATTTATTTGCTTAGTAAAACATTTTTTAATGGATCTTAATATTCATATCTATTTATTGAAGCAGACCAGCAAGGCTTCAACTTATAAGTATTGAACTATAGCTCAAATTAATATTTATTTCAAAATCAATGAAACTGCATTAATGTTCGTACTGGCTTTCTCCCAAATTAGTCCAAATCCACAGGTCTTCCGTGTTTTGTATTCAGGCTTTCTTCTTGGAGTGATGATGTGCTTACAGAATACATTTTCCATTACCTACTGAGAGAAGTTTTCCTTTTTGTTTTGTTTTTAACTGTAAAATGAGTAATGATCTTGAACACCTATTAATAAGTAAATAGACTGTGGAATGAACTCTTGTTTCTTTACTCAGACTCAGGATTAGTACTGTTGCCTACAGCCTGGGTGGTTTTGAATCTGACCACAAGTAAGAGAGGGCACTCAAGGTTATTACAAAATAAAGGCAGTAACCCCCTTGTAGATAACTGGGGCTACCTATAAATCCCTTACTCTAGGTAACAGTTTCCTTTACCTTGAAGAGAAAAATGTCCAACATGCCTGCTGTTATTTACACTTTTTTTTGAGCCTATGTCTTTACAACAGAACAGAGTCAAATGCTTTTGGCGTAGGACTCCTTGTTAAAATAACATTACACAGTTTAGAAATGTCAATCGTGTTTTATCCCCCGGAGAAACTGTATTCCAGCTAATGGTATTCATTCTAGTCATAATTACAGAAATTTCAGTTCTTGACTAAATACAGAAAAGACCCACAATTTAGCAAGAAATGTGTGTCAAGACTGATAACATGCATGAGGAAGGAGCCCTTGGGATTTGTATAAAATCCATTTTTCAAGAGTTGTATGCTTTCTGCCTCTGTTAAGACTCCTAATGCAGGCCTTATTCCACCGTGCTGATTTTCATCTTTGTAAGTAGGTACTTTCCAGTTTAGTACAGAAACATACTTACATTTGTGTTCTTTGTCTGTTTCACGTGTTGTTTTCCTTAATGGTTGGTAAAGCTGAAGATATGGATAAATGTTCGTTGCTTTTGTATCCTCCTGCAACTAGCACAATACATGATACACAGCAGGTGTTCACCACAGGCTTCCTGATAAATTTCTGGCTCTCTGAACTCTTCTGCTCCCAACATTTCCAGAGTTATTTTATTCCTCCTTTATATTACACTTCAACCGGAGGCTAGATGGCTTGAATAATGTCCAATGAGAAAAGGAAAAAAGAACCAGGTATTGATTTTGGCCAAAAATACTCCCCAGGACCTTTAAGAACCTTCCCCTTAGAAACAGACCAATGAGGAAGTTGTTTCACCATGTGCTGGGGTCAGATGCACATGGACTCTATAAACCTGAGTGATTCCATTATATCTGCACATATACCTGGTAGGTCAGTGAAGGTCTTTGGGTCCTAGAAGAATCATTTAAACAGCAAATATTAATGCTAAGCACCCAATAGATCCACACCCTGACTCCAGAGCTTCCCCTTTGCCATCCTGTTAGTCTGGATGCTTCTCCCTCAGTTTATCTTCTTATTCAAGGTCCTGCATCTCCTGTTAAGTTCCAACTAGTCTAAGCATTTGCTACTTATTTCAGGCAGAGTGGTTATTCCTTCTTCTGAACTCTTTAAATATTTATGTTTACAAACACCCATTAGGAACTTATTTATAGGTAGCTGGCATTTTCATAACGTTTTTTTTCTAAGCACGTCTTCTTCAAATGTCTTAAAAATCCCCGAAGTCAGAGATCGTGTCTTACATGACTTTTTTTTTTTTTTTTTTTTTTTCCTGAGACGGAGTCTGGCTCTGTGGCCCAGGCTGGAGTGAGCGGCGCCATCTTGGCTCCCTGCAAGCTCCGCCCCCCGGGTTCCCGCCATTCTCCTGCCTCAGCCTCCCGAGGAGCTGGGACCACAGGCGCCGCCACCTCGCCCGGCTCGTTTTTGTATTTTTTTAGTAGAGACAGGGTTTCACCGTGTTAGCCAGGATGGTCTCCATCTCCTGACCTCGTGATCTGCCCGCCTCGGGATTACAGGCTTGAGCCACCGCGCCCGGCCAATGTCTTACATGACTTTGTATTCAAGTTCCTAAGACAGAGCTTTGAATCTAGCAAATAATTGGTAAATATTTTTAATGATAATACCTATGGAAGAAAGTTATTTTGAATATAAGAAAGTGGAATGGGGGTAGAAATGCATATATAAAGTGATAGCAAAATAAATCAGTGAAAATACCTTTCATATCTAAAGTGCTTTTTAGTTTAAAAGTGTGTTCACAGATGCTACCTCATTTGTTACATACATTTGTAAAATCTGAATAATAAAATGCTTTAGATACAGAGGTAATTTCCAAAACGTGACATGACATGCTATGAGTCTTCACACATCCAGTTTAGCACCATATATTTAAGAGCCATGGTGAAGTTTTTCAAGTTTACCCAACACTGTTTGTGTACCTGCTAAATTTCCAGATATGAGCACCAACTCTAAAACGGTGAATGTTGGTTTCACCTAAGAACAAAGAAGCAACAGTATAGTTCCACTTATTTCTCCCTCAAAAATTATGTTGCATAAATGAAACCTGATACTGTACTTTGAGCAAAATAGGGCAGGAGCAGAGCTGTTACTTTAAAGCAGACTCATTTTCAAGGAGAAATCCAAATTGGAATGTCAGCTAATGCCAGTAGTATCAGAGTTTTGGCTACAAAACCATCAGTTTACAGACTTATTAACAGTTCATAAAATGTGTGGCATTCTTCCGGTTCTTGTCCCTGGTCAACATATGCTCTAAATTTACAACAGACTGAAGCACCATTTCATCGGTATTAAAAATAGTTGTGAGTATCACAATAGAAATATCACAAACACCAGCAGACATGTGATGCTTGTTCAAAGAAGAGCAGATCTTTTCAGATATGGTCAGTGATGGACAACTCTGCCAACACATGACCGGGGGTGTTTGAGGGGATTCTGAAGGGGGATTTTTGAGGTTTTTCTAAATGGTGGAAATTGTAACTTCTCCATTTCGTAAACATCATCCTGTTTCATGTCTATGATTCTTCTAGAGCCGAGTTCCACATGGGCTAACGGTGCCAAGATTCTCTATGTGTGGGCAGGGTCTTCCTCATAATATCAAACTCAAACAGCAATGACATCATGAACATCCTTCTAATCCTTAGTAAGCTAACAATTCTAGAACTATATAAGAACTTGTTCTTTTCTTTTGGCTCCAAAAAGCTTTCTGCTTAATATATTCTGTCGCACACATGTGTGACTATCCGCTTAGAAAGTGAGCAGATCCGGGCGAAGGATCCTGTCTTCTTTTTTGTGTTTCCTGACTATGCACTAATTTTCACAAGGCACCTAGCAAAATAACTACCCCAAATCAGGAATTAATGAGTAATTTTTAAATAAAAGCATTTTTATGTTGACTATATTATTGGAGACAGTATGGTAATATACTTGTAAAAATGTGTGTGAATCTTGTATTACTAATTATCATGCATGAATTTATCTTTTAAAATAAATGTAACCTTTCAGTCACATTAACATTTATAGTACTAAATTTATGAGTGTTGTAATTAATAATTTATTTGTCCCTTGATTATCTCTTTCATGTTCTAGAAATGACCCTTACAGCCTATATTATGGGACTTGATGGCAAATTAATTCTAAATTTATTAACGTTGTTAGTATATACCTTAACTTATACACCAAATGTTTCTTTCTCTGAAAATTTATAATACTTACATATATTCAAAATTTAACCATTAAGGATGACTCTGGCTATATTTAAGGGTGTGACTTGTATTGATAATACATTATTTTGTATTAAAATATGAATCATATTTCATCACGATCTATTTTATAATCACAGATAATTTGAAGTTATAAAATTAATACTTTAGTAAAGTACCTTAAAAGTATTCAAAAATCCAGTTACTATTAGAATAAAAACATAGTCATGATTCTACTTATAGTTTAGTATTAAAAAGGGACATCTTTAGTTCCTAAGAAGATCAAATACACAAATACAATAATTCATTTAAGCTTTGAAGTTTCTAGTCTTGTCTAAACACTGGCAACTAATTTCAAGTTGGCTTTTAGTCTTCAATGATATCTTTTTGTCTCAGTCTCTAAATCCCACCCATAGATAATTATTAATTTAGTTGTGGTTTATGTTGTTACCGTTTTATGTTTTTCTTTTTGATCTGGTACACCCATGAAAGTCAGAGAAATAGTACAATAATATTTACTTAGTCTATGTTCAGAATACATATTAAAGAAAGAGGCAAATACCTACTCGAACATTCATGTATAATGACAACATCAAAGTATTCTGATGACTGACCATATGTCTAGAAATACACTGTAATTAAGGTAGATCAGAAATATCTCTAAGATTCTTTTATAGTTTAACCACAAGGAAAAATAAAAGGAGAAAGCAAGCTATCTCTTGAGTGTTTTTACTATATTATTCTCTAGTTTTTATCTCTATACAGAGTTTCTAATATTTTTCTATATACGGTTGTGAATATAGTTGATGCATAATAAATATTCTTTGTTATGTAGCACCTTTGTAGTTCCTTAAATTACTTGGAAGCAGTAACCTTCATGAAATAAGAATCAGCACATTACTTTACAGTTCTGAAAGCATACTGATCCCTTGATAATTGCTGTCCCTATCGCTGGAGGAAATATGGGAGCGAGACACCTCCATGTCCAGGAAGAATTCAGAATAGGCAATAAGGTAGGAAGTTTCCTTCAGAGGAACTTTAGTGATATTACCTAGTTCATAGTGCTGCGAGGCTAAATAAGATAGTACATAGAAACTAGTTTGAAAGGATGTTGTACATACTCAATGCTCAACACAAGAACAATTATAATCACCATTAGTCTTTGTTTTTTTCCCATGCCTTTCTTCACAGCCACTTCTCTACTCAGTTTAGACTGACTGCAGGGTAGACTTTCCAGACATGGAGGGTGTTTGTTTGTTTGTTGAGGCAGAGTCTCGCTCTGCCACCCAGGCTGGAGTGCAATGGCACAATATCGGCTCACTGCAACCTCCACCTCCCGGGCTCAAGCAATTCTCCTACCTCAGCCTCCCATTACAAGCACCTGCCACCACGCCTGGCTAATTTTTGTATTTTTAGTAGAGACGGGGTTTTGCCATGTTGGCCAGGCTGGTCTCGAACTCCCGACCTCGGGTAATCCACCTGCCTCAGCCAAGTTCTGAGATTACTGGCGTGAACCACCACGCCCCGGCCGACGTGGAGGTTCTTTAGTCAGATCCAGTGAATTTTTTCTGGAAAGGTTGTGAGATGCATGTCTTCTGTCTCTGCCTGGGACTTACCTAGTTGGATGCTCTAATAGAGGCATTTATTATGAATGTGGCAGTCTCAGAATATGTAATCAAACTTAAAACACGTTTTTATACAAAGATGTATGCCACTTCTTTGATTTTGTTTCAGTTGATAAATCAGTTTTTAAAAACTTTGAAAATATTAAAGTCTTATCTGAATCAAAGATAATTTTTAGTGCATTTCTAATAAAGGTCTTTATCGTAAACTCTGGGCATATCAATAACAGAACTATTTTGTTGTCGTGTTAAACTTTTTAGAAATCTCAGGATTTAATGACTATTGACTTTCATTAAATCTTCATAGCTCTTTTGGTTGCTTTCTCAAATACAGGAATAGGCTTTGTGACTTGTAATCAGGCCAATGGTATGAAAAGAAGGGAGGTATAAAGAAAATCCATAGGCAACAATGGCTTCAGCTCTTAGTTCTTTGTTGCTTGCTGGCAACTAGTTGAGTAATAGTTCAGGATTGAAAGTAGAAGGAGAGACTGCAATTGAAGCTATGCTACTCCCACGTTTCACTCCCTGTGAAAATAGAAACCCTGTTAGCTCAGTCACTTGCCTGAAGCTATACAACGTCCATGGTATTTCTAACTTCTCCAGGAAAGCAATCTAAACCAAATGTCTAAATTCCCTTGAAAGCTGCTTACCATCAAAGTTCCCATTCATGCTTTTGGAACCGAAATGATTATTGAGAGATGTGTAGCAGAGTCAGAAGAAAGCCCCACTTACAGTGTAGGCAGTTTGCTTTCAGTAAAATGTTTTGGTGCTGATATTTGTTTTCTCAAATATTTTTCAGACAGTTTTCTAAAATACTGTCATGATGATGACATAAACCATTCTTTCTATGAAGTTAGACTCCATCTACCTTAGCAGCTTTACCGGACTTCTCATGCATTCCCGTCTTACACATTTCAGATGCAGGATTCCCCAGAAATACCACGCCTCGCATAGGTGTCCAAGGAAGAGAATGTGGTCGTGGGTTCTGAGTGCCTGTTCTGATTGGACCAGTAAAGTCCCTTTCTCATCCCTCTTCTACGCTTATCACTAGAGACAGAAACTAAAAACCATGGCTTCAGGCTGCTAACAGCCTAAAACAAAACAAAACAGAACGAAACAACAACAACAACAAAATAAAACAGGTTGGACAAGCTTGGCAGGCTTTTCCCTTTACCTACGCTTTTCTTCCCACTGCTCAGATCTTGTCAAACCTCTCCCCATTCAAATGGCACCACCACTGGAAAGCTGTTCCTAACTCCATGGCTGCTGCCTTTTTGTGGTGTGTCAGGTACTGTATTTTTAAGTATCTGAAAACACAGTTTGCCTCCAACCACCTTGGGCGTTTTTTGCTCGGGTCTTTATATTTGTAATGACAAGCGCCAAGCACAGTTTCTGGAACAGATTTCATCCCATTATCTTACTAATTGCCGATAATGCACCATTTGTTTGGCATATAATTCCTTATGTTTGTTGTTCAATATATTTTATAAAGTAAAATGGGCATATGCTGTAGAGACAGATCATCGTTCAGTTCTAATGAACTAATTTTATTTATGCTTCAAAATGGGCTTTATGTTTTGATAATGAGAAAAGAAAGAAGTTTTGTTGAAAGTGGTGGTGTACATACGCATCTTCTTTGAGAACTAATCAATATTGTACTTTATGGAGTAAAGGGAACAAAATGAGAATGATGTAAATGACAGTAGAAGGCTGTAGGGGAACAAGACTAGTAATGAATGATTTTGGCCAATCAATGTTGATTCTGCCATGGTAGTGGATTATTTATGATTTCTGAGGAAACCTGACCAAGAATGTGAATTTGGTTTCTAAAGCTGCCCTAGCCTCAAAGTTACAAAGAAGATTATGCCGCAAAGAAGGATACAGTGTTCTAGTCAGAACTGTGTTTACACCAGAACTTGACACTATTCACAAATATTCTGTCTCTTTGTCCTTCAAAGAATGTATTGGTTTTCTGAATGGTTGCTTTTTAATGAGTCAACTGTTAGACTAAATGCTTTCTGGGAAAACTAGTTTAATAATAACCTAGTATAAATTATATAAAATCAAATTAGTCTTATTTGAGCTTTAGATATATTTGCTTATAGTCTTTTTTTCAGATTCTTTTAGCTACCAGTTAATCTTTACCACATAAAGGGTAAAGACAATCACTTTGATAGTCATTCACACATCAGTAGTGCAAGTAGTCTTTCCTGCCTGTTATGTTTGTTAAGGAGTCACTGTATCTTTAAGACTCAGGCATTATCCAACCAGGACCATATAGGTGATTAATAGGAATATAGAAATCAAAAATAGACACATATAATGTATATACTAGCCAAATGTTGATAATAAAATTTTAATATTAGAGTGTGTGTGTGTGTGTGTGTGTGTGCAAGTGCAAGAAAGCTGTCTGATTTGTAAATCCCCTTGGAAAGTTCTGATGTACATGCAGGTTTGGGGGAAACTAAAGGAAAGATAATAGAAGTAAGAGAAAAACCATAGCAAATTAAGACTTTTCAAAAGTTACTTTAGAAATACATCTGGGGAAATGACAAGAGGAACAAGAAGAAGGTCATGGAGTGAAATGGGAAAAAAGAAACAGAGTTAGATTAACAAAACTGCTTGATAGGACTGGTAAAGTAGTCTATGGAATGATGTCCAGGAATATACTTTGTAAATGATAAAGCACTCTTGAAATATTTATTATCATTACTCTACACTGGGAGAAATAATGGAATTTAGAGAAATGACTTTGGAGGTCTAAATCCAAGGCCTAAGAGAATAAAAATATGAAAGAGAAATAAAGAAGTTTAAAGTAATATCATAAAACTGATATAATGACAAGGCATAAGTGATAAAAAATAGGAAAGAAAATTATAAAAATCAAAAGTTAAATATTACTCAATATATCAGGAAGTCTAAGACATTTATTAGTTTAAAGTTAAAAAAGATAATATACCTTTCTTAGGAAGAATGAGGAAAATATATGGTGGTTAAGTAAAAGGTTAAAAATAATTTGTACCTTAAATCTATTAAAACTTTAAAGCCATAGTCACAAGCAAGATAAGAGTGAATTCATTCCAGATGCAAACAAAGAAGCCACACATTCTTTAACCAACATAGAAGACTCTTATGAGAGGAAAGAATACACAGACAATGCCCAGGAAAACCAGGTGAATAGAAGTGAGAATTGCTTTCTTCCAACTGGCATCAAAGCCTGGGATGAGAAAATAAACACCAACTCAAATTCTTTGTTAAAAGCTTTGATTTATAACTTCATATTTTATATAATCATCTTAATACAGTAATTAAAATGTAGGGGATAGTAATTATGAATTCATCTCAAACGACAGATACATACATTTTTTCAGGTTTTGCTTTTATTATGTACCTTTTTCCTATTTCTTCCCACCAAATCTTCACTGTATAAGATACTAAAAATATGAACATCCATCCTCATACTACACATTATTCCAACCAACATTTCTCAGAGATTGTCACCTGGGTCTATATATTTCGAGATCTTCCTCCTGCCCATTTTTTTCTGCATTTCTTCGAAAATACACATACACTATTTACGCAGTTTACTTTTTAAACAAAGTGAGACTTTTACTATAGACGATAGTCTGCAGCATGGTTTTCTTCAAGGGATTTTTGTATCTTCAAAATATTTTCATGGCAGTAAATAGCATAGCATCCTATACTATGTATATATGATAGTTTATCCATTTCTGCACCTGTTAATTTTAAACTTGCTTGTTTTCTGTTATTGAAAATCCTGAAGCATCTTTGTGCAAACATCTTTGAGCACCTGTGAGATACATTTCTACAAGGGAAGTCCTTGGGTCTGAGTATGAATGCTTTTAAAAATAATTTTAATTAAAGTCACTCTCCAAAAGGACTTTGTTTATAGTATAATGTTCAGATTTACTTGCCAAAGAATGATGTACAATATTGTTATTTTAAATGACTTTCAACCCTGCATAATTTAATCCGATTTGATACATACTATTATCAGAATATATGGTTATTGTGAAAATTACATATTTTTAAATTTTTAATGTCACAGCTCATTATTTCCTATCAGGGAACTTTAGATACTATCAGAAAGCTCAAGTCCAGGTTTCTGATGCTTCATGCATACTATATTAAAATTATAAAAGCATTATGTTCTAAGAATATTACCCTATGAATTGTTCCGCAGAAAAAAAAAAGTTTGGTTTCTTGACCTTGAAATTTAAAACAAAACAACCCCATTCAAATTAAATTAAATGTGGTCTGTGTAATTGCTGTTAAAAAAAATCAACTGAGACTATAACTATTATAGAAAAGAGAGAACACTATCTTCTCATTTAAGAACAAGTATTTGTTAAGAAATGTTTTTTTCTAAGTGAATTTATTTGTAGCATCCACATATGATTACTTTCATTGCTGCCTATATGTGTAGGACTGACTCATATTCCAGAGCAATAATAGGTAAAGGTGGTCAAATGTACATAGCTTGTAATCAATCATAGGTGAGAGGAGGGAGAAATATACGTCAATACTAACTCCAGGTTTGCTTCCTTTGTGGGTGGGGGAGTGGTGATCTTATTGCTTGAGGAACATTTAAGAAGGAGAAAGAATAGATTTCTTTGGACTTCATGTCTGAGAAGGTGAATGCAGCATATACGTAGATAACACACAGGGTAGCTGAAAACACACACCTGAAAGATCGGGGTTAGAGATATAGAATTGGAAAACATCTGTCAAGATACGAAAGTTTGAACAGCCTGGACTGTTACCATAGTTTTATAACCTGCTTTCTGCTTCTCCTCCTGAAGGAAGAGTAATCAATTTAGAAAACACAAAACTAGGCCGGGCGCGGTGGCTCAAGCCTGTAATCCCAGCACTTTGGGAGGCCGAGGCGGGCAGATCACAAGGTCAGGAGATTGAGACCATCCTGGCTCACACGGGAAACCCCGTCTCTACTAAAAATACAAAAAATGAGCCGGGCGAGGTGGCGGCGCCTGTGGTCCCAGCTCCTCGGGAGGCTGAGGCAGGAGAATGGCGGGAACCCGGGGGGCGGAGCTTGCAGGGAGCCAAGATGGCGCCGCTCACTCCAGCCTGGGCCACAGAGTCAGACTCCAGACTCCGCCTCAAAAAAAAAAAAAAGAAAACACAAAACTAAACTAAAATTAGATCACAACTCTGCTGCTTAACATTCTCCAAAGACCTCTCCACATTTATAATAAAAGTCCACCTCTTTATATATGACCCGTGATTCCACATGTGACCAGGCTGTCTTCCATTCCCGCCTCAGTGCCGATCAGAGTCTCCCAGATTACCCGGCTCCTTTTCAGCCCTTTGTTTTCTCGCCTGAGCAGGTGAGTCCTGCCCCAGTTTCAGGACCTTTGTCCTTGCTGTTCTTTCTTCCTCAGATGGTGCCATGGCTGGCTCCTCTCAGTTCTTGTTTTTCTCCCTGAGGCTCTTAACTAAAACAACGCTGGAATCCATGCCCCAGTCAGTCTCTCTCCTCTGATTTACTTAATGTTCTTCATAGTCCTATAGAACCCGAAGGTCTTTTTCTTTCTGCCCTCCCTCCCTCGCTTTCTTCTCCTTGCTTCCTGTCTCCCTCTCCCTCTCTATTGATTTTCCTTCCTTCTCTCCTTCCTTCCTTTCTTTCATTTGTTGTTTCTTTCTGTCAGTCTATCTTCTTTCTTTCTTCCTCCCTCCCTCCCTCCCTCCCTTCCTTCCTTCCTTCCTTTTTTTCTTCCTTCTTTTCTTCCTTTCCCTGTTTATATACAGAAAGTAAGCCCAATGAATGTAGGAATATAGTGTGTTTTGTTTGCTATTATATCTTTAGTGCCTAGTTCAGGGTCTGACCTATAGTAGGCCTTCAATAAATATGTCGAATGAATAAATGTCAAATTTTCACATGCAAATTAAAATAAGTATGCATATTAGTAATGTCAAAAGGCATGTTTCTGTGTTGAGTATCTTCAGCTGATTCCTCAAAACCCATCTCCAAACGCTTCACCCTGCTAAGTGCCCTGGAGAAACTGGTCCATTTGGACAGCATCAATAGCTTGGTTTCTGCTTGGCTTTGGCCAGTGTTAACCATCTACAAGTGATTATAGCGTAAGGGCAGGGTGACCTCAGGAGTGTTTCCCAACCAAATTGCTCCTAGTTGGCTGCAGCCCTGTAACCCTCTGCAAAATGCCTCAGACCTATCAGATGAACATCTCTCTACAGCTACCTTTTTCAGGCCTGAGTGGTAAGAATTTCTCCTTCTGACAAGCTCAAGGATAGTTTTCCTTAAACTTTGCGTAAAGTTTTGTTAATTGCCCCTTTGTTAAGCTCTACTCAAAATATCATTATAATGTGTTATTTCCTGGTGAGACCTTTATTTTGAAATTTTATGCGAAAGATTTTTCATCCAGTTTGCAAAATCAGTGATGAATTGATTCCTCATTTGGTGTCATGATATAACAAGAGATATGAGGAGCACCCAAGTTAAAACAAATTTATGTAGGCTTGAAATTTTTTGGAAGGTATTGTTCTCTTTCTCTAATCTAAAAATGAGTGTGTGTATATATATATACTCATATATATAAAATATTTTTTATATTAAATATATATTTGTATATAATATATAATATATATAATAGAAAATATATTATATAAAATATATTATTTATATAATATAATATATTAAATATATAAAGTATAGATACTATTATTTATAATATATTATTAAATATATAAAATATATATTTTCAATGAATATATTCAATTTATATGTATTCAATATATATATTTATTTGAATATATTTATTTATATATCCAAGTAGTCACTAAGTAAAGCAAATTACCTGAGTCAAGCAACTTAGGCAATTTGTCCACTAGAAGACCCTGGTCATATATATATGACTGTTTGAAGGGCAATGAATACGTGAAATGTTTGTTCCGTAATATATTTGTATTCATTGCAATATAAATAAGTAAATAAGATATAATAAATTTGATACTTTGGGAATGTGTGCAGTTTATACTGTGGTTTTCTGTACTCTTGGCTCTGCTACTGCATACCGTGGAATAACCTGTGGTCCATTTTGAGATATATGACTTTGGAGAAGACAAGCACCAAATAATGGAAATGTACAAGTTTGCCTTTGGATCTTACCTCTTTTGTTTACTTTCTATTTCAAGGCTTCATGAAACTTTCAGCCTAAAGATCAATTCCCCTGATAAAAACAAAAGTTCATGCTCATAAATTACAAAAGTTAAATGATTCAATGACACCATCAAACTAATATGAATAACATATGTGAATTTAATCTCCTGGAAATAGTATGTATGCTTTCTTGTGACTTTAAGAGTCACTTGATGATGAGAATATCAGCTACGTGGGTAGATAAAAAATAAGATAACCACTGGGTGAGTTACATGGATGGATAGAAAAATAAGATTGCCACTGGGTGAGAAGATTTTATTGTCAAAATTTGCCTACTGAAATCTTGTAAAGCAGTGATTCCCAACTTTGGCTGATTGTCAGAATTCCCCGATACACTTTTAAAACTCCAGCTTGTCAGACGCTGGCACAGAACTACTGAATTCAAATGTCTAGAATTTAGCCTGATAATTTTTATTTCAGCCACCCCAGGTTGTCCTGGTGATCAACTGTTGTGAATTACCTTTGGTGGCATCTTACTAAACTCAGTCCAATTATATTTCCCCAAATCGGTAGATATTTATTAATTTATTTTGCATTCCCAGATTTGTTACCAACTACATTTCACTGTACAGTTTCCATTTCTTCAATAGCACCACTTTTTGAGAGGAGGAAGTGTTTTAATTTTAATCTTGATTTACTTGTGGGGGAGGAAGTGTTTCTAAGTATGAATTAGAAAATACGGTTGACTCAGGATGTATTCATTTAAGAGAAAGAAATATACATTTCTACAAAATCCTTTTAGCTTTAAGCATTAGCCAATATTAGTGTCTTAATGTAATTTGCAATCACAAGGCATCATATCCTTAATCTAATAAGAATTGAAATATTTTTGAAAGAGAGTAGAAAAATAATGATAAGATAAATTAAATTATAGGTGCACCTTAATTTATAAGATAGTTGTGTTTCTGAGAGATTGGCTGTTTAGGTAATTTCTATTAACTAAATTATATTTTCCCATGGAGTTGGGTTTATAATTGAAAAGGCATGATTTTGGAGTGAAATACAAAGGAGAATGTGGTTTTGAGGCAAAAAAGAAGGCAAACATAACGGATGTAAAATTATTTTAAAACATATATTAAATTTAAATTATCAATGTTGATAAAATAATACCTAAATACATAAAAATATAGTGCAACCCAATTCCTAAGCCTTTAAGCCTCTGACCCACAATCAAAGGAAATGAATCCTGTACGTAGAAACAGCCTAGATAATGCACATCGTTGCTTCCCTCCATCGGTGTAATGTGGTACGTCTATATCCCTAGTAAGAATTGCCTTTTTTAAAAAAAAAATCCTAAGCTTATAACAAACTGTAATTCTTACTGATGCCTCAATTATTTTTGTTTACTGTGAGTCTGCAAAACTATTGTGATTGAGGAGGGGTAATTAGAAACAGTGTTTATAAATGCTAGATTTATTTTCTGCACCTTCAGTAACCTAGAACAGTTCATATCAGTTAATGCGCATTTAGTATTTTCATACACTTTAGTTTCTGCCTGTTAATTTCCTATTAGTGAGGTCTGTACAAATACTTTCAAAATCATTACAGTTGTGTGAAATCTCATTTTCTTCATTTTTGAGCCTGAATTTTAGAGGGTGTAAACATATAGTCAACAGACTCTAAACTTTACATACACAGAACTTTTTTTTAAAGGCTGCCAAATTGTCCCTGTCTCTTCTTCTACATTTGCCACACTACCACCGAATGGATTACTATTTCATTTGACATTCCTCTCTCACAAGCAACTTAGGTAATTTGTCCACTGGAAGACCCTGGTAAAACTCTAAAAGCTCACAACAACAGCAGTGGAATTCAGTCCCTCCCCAGCCAGGGCTGTGCTTGAATAGAGATCTGACAGAGAGACTCACAAGGTGAACTGCGTACCTGTGTGTGACTCCAAAGTGAGCTGCAGCCATGGAATGCCATCCCAGCAGTTTTCACACTCACTTCCTAAGATGCAAGACCCCTGAGACCATGTCATCGGATTGGAAGTCCTCACCATCAGTCTCCTACAACTCTATTTAAACTGTAAGAGCTGTCTCCTGAATTAAAATGCAAGGTGTTGTATGAGAAAAGACCTGGTTTTGTGAAGGGAGTGAACAATCAGGAGTAATTGGAGACTGAGGGTGGTCAAAGGACCACCTAAGTTTTACTCTGTTATCAGAGGAAAGCAAAGGAGAGCCAGTTGATGGTGGCCATTTGCAAGAGAGAGAGAGAAAAAGAAAGCCAGCTAAAATGAACAAGCAGAGCTTCATTTAACATCTGCCCTCCTGGTTTTTAGGCTTTTGTTGAGTAGGGGAGCTTTTACTCTATTAATTATGTTTTTATTAAATGTATCTTGTTTCTATTCTTTAAAAATCACAGATTAAAATTATAACTATCTAATGAATTCTACTTAGGTTTGAAGACAGATGTTCCTTTCTAAATAGTATTGTTCCTACATCTAAAAGTTCAACTTGTAAAGAAAAAAGTATGCATTTAAGAACAAAAAAGGGGATCATTTCTAGCCAGTGTTTCAGGAAAAATCTGGTCATTTCCCTCCAATGCAGCTCATCATAAAAGCTCTAAGGAAATAGTGTTTAAAATCAATTAACCAAAAAGGCCAAAATCAATTTAACAAGAGTTAGCTAATGTTTTACTAAAGCAAACTCTCTTTTCTTTAAACATGATTAATATCATTTAAGGGTTGTTATTAGCGGTGTCACTTCAAAAAAGTGTGACCAATTTGTAATGAAAGAGCCTTTGTGTACACGTATGGGATTTATGGAAGGCACAGAAATTTAATGTGGTATTAGTGATTACATCTTTTCCTTGCCTTTGATATTTTAAGAGAACACTCCATTTTTACTCTGTCTCCTTGGAATGTCTCCTAAAAGGTCACTGAAGGATCAAGAAATATTTAACCTATAACCATCCATGATTATAGCAGCTCTATGCAAATTAGATTCTAGTGACATTTAACAATGTTGGCATTGGGTAGCATCATAAAAATCCATGCATTTTAGAGTTAGAAGGGGCTAAACTGTATGGGTCAGTATTCTTCAAACATTTTAACAGCTTATTTCTCATACAAACCCCAATATATACAAATGCTACAACTGAAAAGAAGGGTTATTCAAGTTGGACCTATTGCTGGGTTCTCCAACATCACAGTTACCTGCCCCAGCCCAGGCCCGCAATTTGAAGAACAAACCACCGTCTCCCATCTTAACACAGTAGAAATCTCAAACATAATGTGTTTAAATCACATGTCTACATTAGCACAGCATATCCCTACATTTGAAATATGGTATTAATGCCATAATCTTTTGTTTTTCCTTCTCACTATCCAGGTTCTAATATGTTATCTTGTATGACTGAGTTTCAGAGTTTTGCACTTGAATTAGTTTTGATAGGTCATGGTGCCACTGTAAATCAGATCCATACATAAATCTATGTCTCTCCATTAAAAAACAAAAACGCTCCACTGTTCATTGCAAATACCATATTTTCCCAATCTTCGTATGCATATAAGATTCCCAGCCACCAAAATCTATATGTATTTATCATTGTAAATCTAGCTTTTGGTAACACCAATGTTAGTAGCAATAGTTACCAGTTCAGTCAGGCAAGTTAGCTTGAATCATACAAAATGCCAGTATTTGAACTCTTTAATCTACAAAAACAGTTTCATGTGGTTTAACCTAACGCAATTTCTAATCCTTTCAATAGCTCTGTAATGTAACCATTATCACTATTCTATAGGTGGGAAACCTGTAGTTCACAGAAGAGCTTTGCCCAAGGCCACACTGCCAGGAGTGTTAGGGGGATTTGGAAGTATACATCACTAAAATCTCATGCCTTTTCTCTTGTACTATGCTGCACTAAAAGCTCTGATCATTTGAATATACAATAAGAGCAATTTTCTTCAAAGCATAACTTAGTTCTACATGTATGTGAAAGTGGGAAACATACATCTCAGAATATATTTCTTTATGAAGTAAGCTTCATATATTGTAATAATATTTACTAAAATTATCATCAGATATCAGCAGAATAGGTTATCTGAAATTTTTCTGCCACCTCCAAAGGCTTCAACAACATCAGCTGACACTCTTACTTAATATACTATAGCTCATATGCACAATAATCTTACCATATGTCCTTATCAACCAGAAGATCTTTATTTTGTCTACAATTTTGAACTGAAATAAAAACATATTAAGCCAAAACATAACAAAATAAGTCTATTAGAATGTAAGACTGTTGCCTGGGCATTTGTATCTAATTTTACAAACTGCTAGGTGGAAAAATAATCAGTCTTTGGGTCTGTGACCTTCCGTATTTTAAATTCAAAGGAAATGAGTTAAAAACAAAACAACCACAACAAAAAACCTTCTTTTGTAAAAGAAAGATAAAGTAAATAGATAAGGGAAGTGACACTGATTTGTCAAAAGATTATTTAACCTTATCAGAGATAGCTCAGATGACTAACAGGACCCAAGAAATTAAATGTATATTAAGTAGATTGGACATGGTTTTCTTCCATTATTATTCTTGAGCATTAGTTCATGAAAAGTACACCAGAATTGCTTGAGATAATTTGAGAAAATTTTAGGCTTTTATTACATCTCTCCTTATCACAAAAAAAGACTTCTAGGGTTCTTATGTAAATACTTTCTTTTAAAAGGGGCAAAATTAAAAATAAGACACATCAGGTAGAAACACAAACTCATGAAAGTTTTCATAGTATTTACTATTTTTATAGTTTACTGTTAAATCAATGCTGACTTCACCTAATTTTTTAAAGTAATTTTTCCATTTTTTTTTCTTGACCTGCACCCTAATTTGTAATGAAAAATACTTTGGGCATAAGTTTGCATCATCTAATATTTTGTTTTTGCTTTTTATTTATGTTAACCCATTTATGCCTGAGGTTGCAATTTTTTGAATTTTTGCAATGAGACCTTGGCAATGACCTTGAGCAGTAGGATGTAAATAACTCCTACATGCTTAGCGTTCCAATAAAGGAACACTAGGCATGAGTTGGGTAATAGAATGTTGAAAGCCTATCACAAATCTCGTGATATTGCCTGCTTAGTAAACACGATGTATTTAGTAAGATTTTAAAAAAAGTTGTTCTTTATGAATTCAGAAACCATATATATATATATATATATATATAAAACAGGATCTCACTCTGTCACCCAGGCTGGAGTGCAGTGGTGCAATCTCAGCTCACCACAACCCCTGCCTCCAAGAATCAAGCAATTTTCCTGACTCAGCCTCCCAAGTAGCTGGAATTATAGGCGCGCTTTTGTATTTTTTTCGTAGAGACGGGGTTTTACCATGTTGGCCAGACTATTCTTGAACTCCTGACTTCAAGTGATCTGCCCGCTTCAGCCTCCCACAGTGTTGGGATTACAGGCATGAGCCACTGTGCCCAGTTAACAATATTCTAAATATATCCTATTTCTAACGTGTACACACTCAATATGTTTGAAGGAGGCATTTTAAAAGAATTCTGTGTTGATAATGAGGTACTTAGGTTTCTTTTCTTACTGTTTTCTACAAAGTTATATCCTTTTAGCAGAGTGCTTGAATTCCTTGAACTCTAAAGATACTAAAATATGTGACATACAACAGGTTATTAAAATTATTTTATATCACTACATATTTTTATCCAGTCATAATATGTCTCAACTATTGTTATAAGGTTTTGGAGCCCATTTGACCTTTTATGATTTTGTTTTATTTGGTTTACTTTCTAGTACTTTCATTAAAGGAAAAAAAAAAGAACTGTTTGCAAAAATGTTAATTCCCAAGCCAGTCACAAAAAGACAAATATTGTGTGATTCCACTACATAAGATTCCTAGAGCAGTAAAATTTACAGAGACTGAAACCAGAATGGTGGTTGCCAGAGGCTAAAGAGAGGGAAGATACAAATACAAATTACCAGGAGTAAGGGTAATCTGGCTGCATTGCCAGTCAATTGATTACCAGAGTTAATTTTACTGCTCTGAATTACCAAGAAAAAACAGCCCTCCCTGTCCCCGATCCAAGTACATCCCCTCTCAAGTTGGTATGGGGCAAGAAGGGCATCCTTCCAAATGAGAGCATCTTTCTTCTATGAAGGATTTAGCATGGTTCTCTGGAACATCAAAAAGGTTAGAAAAATTTCAAATAAGTTATCTTAGTCCCCATGGGCTTATATAACAAAATACCATAAACTGGGTAGCTTATAGACCACAGAAATGTCTTTCTCACAGCTCTGGAGGCTGGAAAGTCCAAATTCAATGGACAGGCAGATTCAATGCTGGTTGAGTGCCATTTTCTGGTTCATAGATGCCACTTTCCAGCTGTGTCTCCCACAGTGGAAGGGGCAAAGCAGCTCTCTGTGGCCTCTTTTCTAAGGACACTAATCCCATTCATAAGACTTCCACCCTTGGGACATCACCATCCCCCAAAAACCCTACCGACTGATAGCATCCCATTGGGAATTAGGATTTCAACATATGAATTTGAGGGAGACACAAACATGCAAACCGTAGCACGACTGCCCAAAAATAAGGATAAAGGATGAAGAAGAGCTCTCTGGGGCCAAATGACATAAGAAAATTCTCCACGAGCAGGTGGGCGTTGAACGGAATGAAAGGGAGGAGGTACACACAAGGAATACGTAGGGGAGTCCATGAGGGGAAATGTCCCACTGGTGAAACCAGGGTCAGGAAAACTCAAATGACCAGATCCTTGATTTTCAGGATTGTATCACTTTTAGTTTAAATAATTTTTGGTGACCCTTTCCTCTGCAAGTATTCGTAACTAAGAAATTTGAAACCATGTGTTTCTCAAATTCTGTGAAAAGCTTTTTAAAAAGAAGGCTAAAGAAACAGATTGGTTTCGATAAAATGGGGGTTCAGCATTGCCTCTTGAAGTTAAAACTTTGGATCCTAGATTCAGATACGTTTGAATTTGAACCACAAGTCTCATTTCTCCCTGGTTGATTTGGTTATCGGACTAATGGGAACCGGGTGGTGACGTTCCAAAGGATCCTCATGAAGTTTAATTGAGACACTGTATATAATATGCTTAGCAGAGCACATATAGAGCCCAACCATTTATTCTAGTCATTATAATTTCTGATATATATTTTAAAACCATTAAAAGGGGACATACTTTTTAAAAACAGAACAAGAATTGTTATTTAATAAAGGAAAACTGAATAGATTTTGGGAAAATACTTCAGAAGTTCACCTCACCCTATACTAAAATAGAAAATACATCCTGATTTTACAGTTAAATATAAAAATAAAGCCACAGACAAAGCAGTAAAAACTCAGCACTGAATAATTTATCAAATATTTGGAAGGAGAGAACTTTCTATATATAAAAGTATTAGAAAATAGAAGTCCTTATTCACAGCTGGTGAGAGTGTAAATATTTTGTTTTTCTCAGAAACATTTTTGCAATGCATGTTAAAAAGCCTTAAAAATGTTCATGCTCTTTGAGTCACTAAATAGGTCTATTTAAGCAAATACTTAAATACTAATGAAGCCATAAAAAAGTTGCACAATGACTCTTAGAAAAAAATGTTCATGCCAGTATTGTTAATATAAAGAAACAAAGAATAATGCTTGGAAGTGACCAAAATGTCCAACAATAAGGGAACAGTAAATGTGGTATATCCATATTATCTAATATCAACAGCCAAATAAAATTGCATTTACCAGTTTAATAACATGAGAAAGTTTTATTTTTCAGCATTAAGTAGAAAAAGGCAGGTTACAAAATCATAGAGTTAGTTTGCAGCTGTAAAGCATTATGCAGAGAAAATAGGAAAACATTAAAATAATGTGCTTATTTCTTGAATAGTAAGATATAGCTTATATACATTATTTTCTTTTTAATTTTTGGCACTTAAATATTTTCCATAACAAACAGTGGGAAAAGATACTAAACAAAAATAATTTGGGAGCTCAGAAAATCATACTCTCCCCAGGTGTGGTGGCTCATGCCTGAAATCCAGACACTTTGGTAGGCCCAGGTAGAAGGGTTGCTTGAGCTCAGGAGTTCAAGACTAGTCTGGAAAACACAGTGAGAACTCATCTCTAAGAAATGTATATTTTTTACATTATCTGGGTGTGGTGACATATACCTGGGTCCTGGAAGGCTGAGCCGGGAGGAATACATGAGCCTGGGAGGTCAAGGCTGCAGTGGGCTGTAACTGCACCACGGCACTATAGCCTGGGTGACAGAGCAAGACTGTCTCAAAAGAAAGAAAGAAAGAGAAAGAAAGAAAGAAAAGAATACCCTAAAGTATGGTGCTGTGGCATGCTGAGTACTTTGAACTAAGGGATATTGGAATGTCTTCAGAAACAAAGTCTCTGCCTCACCTTCTCCTACCCTCCTGTCCCTTGCCGCTCTTTCATTTCCCAGGCAAGACATAGAAACTAGAATTCCTGTTCCAAAGTCATAGAAACCAGAATCCCTCTCCCTCAAAGACAAGCATAAAACTTAGAAATATTACTCTGACCTTCCTCTTCCTATCTGTGTAAGAGCTGGCCATAAAAAATTATCTGCCTACCTTGTCTGAAAGGAAGTCATAAGAACCTTATTCCAGAGTAGGTCCTGCCCTATACCCAAGAGGAAGGATGCTTAACAGGAAGGCAAGTAAAATCTGAACAAATGTATCTTGCTGTGTGGTGTGGTTTCAACGTCCCTTCCAAAATTCATGTTCAAATTTAGTTGCTGTAGTAATGATACTCAGAAGGTGACACCTTTAAGAGGTTCCTAGATCGTGATGGCCCTGCCTTGTGAATGGATTAATGCTGTTATTGTGGGAGTAGATTAGAAGATGGTTCCTAGATCACGATGGCCCTGCCCTGTGAATGGATTAATGCTGTTATTGTGGGAGTAGATTCGTTACCACAGAAGTGGGTTTCCAATAAATCAAATGAATTTGGCACCCTTCCCCCCTCTGTCTTGTGCACTTGCTTGTCTTCTGCCTTCCACTGTCAGAGGACTAAGCAAGAAGGTCTTCACTAGATGAAGCCCCTTGATCTTGGACTTTGCAGCCTCCAGAATTATGAGAAATACATTTACTTAAAAACTACCCAGAGGCCAGGTGCAGTGGCTCACACCTATAATCCCAACACTTTAGGAGGCAGAAGTGGGAGGATTGCTTGAGCTCAGGAGTTGAAGACCAGCCAGGGCAAAATAGTGAGACATCATCTCTTAAAAACGAACAGGAAAGGCATGGTGGCTTATGCCTGTAATCCCAGCACTTTGGGAAGCTGAGATGGGCAGATCTTGAGGTCAGGGGTTTGAGACCAGCCTGGCCAACATGGCAAAATCCCATCTCTATTGAAAGTACAAAAATTAGCTGGCCGTGGTGACAAGCGCCTGTAATCCCAGCTACTCAGGAGGCTGAGGTAGGATAATCGCTTGAACCCGGGAGGCAGAGGTTGCAGTGAACCGAGGTTGTGCCACTGCACTCCAGCCTGGGTGACAGAGTGAGCCTCTGTCTCAAAACAATCAAACAAGTGAACAAATTACTGTTTGTAAACTGTTATTAGGGGTTACACATAAACAAAATCAAATGAAAACCCAAACTGTTGTAGTGTTCCATTTAGCAACAGAAAATATATTAAGACACTGGCTTTCCCCACCTCAGTTTATTCCTATTAGATCATATGCTTTCTGTCCAATCAGAATTCTGTAAGGCCATCCATTCTTCATCAAACCTAAACATAAAAATGGACAGTTTTCCCTAGGTCTTTGAGGTTTCATTTTGGAAGGGCTCCATGTCACATAAAACTTTGATTAAACACATTTTTATGCTTTTCCCTTGTTAACGTGTCTCTTTCATAGGAGTGTCAGCACTGACCCTCATGGTGGGTGAGGGAAGATATCACACCTTTCTGTTCCTAAGATGACATGATAATTAGTATTTTTTTAATTGCAGTAAAATATATGTAACATAAAATTTACCATTTTAACCATTTTTAAGTTTCCAGTTCAATGGCATTAAGAATATGCACGTTATTGTGTAGCTACCACCAACATCCACCTCCAGAATGGTTTTCATCTTCTGAAACTGAAACCCTGTATCTATGAAACAATAATTGCCATTCTTCCCTCTCCTTAGCCTCTGGCAACCACCATTCAAGTTTCAGCCTCTATAAATTTGACTCCTCTAGGAATCTTACATATACAATTGACATGGTTTGTCTGTGTCCCTACCCAAATCTCAACTTGAACTGTGTCTCCCAGAATTCCCACATGTTGTGGGAGGGACCTAGGGGTAGGTAATTGAGTCATGGGGGCGGGTCTTTTCCATGCTTTTCTCATGCTAGTGAAAAGCCTCACGAGATCTGATAGATTTATTAGGGGTTGCTACTTTTGCTTCTTCCTCGTTTTTCTCTTGCTGCCACCATGTAAGTAGTGCCTTTCTCCTCCCACCATGATTGTGAGGCCTCCGCAGCCGTGTGAAACTGTAAGTTCAATTAAACGTTTTTTTATTCCTAGTCTTGGGTCTGCTTTTATCAGCAGCATGAAAATGAACTGATACAACAATGTTTGTCCTTTTGTGACTGGCTCATGAATTAACTTTTTTGCAAACCAGTTTTTTCTTTCATGAAAGTACTAGAAAGTAAACCAAATGAAATAAAATCATAAAAGGTCAAGCAGGCTCCAATAGCTTATAACAGTAGTTGAGACGTATTATGATTGGACAAAAATATGTAATGATGTAAAATAATTTTAATAATCTTTTGTATGTCACATATTTTAGTACTTTTAGAGTTCAAGGAATTGAAACACTCTGCTAAAAGGATATAGCCTTGTAGTGAAAAGTAAGAAAAGAAACCTTAGTACCTCCTTATCGACACAGAATTCTTTTAAAATGCCTCTTTGAAGCATAAAACTAGACAGAAAAAGTTAAAACCTGCCTAATACTAACGAAATTCTCATGCCAAAGTCCAGACCTCTCATTTTAACAAGTCTGTTAGCCTACTATATCTACAGCTGAAGCGGTTTTTTAAAAATGTTCTGATTATAATTAAATCACAAAATAAATATAAAATGGCATAATAAAAGATCCCTATCTATATATTTGAAAATTCAGAATATCTACAGTATGCCTTATAGTTATAAATAGCAGCCTTAATTTCAGTGCTTCAAGTATAAAAATGTGGTATTAGTATCACATTTTCTTCAGGTCTAATAATTCATATTTTTTGTCGATCGTGTGTATGTATGACAAACACATGTAAAGAAAGTCAGTTCTACATAGAAGAAACAGACACACTGATATAGATTCACTTAGCTGTGGTAAGTTCTTAGCATTGCCCCCACAGTGTAGCATTACTGATTGCATGATTTAAGTTAGGTAGAGACATGTGTGAACATTTCAGCATAGAACGGGATTGCTTCAAAAATGTTTAGAGGGAATCAGTTGGAAGAGGACACGGGATGAGTAAGTTGAAGTGTCAGGACATCAGGTGGAACATTCTCAGTTGTCAAGTTTGTCGTTCTGAATATTAGCTTCAGTGCAGAAACGAGTCTAACACTGAGCTAGCCCATGTCAGAAATGAAGCAGTAAAATGGAGAGCTTGGGACACTGATGGGCAGGAATCAGCAAAACAGGGTGTCATCTCAGCTACATAGAGATTGTGTATTCCATGGACATAAGCGTATACAATGCTATGATCTGATGTTTAGGGAGATTGGTGTGTGCTTAATGTTAAAACTAACATTAGGGACTTGTGGACTCTCCATATACTGAGGGAATAACTAAGACTCGGGAGACCCGACTCCACACTAAAAGAACTAACTAGAGCTGGAGATCTGGACACTCCGTACATACCTGGTTCTGGATTCTACTTTGCATAATAATAAACCAAGCGAAGAGAGAAAAGAAATGTTAATTTTGCTTTTATCACATGAATCTCAGTATGACCATTTTGGAGCATTTTCAAATGTTAACTATTGTTCCAAACATCTGTGTTGTTTCTTGAGCTGTGGAGTTAATTCCATGTTGGAGGGGGAAAAGACATGTTTTGGAATATACAAATACACAAGTATTGGTGAAATGACCATTAGCCTGACCTTTTTCTGTTTTGTCTTTTCCTCTTAAAAAAAAAAAAAAAAACAGACAGAAGGTCTGTTCTTTGGCAGTAAATTAATTTCGTGTGCTTTCTTTAAAAAGGCAGGAGAGAAGGAGATAGGGTGGCTAGCTCCTCCCTTTAAAATGTGTGGTGGTGAATTCTAAGGAAAGTCACCCTAAACGTCTAACACAAAATGTTTAACCATAATAAAAACGTTATTTCTTTCCATTTTTATTATTAGGCATTTAAGGCCAATTAATGTCCTTTACATTTGAGCTCTTAGTTGTTATTTTAGACTTCTCTTTACGAATACGCTTAAGCCTGCTATCAGCTCGTAAGACTCTTCCAAAATAGTTTCTATTAGCGTTCTGTTAAACATTTTGAGCCTAGAAAACAAAATAGAATAGATTATGTCCCAAGTGACATCAATAATTAATTTTGTGGAAGCGTTCCAGTTCCCTTGGTGTAACAAATCCAAATATAAATTTATGGCTAAGGGCAAAACTAATGTCCTGCAGTGACTTGGAAATTTGGTTAAGATGATAACTAACAAAAGTTTCTAAAAGAATAGACAAATTGCTCCCAAATGAACATAAAGGGGGATGACATAAGGTTAGACAAAAGACTCATGATTTAAGCGAATTTCTTTTGAAATGCAAACAACCTCAAAGAATTTTTACAGCTCTCTTAGGAAAAATCTCCTGGGTGGTATCATTTGTGCTCAGAGGTCTTCGAATGGGCTGGTGGGGTGCTAGTGGAAAGCCTTACTGCTGTGGCATTTGGGGAATTGCACGTACAAATCCCTGGAGCACTCACTGCAGATACCCACAGAAATCACTGCATCATTGTTTGAGAGGTATTTTTCTTATTGCTGCTTTTAGCTGGATGTTTTACACCATTTTGTTTCTTAAGAGGTACCTGATAAGAAAACAGCCTCAACACTATCAACAGGCAGACACAATTAATTCCGCTACGAGCACCTCAGTGTTTCAATTTATGTATTTATTTTAGAAATTGCCTGTACTACGATTGCCACCACCATCATCGACAGTTAAAATTAAATGTTTATAGTAAGAAGATACTCAAAAGACAGAAAAGTTTATATGTGCATATGCTTGGTGTTAAGTCAGTCTCTGCTTCTCTGCTTCTTGTTTTAATCATGAGATCCTACTGTAATTTCCTTCAATACTATAGGTTTTTAGTAATTTAATTCCAACTCCGTGGAATCCTTGTAGACCCGTTAATATCTAGGGATGAATTTTGACTTTTATGATATATGTATCTGTATCATAAAAAGCTGTGTTATATTAAGGATACTAGTGTGTTCTTTGAATAGAAATAGAGGATTGTGATATCAGAATAAGGAAGATACCTTATTTATATGAAATGTAGTAGATGAACTAGCTACCTATAACAACCACAACTCTCTAGTCATCACTGGCCCCAGAGAACAGCTGCTAACACTGGGACAGCAGTTTCACATAAATACAAGCATAATGGATTACACCAGAGGTGTCAATGCAAGACTACCAAAATCATCACCATTTTTTATCACGGCTTTCAAAGTAACTTTATTTCACGGAATTTGAAACCTGAAGCCACGATTCTTTATCTTCTGCAAAGGGCTCAGACTCAATTATTGATACAAGAGGTGAAATCCTTAGAAATACCTTCTAGCTGAGCAAAATAAGTAATAGAATGTTCTGGGGAGGCCTGGGCTTTAGAAGTCACTATTTCAAGTCTGTCATTTTACAGATAAAGGAACTAAAGTTCAGAAAAGCAAAGCATCTTTATGAGACAGATGCTAAATTCATGTTATATCCTGGCATATAACAGCACTCAATAAAAATGTGTTAAGCGAATTGAATGAATTATCATTTTCCCCTCGATTTTATTTATTCTGACCACTGTGACTTCTCATACCTAGAAGACCAATCTACAAATAAGTACAGGCATTTTGACTAAGATAATATATTTCAGTGTTTTTTATTGGTATAAAAAGCTGCTGTTATTAAAGCAACAGGTTTTTAGAAGGGAGGTTAATGGATTTTTAACTACAAGAATAGAGTTGTACTGCAACTTATCAAACATTCAGATAAAAAACTAAATTACATCAGCAGTGAAAAGTCATGTAGCTTGAGCATCAATTCTAATTTAAAAGCATTTCAGGAGACAAGGCAAAATATAATTCTGTTCCTCAGTTGAAGCACTACTATTTTGAGGAAAATTAATGTAGAAGCCTGACAAACAATAATGTTAATAATCCCCTCATATGTCTTTCTGATGACAACATCATATTACAAAAAGAAATTTCAGCCTGAGCAACGGAGGTAGGAAGAATTCGCCCGAAACGTCTAATGCAGTTAGGCCTCTATTCTCAGGCTGATGGCCCAAACACTCGTAAAGTGACATCAGCACAGACCTGCCATTGCGTGTGTAAGAGAGGCTGATACTTGGATTGCTAAACTACTTCCAAAGTTCATCTGAAGGCACACGCAGAAATTATCGGTAAACATTTGAGAGAGCATATATAGCATCAAAAGTCAATTGGACAATACATGTAAAACCAAATTCTGAGGAGTAAATTATTACCCAGCAATTGCTAAGTTGCTTTATTTAACTCTTTTGATATTAAATGATGGGAACTGTTTAAAAGAATCGTCACTACATTTATGTCAGTATGGTACTTTTTGAACTACAGTAGTAGTAGAGTCCTCCGAGCACTGCAAGCTAGCCGTCGGGTCATGGACGGTCCAATTCAGAACTCTAGTAAGGTGCTAGTCAAGCACCTGTACTGCTCTCAGATACACACATTGTGTTTAATTAAGTGTGTGCGTGTGTGCCGGAGGAGAGAGGACTCACAGCTAAGCTGGCTGGAAAGTTCCCTGGTGTGAACTAATGAGGCCACATTGCACTGTGTCATACAGGACAAAAGCGAAGTGGGTAGAAAGAAATTAGAAGATTATTCAATAAAAGCTACAAAGCAAAATTTAGAAGCCCAATGACTGTTAAATCACATGGCTTTCTTTGTTTCAGCAAAACTAAGCCCGTGGAATATTCCTCTGTACTTCCTCAGTCTCCTGCTTTTCTGTCTTCCCAGCTTGTTTATCTTTTATTCTGTTTCATTTCCTTCCTCCTCTTCATAACCCACGATGGCAAATCAACAAGGAATTGCTCATTAAATCCCCTTCGTCTGCAATCACCAACATTTATCTCAAGTTAAAACTGTTCTGCACATGCTCCCTGTTGTCAGAAAACAATGATTAATATTCAATGAGTCCACATAGTATGTCGTGGAAATAAAAGGGACTTTGAAGTGAATCAGGTCCAATGCTCTTGTTTATTTCTGTACTCTTCTGCTGAGGTCACTTCATTTCTCAGAGCCTCAATTTTCTTCATTCATAATACATGTCTTTTACTCCATCTCTGATCTGTTTTAGGTCCTCCAAAAACTTAACAAAACTATCTGACATCTAGACTGGGCACAGTGGCTCATGCCTGTAATCCCAGCACTTTGGGAGACCGAGGCAGGCCAATCACCTGAGGTCAGGAGTTCAAGACCAGCCTGACCAACATGGTGAAACCCTGTCTCTACTAAAAAAATACAAAAAAACTAGCTGGGCATGGTGGCGTGTGCCTGTAATCCCAGCTTCTCGGGAGCATGGGGCAGGAGAATCGCTTGAACCCGGGAGACAGAGGTTGCAGTCAGCCAAGATTGCGCCACTGCACTCCAGCCTGGGCGACAGAGCAAGACTCCATCTCAAAAAAAAAAAAAAAAAAAAAAATCTGCCATCTCTGGTGCTATGCACACAGGACTTTTCACTTTCCTCCAATTTTGATTCCACGTTGCCATACATATAGCTGAATATTTGTGAAATGTTTTCTTCCTTTTAAAAATCTTCTAATGCCTACCTTCTCTGTACCTTTTATTGTGTGTGTGTGACTGTAAGAAAACCACTATATTCTTTATTTCCAATCTCTGTTTGCACTAACTAAGGTTTTGGTACAACACAGGGCACTGAGTATGCACAGTATAATTGATCGGCATATCTACTTATGAATTTGGTTTGAGATTTTTGTCTGGATTTCATATATGTTTCTCTGTATAAATATTGCTAGTGATACGTTTCAATCTTCATTATGGATGCTTTTTAGACTGAAAGTAAGAGACTGATTGGACTATATTCCTTCAACTTGACTTAAGAGGCCCAACATCTTTATCTGTGTATGTGGGCTGTGTGGTGTGTGTGTGTGTGTATTTATCAGTACTTATTAATGATTATGAAGACTGTCTGGCTTCTGTCAGGTCTAATGTACCTATGAAAAAGTTCCCAAAATAGATCATATGTTAGGTAATTTGGGAAGCTTTTAAGATTGGAGAGAATTTTCTTTCTTTCTTTCTTTCTTTCTTTATTTATTTATTTATTTATTTATTTATTTATTTATTTAATTGAATGTAGAAGAAAAATGATGAGGGAAATGGGGTAGTGACATAGAAATTGAAATCTGGCTAATTCTTATATTTTAAAACAGGAAAGCTGTGAAAAGATGAGAGTTAAGCCTACGATGACATTAAATAAATTAACAGAGGAAATGACTTAAGTCTTCTATTTGCTGCCATAGGCAATTGTGTAAATCTGGTTCTGTGATAACCTTTACTACATTTTGCAAGAGGCATTTTACAATGAACATAAATAAAACCAAGACTGAATATTTTTATTTAACATTTTCACATAGAGACTATAGTTATTTAATATTTCTTCTAACATGTTCATGGTATAGAATTACTTTTAAATTTTGATATGATCCTTACTATAGAAAGAATTAAAAATATGCTAAAATGTATACAATTAAATTATAATCAGTAACCAGTGGCCATTGCAATAACTATTAACAAAAGACAATATCTAAATTACTAAAGATGTCTTGGTTAAATTGATACACATTGTTTAAAGACTAATTTATGAATAAGGTGTCTTTATTAATTTAAATAGGCCTCCTATCCTTGAGCTATATAACGAAAAGATGATCTTAAAAATACCATTCAGTTCTGATCTAAAATAGATTTTTTAAGTAAACTTTATATGTTTAAATTTTCTTTGTATTTACATGTATATATACATGTATATATTTGTGTGTGTGTACATATATAATACCCTTTTCACTTAAACAGGATTAAAATGCATATTACCATTTTCTAAGTATCCTACTCATTTATCATTAATTCAATTGGCTTTTGGTATGTAGAAAGTTATTTTCCCATTTTGAATTCATCAGAACAGGTAACAGCTATATTTATTTCCTAGGATTGCCATAACAAAGTAATAAAAATTTAGTGGCTTAAAACAAGAGGACATTTATTCACACAGTTATAAAGACTAGACCTCCAGAGTCAAGGGGTTGTCAAGGCCATGCTCTTGAGGAAGGCTCTAGAGAAAAATTTGTTCTTGTTGCATCTGGTGGCCTGATATTCCCCAGCTTGTGGCAATATATTGCCAGCTCTTCCATAATCTTCGTGTAGGTTACGTATCTCTGTCTAAATTTCCCTATTTTGATAAGGATACGAATCATTGGATTAAGGCTCATTCTAATCCAGTATGACCTCATCTTCACTGGATTACATCTGCAAAAACCTATTTTGAAATAACATTCCATTCAGAGATTTGAGATGGACATTCATTAGAAGGACCCTATTCAACCCAGAACAGAAGCACACAGTGGTCAGTCATTTTGCTTTAGCCTGCAATACCCGTGTTGCCACCATGAATTTACACTATTTCCTCCAAAAGCAAAGGAGTCTGCAAGAGTTGGCTACGCATGATAGTAGGTACAGCTGGTAACAAATATGTCCAGCTTTCTGCCACCCTTGAAGTAGGGCTTGTGTTTTAGTTTGGTAGTGAATACATAAGAAATCGTGTTATTCGTTCCAGCCAGATTTAACAACCACATTCTGCCTTACCATTTGTTTGGAAAATGAGTGCTTTAGCAGCCTAGGTCCTGGAATGAGGATGACGTGGAGGAGTTCCCAGCTGATTCCCAATATGACAAGAAATAGCCCTTTTTGTCTGAGATCTTAGAATAGTTTGTATTTGTAGAATATTCATTCTCAATGGGGATGATGGGAAGACGGTTCTTCGGGCAAAAAACCACACTTTTCTCTTTTTATATATAAAACACTTTATATAATTACATGTATATATAGTGCATAAGCATATACATATGTTTATTACATAATATATTGTATATAAATGATATATGACTATTATATATTAAATATATTTAGTATATTTAAATCTATTATGATATATTCATTTGTATATTTAACAATATATTTTATATATTTAAATTAATATATAATATACATACATTAAATTATAAAGTTAAAATGTATATCACATTATTAATATAAACTAATAATTACATATTAATTTATATATAATATGCTTAATATATAATACATTAAATTTAATATAATGATTATAATACATTATAATTATATGATTATACATAATAAATATATATTAAATATGGAGTTTATATGTTATATTGAAATTCCATGGGGAGATATTAGGCAGAAATGTATAAAAATGCTCCTGTCTTACTCCATTTAGGCTGTTATGATACCATAAACTGGGTGGATTATAAACAACAGCAATTGATTTTTCACCATTCTGGAAGCTGGGAAGTTCAAGATCAAGGCACTAGCAGATTCCGCGTCTGGTGAGGGCTCTATTTCTGGCTCATGAGTGGTACCTTCTCACTGTGTCTTCACATGGTGGAAGAAACTATTTCTCCAAGGTTCCTTTTATAAGGACACTAATCCCAATTATGAAGAATCTGCCCTCATCACCCAATTACCTCCCAAAGGCCTTACCTTCTAATACTGTCACACTGGGGGTGAAGATTTCAACATGAGAATTTTGAAGCCAGTGGGAGGGAGTGCAAAAACATTCAGACCATAGCAGTTTCTTAGAGAAGTGACAATGAAAAAAATGTTGAGAAATCAGTGTTGGAGAATACATGAGCCTATCCTGGGTGATTCTGTAGGCTTTGTTGATACTGGATATGAGTTCCAGCTACAGACTATGACACTTTCAAAGTTACATCATCAATTTGAGCTTTCATTAACTACTGTGAATTAGGAGGCTAAACCACTTTCATATGCTTCATGAGAATTTAATCAGACAATTAATTTAAAAGGTGTACTGCGTGCTTGTCATATGGTAATTGTTTTAAAAATTGGGGTATTATTATTATTTAATTTTAATAATATTAACCATAGTTTAATGTCCTGTGAAGAAATACATTGCAACATAAAGTTTAAACGAATATTTAAACTTTAGGCAACATTCAAAGTAGCTGATTATATTTGTCAGCACAGGTGAAGTCCTAAAACAAAGAATTCCAAACTTCGATAATTTGACACATTACAAGGCATCTACTGCTCAATTCACAGTCCAAAGCACACAGCAGAGAGTGAGATGGTCTGAGTCTGTTTACACACTCATTCTGAAATTCGTGTGTTTTATCCTATGGCTCAGTGTTTTCTATTTGGCCATCCAAAAAGTGAGGGAACAGCCAGAGCACCAAGGGGTATGGTGTAGATGGGACCTTAGCGGGCAAATCTAGAAGGGCCTGCATTCCATTGGCCAGAACCCAATCACATGATCCAACACAACTGCAAGGAAGGCTGGGGAATTCTGTGTGGAAGCAAGGAGGGAGAGGATTCTTAGATCACAATCAGCATTGTCTCTGTCATGATGGAGGGTTAATAGTACATTCCAATGACCCTGAGTATTGTAAACAATTAAAATGTACGCTGGGCCAAGTTCTTTCAATGCACCCTCTGACTACCTTGTGAGTAGGCACTATTGTTATCTTTGTTTTATAGTTAAGGTAACTGTAAAGACTGCACTGCGAGTACCAAAATTAGAATACAGATAGGTACTCAACATCCAATTTCAGAGCGCTATCTCAGTATTCTCTCTCGTGTCCTTATTTAGGAAGCCATTCATTATCCCTTCTCTTTGCAGAGATAATTGAGTGGAAATACTACTTCAGTGTTAAATTAGAGAAGTCTAATATTTTCCTGATGACAAGTGAGTGGTTTACTTAAGAATACTGTGAAATCTCCTATGAAAATCTTTAACATAAAACAGGTTTTCATCTCTTTTTTGATAGCTTAAACATGACTCAGAATGAGGGCTGGTAGCCAGACTACCAGAACTCCTATAAATGTACCTCTAGCTTTGTGATGAAATGTGTTTTTAATGTGTTTGGTAGAGAAGCAAGAAATAAAATAATAGGTTAAGTTACCACCTGGACCTAAGCCAGTTAGAGAGACAAGCTAAAACAACAACAACAACAACAATAAGGAAACAAAATAACCTCATGCTTATCATGCCACATAACTTTCATTGACATTGTCTATACTAGCCATACCTGAAAGTCTAACATTTGCTCAAAGGCTGAAGAAAAAGATTACAGATGAGTAATCTTAGAAAAATGAAAAATTAAGATAAAAATCTGATGAAAATTTTTCACATTGCTAAAATCCAAAAATTAATTTGGATGGCAACTATATTATATTAGATAAAGTGTAAATTTATTTACATTTTATGTTTCTGATAAATATAAGAAACTAGCTATTGAAACTTCTTTTTTAAATTATGCAAAACTAAAAGCAAGTCAGTGACGTGAGGGGGTTCTATAAAATTTGTATCTAGTTGTCAAAAACTGCACTAGCATATTTCTTTTTTTTTTTTTTTTTTTTTTTTGGGGGGGTGTGGCTCTGTGGCCCAGGCTGGGGTGCTGTGGCCGATCTCAGCTCACTGCAAGCTCCGCCTCCCGGGTTCCCGCCATTCTCCTGCCTCAGCCTCCCAGTAGCTGGGACTACAGGCCCCGCTACCTCGCCCGGCTAGTTTTTTGTAGTTTTTAGTAGAGACGGGGTTTCACCGTGTTAGCCAGGATGGTCTCGATCTCCTGACCTCGTGATCCGCCCGTCTCGGCCTCCCAAAGTGCTGGGATTACAGGCTTGAGCCACCGCGCCCGGCGCATATTTCAATATTAAGTATCTGGTCCTTTGGATCCTTTAAATTTGTATTAGTATATAATGAAAAAGCCAAAATTGTTCAGAGAAAAAAAAATCACTTATTGCTATCATCTTTTTTGCTAAGTGAAAGACAAAACAGTGGAAACTGCTTGACAGAGAGAGACAGAGAGAGATGTCTCACTCAAATTGAAATGTTATGAAGTATGTGTCATATTATTGCATTATTTGCAAGTTTATCTATAAACTTGGGCCATGGAGATTTTTTCATTTATTTCATTTTATCACTTATGGATGACAATGTGTATTTACATCTCTAATTTGAGCAAAATTATATTACTTATATTCCTGGCTGGTATTGTATCTAACAACTTAAGAACTTAGTATTCTTTGTAAAACAAAAACAAAAACAAAAACAAAAAACAAAACAAAACTTCAGGTACTCCACAAGTAGTCAGAATTTGTTTTATCAGGCAGAAATAACATAAACTGGATATTGGAAGAAAATCAAAGTCTGCTCCCAAACAGATTAGTTCTTTTACATGATAAAACCATAGACAGTTCAATTAGATTACATGTACCCTTGGATTAATTCCATGATATTATTGCAAGGCAGAATAAGCAATTTTTTTCTAATTTGAAGTATCCATTATGAAACATGCCTAAAAGAGATTCAGCGAGCATACAACTGTAAAAATCCATGGGTATCTACAGGACCCATGAGTGTCACTGGCCTTTTCCTAAATCCTTGACAATCTCTTCTTTTTATGAACAACAAAAAATTCTGTTTTGGATTTAAAATAAATTTTCCTATTAAGATTACAGCTATGTGTTGCTAAAATTTAATTATATAAATTCCAGATTGGAGCAGATGGACTTGGAATCATTTGGCAAAGAATCAAAGGGGTTTTCTTGGGTTCAGGAAAGTGTGGTGTAAAATGAGCAGAAAGCGTATTATGTTATGTCATTGAAGTTAAGCTATATACTAAAATAATAACTTTATGAGTAAAAATAAATGATAAAATAATGGGCAGGAAAAGATATCCTTGCACACACATTAACTCTAGCCTGTTATGGTTAATGACTGAAGCTGCACTTTCAAATAATAAGTGGTTTTGCGAGGCTGATAATTCTGCTCATTTTGTAAAACCATTAGCCTAGTACAGATGAGAGGTTATCATCTTTACTACCAAAGATCTACGTTTTAACTTTAGTTTAGGTTTTGCAATTTACTAAGATGGGGCTGAGGGGGTAATGGACCATCCTGAACTGACACTATGAAGATAAATAAAATCTCATCCGTGACCCCTAAGAAACCTCTAAGTGACTTTTAAAATTCAAAATTTTAAGGTATACATACTTAATTTGCTCCCAATGTTACATACCATTTAATGTAAAATTTTGTTTATTCAATAGTTACGTTAATTTGGAAGTATCACCGAACTCTTCAATCAAGATAAATAATGATTTTCCAAATAGATTTTGGACTCTAAAGGAAGAAAGATTTTCTTTTTTGAAATTACGTGATTTTATTCTGCAGAGAAAACTCTTTTAAATGAACTATTACTATATTTTAGTCAACTTAAATTCCAGATTAATAACTCCATGTAATATACCAAAAATGCTATTCATAAATAGCTACAGAGACAGACTTATATAGAGACAAGTATTGTTGACCACTTCAAAATAAATCAAATCAAATCAGATACTTAGAACATATTTCAGAAGAACAATATTCATTTTATCTTAGCTCCCTCAAATCCTTTCTGGAACAAGGTCAAGTGTAATAAAGAAAAAATCATGTAGGGACAAATGAGCCGTGTCTCTATGATCAGGATTTTTAATGCTTCACTTACTTTAGTTGTCCTGTGTCCTTTTGTAGATAATAGCCCATATGTGTCATTTAATGCGATGTATTTCTGTATATTTTGGTACACTGGGGTTTTCTTAAATTGATCAGAGTAATGTATTACAGTGTTACACTATGCAATGTGGTAGATATCTTAAAACAATCTTAAGAAGCTCTTGAGAACATAGATTTTTGGTTCAGGTCTGAATTCAAAGGAAGATTGTGCCTTTTATTAACTTGGGTTGATTATCTAATCTTCATTTTTCTCATCTGTACAATGGGAATAGTGTCCACCACTTAAGCCTCTTGTAGGAATTTAACAATATGATGAATTTTTAAAAACTAGGATTCCCTGACATGTAGTCAGTGCTCACCACATGGCAGTATATGCTAAAATTACTATCATGGATCAAACCTTTGATTTTTCTGTATATGCTGCCTTACAATTATAACAAGAACATGTTGAAAAGAGTAAAAAAGTGGATTAGGGTTTTGCAGTTTTTACCACATCCTTGGGGAATCTGGTGTGAAAAAGAAATATTTAATATGTTACACTGTGCAGATTTCCTTCATATGGTTATTTTATATTTCTCCTGGAATACCAACTCAGAAGTTCAATGACAAAGAAGGCCATTGGATAACCTTACCCAAATTAGGGATACTGACAGTCTCTTACAATCTTTAGATGTATTAAAATATATAGGCACATTTTGAATATATAATACCATTCCAGGTTTTACATAAAAGAAGCCTAGATTTCCATGTACATGTATCTATTCAGCTGCTTGTTTGGAAAAGAAAAAACAATTTATATTTAGAAAGACATTGAAGCCAGATCCCCCATTTGATTTTTCTGGATCTTAAGATTTTGGGTTTGGTGGTCATGGGACTTCATTGTTCTAAGCCATTGTTGTTTCTTTTTGGCTTAAGGAAAACCTTATTTTATTTATTTATTTTTAGCTAAAGCACTGCTAAAATTTAATTTCCAACTTCTAGAAGCTTCAGATTTTAAAGACTTTAATTAAACATTTGGAGTGAGAAATCCATTTTTTATATAGGCAGTGCTCACTAAAAGTGTCAAGTATATTTGAAATATGCACATTTTTCTAGTATAGATCTTATACATCTCAGAAGGTAGTGCCTTTGTTCTTTTCGAATTAATGTTGTCTATAACAAATTTCTGACTGGTGACTCGTTACTGTTGCTAATTTAGTGTGACACGTTTGGTCATAATCCTAAACTATCATTTGGAATGAAATTCTTATAATGTTTTTTTAGTCACATTTCATATCAAATGAGACACTGACAAAGCTTTCTTTTAAAAAAATCAGTTACAAACTTGACTACAAGAAAAGCAGAAAACATGGATTCCAAAATGTTTTGGTAAAGACATTATTCCATAAGGTAGCTAGTGTATGGCAAACAACAACAACAACAACAAAACATTTAAAAAATGGCGCCAGTCTAAAATCGTTGGTGTGCTTTATCACTTTTAGTAGGTAAAGCAGTTATGAATGCAAAATGTTGATGCTCAGTAAAAAATGCCAATATAACCAAACCGATTTCCCTCATACAAAGCTCTTCTCTGCATGATGTAGTTTGTCATACCCTATGCAAGGATAACTTTTTGTGAGTAAGGCAACATTTTCTGCCCTAGAGGACAATGGCAACTGGTGGTAGGTTGATTTCACCCAGTCTATCCCTTCTGTTTCCCACACACACACACTCTGCCTCTGAGTGATTTTATAGGTCACTTAAGGAACGGCATTTACAGATGGTGAGTCTATCAAGTATAAAATAGAATCTATATTTTGCCTGATAAATAAATAGTCGTGAGAAAACACTTCTAGTTGAAATCCTCCAATGTCTTCCTTTCTGCGAACCATCTTAAAATTAAAGGTCTTATAAGTCTAGATCATGTGTCAATTCCTGCATTATTAGGAATACTCTATTTTCAGAATATCTTAAAAATTTCACCCGCCTAGGAAATTTGCCCGAGATAAGCTGGTGGTGTATATTATTTGGAGACATGAGCTAGACATTGTAATCTTGAACTGGGTAAACCAAGCCCAAGTGTTTAAAATGAAAGTTTTCAAGAATTTTCATTATTTTCCTGTTCCAGAGATAAAAGAGATGTTAATAGTGCACTTTTGGATTTTTCTAAACCACAGTATTATCCAATTTAGACGTATTGGACCTTTGGGGTGGTGGGGAGTGAACAAGTTTCTCCTTAATGGTTAAGCTTTTTTTCATGGGGTGCTAAAACAATAGCACATTCAGAATTATTACCGTGAGAATTCACGTGATTCAACTTTAACAACCGAATGTACTTTTTTTCTTCACAAGTAAATACTGTAGATTAAAAGTGTGCTGAAATTACTCTCAATGCTTTAGCAAGAAGAGTGGTTGTTTTATTCTTTTGCAAGACTCTTTCATTACCGTATTTTTCAAGCATGCTGAGGTGTCCTAATGTCTCTTCTAATTGCTTGGAACGTCGCTGACCTTTTTTTAAAACAACACACAGCGCCCATAATATGCAAGGGAGACCTAAATTCAGTAGCAGCACCAAAATGCGTCCACCAAACAAAGGCTCTTCCTCAAAGGGCCCCTGACGGAGAGAATCTTTCCTGAGACTTTCCAGTAGGGGGAACTAAAGACTCACCATCCAGCATTTAGCTCGGCGCAGGGACCTGCGTGAGTTCCTCTAAGCCGACTTCTAATCATCTGAACCGGCATCAAACGGCCACCAGCGCGCCTGTGATCACACGTGGGCCCGGCCACACCGGGGCACCGCCGACACCGGCATCCCTTTGATCTCACGCGACCTTCCTTAATCATCCCCGCTCCTGAATGGCATCACTTGGTAGTCTTGGCCTTAACGGTCAGGGTTTTGTCGTCTTTGGGCTGAAATTCGGCTTCTTTTGGAGCTTCCATGAGCTCAGCTGGGTTTTCGGCTCTCCACACCCAGAGCCTACGTTTTCCGAATTTCCTTCTGGAGGTGCGGGTCTCTGGAGGGGAAGGACTTCGGGATCCCCCGCCCCCGGGCTCTGGGATCCCCGCTCCCCCATCCTTTGTACCTTCTGCAGAACTCCCTCGCGTTGCGCGATCGCGCATCCAACTCATCTTCGAGGGGTCAAAAGGCAACTGAGTAACACCGGGGGAGGCCACCCCTTCCTCTCCCTCCCCCGCTTGGGGATGCCGCAGGGGGCCATAGATCTTGGCTACAATGAGCCGCTGGAGGTTAGAGATTTCTGCCCCCTCCTTTTTCCCCCTTGTGCTTTCTAACCGTATCGGAAGCATCTATCCACAACCTTTCCAGTCCAAAAGGTGCTTATGTTTGGTTTCCTTGCCTTGCCTTCCTCCTCCTGGGCGTCTCATTTGGCTCAAAGGTGAAGAGTGTGTGTGTGATTTTAACGGGTAATGAGGCTGCGCCCCGGGTCCTGGAGGGCGATCTGGTTCGAGACAGCGCGTGCAGCTCCGGCAGACGGAGGGATGAATCATTAGGCAGGGCTTCCATGAAATCGCTCACCGAGAAAATTACCTGCCCCTTAAACGGCACGCGGCGAGGAGCAGGGGCTGGAGCCCACCTATGCCCTCCCGAGGCGGGAAGGAGGGGGCACGGGAGGCGCGGAGAAGCGGACGGAGTCGACCGCTGGCCTCGGCGCTGGGCGGGCAGCCGGCCGGGCCTCCGGGTTTGTGCATCTCCGTCCGCCGGGACTCTCGCTCTCGCTCTCCGGGACCCTCCGGCTCCCCAGCGGGCAGGCGCCCCCGCGCGGGCGGGCGGGCGGGCGGGCGGCGGAGTCTGGAGGTGGAGGCTCCGCGCCCCCTGCCGCCCCCGCCCCTCCCCGGGGCAGACTCCCAGCAGCTTTCCTTCCTCCCCGCCCCGCCGCCTCCCCGCCTTCCCTCCTCTGAGCGCTTCCACCCGCGGCAGCTGCTGCAGGAGGCGGACGCTCCGGGCCGGGCTGCCCGAGCAGCGGCGGGGGCCGGATCGCGGGGACCGGCGGCTGCACCCGGGCGAGCGGCTGGACCGCGCCTGGCGCTGGACTGAGCGCTGCCCGTCTCCGCCGCTCCCGGGCTGGGCTCACGCCCGGCTCTGCCCTCGCCCGCAGCCGCCGGGTGCGCCCTCGCTCAGCGGCGGCCCCGCGGGGGTGGCCTCAGCCTCAGCCTCCGCCCGGCCCCTCCCTCCCTCGCTCGCTCCCTGCCTCCTTCCGCAGCCCCACCACGTAGGAGTTCGGATTCTCCACCCGAATCGTCCTGATTTCCCTTTGCCTCTCTTTTGGAAACGAGAGAGGTGGAGGGAGGCAACAAGGCTGCAGAGGAGAGGCCCGCCAAGTCTGCCCGCCTGCAAAGTGTTGCTTTGACACATCCTTATTATGGAAGTTAAGTAAAAATATATACATATTAAAAAATAACTCCGGACGTGGAGCTGCTACGGAGAAGGAAACCGGGGGAAAGAAAACCAGTAGGCAGGCCCGTGGTTTTTCGGCAGCGTGCTGGCAAGTTGGGGGAACACTTTCTAGGAATTAGGTCTTTTCCTCCCCCTTCATCATCTTGACTTCTGAAGAAAGAACTTGGCTTTGGATTGCGGTGGAGCCTAAGGAGAGAGGGTTAGACACACTTGAATCATCCCTCTGGCTGGGCTGAATTTGCGGGAATTGAGGAAGCCAGAGTGTTGGAAATACAGCAGCCTTCGAAGTGCCCTCTGTTAATTTGGATGGATCTAAATGTGCCCCGTTCAAGACCTCTCCACCAACCCCTTCTGATCTTGCGATTTGCTCTTCTTGACTTTAATTAGTATCTAGGAAAGTCTAAACTTTGGACCTACCTCTTTTTTTGATACTTATTTTTGTACTTTTGCTCTCTGGGATTGGTTTCTTAAACGATCTGGATCCTTTTTAATATGTCAAAATGAGTCTGCTGATGTTTACACAACTAATGCTCTGTGGATTTTTATATGTTCGGGTTGATGGTAAGTTAAAAGTGCTTTTATCTTTTCTTTGCGCCCCCCCAACCCCCGATCCCCCAAAACCATTTCTTTTAGAATTTGATGTGGGTTATAAATGAAATGACAGTACGTCTGTCTGTCCGTTTTGCCCAGGCACGGGCTCCTTGGGGGCAGAGGTTTATTTAAGTCTTTTGTTTCTAAACTGCTGCAAGTGGAACATGTTGGTAGTCACCTATTGTTGTTATTGTTGTAATTTACTTAATTCATTAAGGAATTGGGTAATAAATGATGCTTTCCCAGTTTTCTTAGAAAAAGAAATATTACAGTGAATCTCCTGAAAGAGCCTAATACTATTGTGCCTGCTCTCTGTTTGATGTTTGCTCTTGTGTCTGAACTTTGGCTTAGACATTCAAGTGAAGAAATACAGTCGTAGACACTATAAGGAAGGTTCAATGGGTTAGGAATTGGAGACTGAGATCAATGTGTATCACCTGTGTGCCAGTGAATGCTCTCCTGGCGTTAAATCAGAAGGAAGAATTTAGATCCTAGGGAGAAAACTGTCAAAAGTAAGACTGGGCGAGGCTCCACGAAGGAGGAAGCATCAGCTATGGGCTGGCCACAGGAGTGGGACACTTAGCTCAATCCGCAGTGGCCACAGGAGTGGGACACTTAGCTCAGTCCGCAGTGGCCACAGGAGTGGGACACTTAGCTGAGTCTGCAGTGGCAAACACAACGGGGGGCCTGAAACAGGTGCTGTAGGTGTCTCCCTCTAGGTTGAGTCAGTCTGTCAAGCCCACAGCATACTGCCTGAGAAAAGATTCTCTTGTCTTTTGTTCCGATTTGGTTTACTGGGATATTTTCACAGGATGTCAATTTCTTGTGCGACTATTGCAAAATCCTTTTTTGTGGCTCTTTTGAATGAAGAGTGGAAATAATCGTTAACATGCTTTTTGGTTTGTATTCAAAAGAAAAAAGTTCAAAGAATATTTGCTATTAACCTTCTAGAGGCTTTAATTTTTATATCGATGGAAAGAATTGGTATAGAGGAGTCGTAGATATTTTTTTTCCTAGCCGGATTGCAGTACTTTAGGTTTTTAATTACTTACTGTACTTGTAAAGAACCTAAAGTGTATTAGTCCAACTGTTGGAGCCATCACAATAGCTTGATTCCACATAAACTTTCCTCCAGCATTTGCATTGTGGATGAATTCATTATTTGGACACTGCCCATCTGTGGTAGCTAACTTTGTTCCTGGCAGCTAACTGCTGCCTAGAGCCCAATGTATTGGACTCAAAAAGGAAGGCTTTCTATAAACGTGAGGCAATACGGATGAGTTTACCTACTGTCAAGCGGCTGTTTTCAATCATGGAGTACCTTTGCCCCCAGCGCTAGTAGGGAGGGATGCGTGTGTGTGCCTGCTTCTCTCTTTTCCCAGTCTAAGCAGTAGACATTTAGGGTTTAATTATTGTGAATTATACTATGGCAACATCTGTAATCATATTTCGTGTATTTATTTTTCAGTACACTAAAATACATGTACATTACCATAACAAGATAGGTTTACCTGTTTGTCCCAGGTGTGTTTGATTTTCATGATAAGATGACTTCGGTATAACTTTTTAAAGAATATGTCCTCATAAATCATGAATTTACATATCTCAGTAACAGAAATGCATGTATAAACTATACATTAGACTACAGAATTATCATCAAGGGTTTTTTAATATATGTATTTTTAAATCAGTGTGTTGCTAGGAGGAATACAATTAAATTGCTCAGTGGAAGTGACAGAGGAAATCAAAAGAGCTTGGTGTTACAGAATGTAATTAATATACCAGGGTGTTTGGAGATATATGAAACAAATGCAATTAACCAGCTTGCTGGAACAGCAGTAGCAAGACATCATTTCTGTCTGCTTTCCTTCCCTCCCTCCTTTCATTTCTCCCTCCCTTTTTTCTCTTTTATTCCTCTCTCCCTTCTTTCCTTCCTTCTCTCCCACACCACCCTTCTCCTGCCCCCAAAGACAACCTAGAACCTTTGTTCTGATTTAACATTATAGGATAAGGGGGCAGTTTCTGTCTGGGCCACAATTATGCAGCAGAATTCATAGTAATGTAGTGAAAAATGCCAAAATTGAGGAATTGAGACTGAAAAGGCAATGTTAAATTTTTGTGTGTGTGAAACTAGTTTTGTATTTAGCATCTGCTGTGTCAATAGCAAAGGAAACCCTGGACACTCTTACTAAATTAGTATGTAAATCATACGTTTGACATTGGATTGCCTTTGGATACTTCAGAATGACAGTTTCTCCATGGGGATGGTTGAAAATTTGGGATGTGGACAACACTGCCCTCTAGGCTGTTTCAACACTTTGAGACTCAGTGTTCACATATATAGTGAAGAGGTTGGTTTGTAGGATCTCTAAGCTTTGTAACTCTTTCAGGATTCTATGATTTCTATTTAGTTATTCTTCTTAGAGGTGTGTGCTTATACTCCACATGAATTTCAAATGGAGAGAAGCTTGTACCATTTCAAAGATATACTGACCATCCTTGTGCTAGACACAGATATTAATTTTATTCAGTGACAAATGATACATAGATTTGCATGGATATTTGCTTGGTGGGTTATTTGTATGTGCATTTTTATAGCATATGAAAAATGTTAGAGTTTTGCCACCTCATAGAAGCTATGTGCTAATACTGTTTATAATTTTTTGCAGTATCGTGTCCCTGTAGCAATCCGTAGAGAACAAATATTAAGTTGGTTGAGAACTGTAGATAAACTTTTCTATTTGGGATGTAAATAATGGTTTTCTTATTGATGCAGATTAATCACATCTAGATTTTCTGTATGATCATATAGGAGAATGTATGTTAAGGTTAGCCTTTATTTTCCAGCTTTTCTTTATTTTTGAATAAGAATAGGGTTTTGCAGTCATTCATGGGGAATTAATACGAACTATGGGAAGACTTTTAACTTACATCTATATCTCCTATATTATATCAATCTGATAATTTTACAATACTTGTGGAAAGGTATTTTAAAATGAGAATGTTTTTTCATCTTTATCCTTTATTCTTAAGTGAAAGTGGCGTACATGATATTAGGGGAGATAAATATAATAAAGATAATGTATGTGCATAATGCAGATGTATAATCTCATAGAGGTTTATACATGTTGCTGAAGTGCTTTTTTTCAGTAATGGGCTTATTATCATAGCCATATGTAGTCTATTTCAGAACTTAAATTGTGTGTAAGTCACCTGAAATGTGTTCTTGAAGCTATGCAGTGATACCACGTTTGGATTGTCTTTGTTTGAATAACCTTTGATGCTATGCAACATGTGGGCCATAAAGCAAAAGGATTTCTTAGAACATTAAACAAGAATATCATTAAAAAAAAAAGTAATAATTATATAAAAAGAGCAGTTCTGGCCATCTCACCACTGAGCAGCTTGTATAAAATAGCATGTTTGACAATCAAAATATAGGCATGTAAGCACATTGTATAAATTGGGATACATATATAGCAACGAAGGGAGCTGATGTAGGTGGGATGTGTGTGTGCCTAGTAATATCTGCTGAAATAGTTCCGGCGGTCTCCAGCGGGTACATTTACTTCCCATGTGCAATTTGTTTTCGAAGAGTATCAGAAAAAAAGATTATCATCTTATTTACTATTTCTCCGTTTCCTCCTTTTTTCCCTCCTCCTCTCCTTCTCTTTTTTCTTCTCATTCATTGTTTCTTTCCTTATCTTCTTCTTCTCCTCCTCTTTTTTTCTTTTTTGGATCTAATGAAAGGAATTAGAGAAACATTTGAAGAGTGAAGAAGATACGTGAGGGTGTTTCTTGAGTGATAATTTAGAAAATCTGCATTTAAAGGAAAAATGAGAATAATATTTTACCTTTAGGTATATCCAATTGGGGTTTTGACTTTCTCAATCTTCCCCCACAATACTATATATAACTTTATGCAAAATGCATTGCATAGATCCTATCATTTTCTAGTTTAGACAAATAAAAGTCTTCAGATCTGAGTTTAAGCAAACAGTGATTTATAGAGTGCCATTTTACAGATTTATTTCTAAAGGAAAGTGTTGCTGTATTTCTTACAGTGTCTCCACGTGTAGATCTGTCAACCTAAATCAATACATCCGCGTGGATACTGCTTTTCTTCTTCTTTTGAAAAAATATTATATAAGGAATGATTATAAACTCTTTTTTAAAAATAAATACTTATCAACTCTATTAATGTTTTAGCAGTGTGTTACACAATGATAGAAGCATAATATAGCAACAAGGGTAGCATGCTTATCCAAAATACCAGACTCAAAACACTGGGAGTCACGGAGGCCTCCATCCTTCATGTTTTCTCCTCCATTTGCAGCCAGTCCTTAGGATCTGTCATCTATCACATGAGTTTTAAATACATGTTTTGATAAATACATGGTTTGATAATTCTAAAATTGCCCTAATCATTGCATGGAGGGATATAAGATCCATAAGCACATAACTTGACTGTTTCATATTCTGTCCTATCTCCAGTGCTTGCATCAGTGCTTGACATACTCACCAGACTACTTGACAGCTTTGCTTCATGTCCAATGAGAATATACAAAACTCAAGGCTAAGACAGAATCTTCTCTTTCTAGCCATTCCCATCGCAGTAAATGGTTTCCACCAGTCATAGACTTTTTCATGACCCCCAATGAGGAGCCATTCTTCACTTGTTCTCACAACTTGTATTCAACTTGTTCTCAGGATTGGACAACCGTCACTACAATCTAACTTTAATTTTTTTTTGTTTTTTTGAGACGGAGTCTGGCTCTGTGGCCCAGGCTGGAGTGAGCGGCGCCATCTTGGCTCCCTGCAAGCTCCGCCCCCCGGGTTCCCGCCATTCTCCTGCCTCCGCCTCCCGAGGAGCTGGGACCACAGGCGCCGCCACCTCGCCCGGCTAGTTTTTTGTATTTTTAGTAGAGACGGGATTTCACCGTGTTAGCCAGGATGGTCTCCATCTCCTGACCTCGTGATCTGCCCGCCTCAGCCTCCCAAAGTGCTGGGATTACAGGCCTGAGCCACCGTGCCCGGCCTAAAATGTTTTTAATTACCTGAGAAAGAAACTATGTACCTTGTTTCACCATCTCTACACCAACCACAAGAAACTACCCCTTTACTTCTCTCTCTGTGGATTTCTCTTTTCTGTACATTTTATATAAATGCAATCATACAATATATGATGTTATTTTGTGACTGGCTTCTTTCCTTTAGCATAACGTTTTCAAGGGTCATCCATGTCATAGCATGTGTCAGTACATCTTTCCTTTTTATTGCCAAATAATATTCCATATCGTTTATCCTTTGGTTTACTAGTTGATGAACATTTAAGTTGTTTCTATGTTTGGCTATCATAGATATTGCTGCTTTGAACATCCATGTACTAACTTGTATGGGAACATATGTCTTCATTTAATCTGAGGTGGAAATGCTGCGTCGTATGTTTAGTCTGTGTTTCACCTTTTGAGGTGAGCGAGACTCTTCCAAAGCAACTGTGCTACTTTATATTCCCATTAGCGATGTATGAGGTACATATTTTCTTTTAATTGATCATGGAAAGAAAGAATTGAAGGGCCTTATGAGTTGGATATGATGTTTTTAGGTGAACCCATTTTATATTATGATACTCTGTCTCACATCCCCAGAAGTCCCGATTTCTAATCCCTCCAGTGATTGTCGTCTTCTAAATCTTCCTCAGTTGCCACGTACAATTTTACAAAAATAGTACTTCAGTTGAACTTGTCACTTTTAGCAGAGATCTCAGCAATACTAAATATAAATCATAGAATGATAGCATCTCGGAGCTATTATAAATATTTGCAGCTATACAGCACAATTGTCTTATTAGTTGGGCACATGGAGAACTGAAGCTTAGAGATTTTATGTGTCTCGTCACAGATCCCACTGCTGCTTAGTGGTAGAGCAGAAACTAGACTCCAGGGATGCTGCTCTCTGTGCCATGCTTCTGCCTATGAGAGACTGTTTCTGGATTCTCAGCCCTGGAACTCCTTAACAGGAATTCCAGGCTCTTGTTACTGAAAATGACCAGCTGTTTTCTGAAGAGTCCATGAGAAAATTAGCTTGAATGTGTTTAGGTTATTCATTTGATTCAACACATGCATATTGGCAACATAACTTGCTTGGCTCTGTGAAGAACATGCTGACCTGTTAAAATGTTCCCACATTCGAGGAAATCATGACTTAGTAGGCAAGGTACTAAATGTTCAAGTCACTAGAACAAGAAGTAGCGTTTGATAAGAAGTTTGAAGGTGTACACGGTATAGTCTTGGGAACTCGGATAAGGAATAGGTGATTTCCAGCTGGTACAGTCTGGGAAGGGTCAACAGCAAAAGGGTCTCTTAACCTGGGCCTTAGAGGAACAGTGGGATTTCGGTGAGCAAAAGGACTGGAAATTGAATTCCAGGAAAAGAAGTAACCAGAAAAATGGCATGAAGATAACAAAGGGGTGCTAAGGAAAAGGCAAGAAGTTTAGATTGATTGCAACATAGTTTGCCTGTAGGGAAGAAGGATAAGATGGTTGTTGAAAGACTACTGAGCAAACACTACTGAATGAGTATGAACAAGTAATTTAAGCTTTTTACGCCTCAGTGCCCTTATCTGTAAAATAGGCATGGTAAAATATACATGAGGTAATGTATATCTCATACAGTTATAATGAGAAATAAAATATTTTAAAAAATATAACGATATATAGGCTGGGTGCGGTGGCTCATGCCTGTAATCTCAACACTTTGGGAGGCCAAGGTGGGTGGATCACCTGAGGTCAGGAGTTCAAGACCAGCCTGGCCAACATGAGGAAACCCCTCTCTTTACAAATTTTGTAAAAAAATACAAAAATTGGCCAGGCATGGTGGTGGGTGCCTGTAATCCCAGCTACTTGGGAGGCTGAGGCAGGAGAATCATTTGAATTCAGGAGGCGGAGGTTGCAGTGAGCCAAAATTGTGCCATTACACTCCAGCCTGGGTAATGAGCAAAACTCCGTCTCAAAAAATACGTATAGCAATATATACAAATAAATATATATACACAAAATAAAGATGTGTATAAAGATATATATGATGCCATGAACAGTGACTGGTACTTTATAAGTGCCACTTAAACGTAACTTATTGTTATTATTAGGAGTATTTTTATTAGGTGGTTATTCCCTGCCTAGTATGAACAAGAAAAATGAAGAAAACTTTGTTATCAGACTAATTATGGACTACAATTGGGGTGCATGTTAGGACAATTTTAGTAAGATTTTTCAGTCGTGAGTCTTCCAGTGACTGATTAAGAATTTTTGTTGACACTAAGGGGACTTATCAGTGGCCTCACCTGCGCACCTGTGACAAATGTGCTGTGACATGAGTCTTTCCATTATATCATAAGCTGATTACAAAACAAACATGATTCCCAAGTGAATGGTGCTATGAATGAAGAGAGTCAACAAGAGAGGAATCATACAAATGGCAATTTGCTGGCAAGTAGACCATGCTTGTAGAAGCCTGCATTTTGGTTCATGTTGACTGATTTACATTTCATCCTGGGTAATTTTTACCTCGTGCTTTGATACAATGTACCATGGAGATAAATCTTGTATAAGACAAACTAAACACTTCTACAACAGAAGACCTAAGTAAAAATTAACATTTGGTATCCGTTCACTAATTCTTTTTCTAGATAGCCCGCTTAGCTTTTCTTCATTTAATATAAGACATTGAATCTAATAACTTTTTATAATTATCCATTAATTACTTGTGCACAATGAGTAGTTATGTATATCAGAAAGGATAGGCTGAATAAAACAGTATCATTACTATTGTGGAAGTGACACACCTTTGGTGACCAGAAACTTTGGACTGCATTGTTAGCTTCCCTAGTAGATTGTTAATTGTATAGCCTTAAAACCTTACCAAAAATGATTTCATTTGACTATATAATTTTCAAGGTCTCCATCAGCCTTAGGTTCTATTACTCTAAGTACTTCTGTTTAATGTTCTAACATCTGTTGTTATATTTGAGAACCTTTAACGAAGAAATTTTAGCGTGGGCTCGGTACGGTGGCTCACACCTGTAATCCCAGCACTTTGGGAGGCTGAGGCTGAAGGATCGCTTGAGCCTAGGTGTTTGAGACCAGCCTGGGCAGCATAATGAAACCTGTCTCTACAAAAAAGAAAAAAATTAGCTGGGCATGGTGGTGTCCACCTGGAGGCTGAGATGAGAGGATTCCTTGAGCCCAGGAGGTTGAGGCCGCAGTGAGCCATGATCACACCACGGCACTTCAGCCTGGGTGACATAGGCCCCATCTCCACACACACATTCACATGAATTTAGCCTTGTAAAGAATTATCCAAAACCATAAACATCCGTCTTTAAAAACAATAACAGTCTATTGTCTAATATGCATGTAGCATATCTGTGTTTTGTTGTGGGCTCAATGATATGGCTATGGATATGCACGACAGCCAAAATTCACTAGTCTTATGATTCACATCCACTCTCATTCATTAATGACCGGTGGGACTTAGGCTTTCCTTATCAATAAATGGAATTTTAAAAACTTAATTCTAAGCAGACAATAGTCTTAGGTCAATGTGCTTAGTTTATGAACACTGTACCTACAGCCATATGCAACATGGGAGTTTCAGCTCAGGAGAGGGGTTAACAGCCACTTTTTAATTTCTGTTGTAAGGATTGATGAGGGATCTCTTTCCCTAGAGTTTGGTTCCAAGCCTTTTGGAAATGAGCTGGAGAACATGGAATATAACTCAGCTATCCCACTGTAAGGCTTTTCAAGTTTAAACAAGGAACACCCAGTTGAAACCAGACTGGAATTTAAAGGATTTGCCCAAAACCTCTGCAACACTTATAGCCAATTAAAATGTTCATAAGTGTGATTCCAAAAGGGAGAACTGTTGACTTTCCAAAAAACTTGAGTTAAGAGTTATTCATTATAAAGGAAAGTTTAGAAGTTTTTATAAAGCAAGGTTAGAGTCATAAAGTTTTGTTATACATGTATTTCCAAATACTAGCAAATGCTAGAAAATGATTAAACTTATTTAGATATATCCGATGATTATCGAATATAGTTTTCAGGGTTAGAGTAAATTAAGGGAAATTTCGAATGAATCTAGCAACAGGCACTCTTGTGTTTTATCTCTCTATTATAAAGTACATTTTAATGCATTGCCAAATAACAGTACAGTTATTGAAAACCAAGCTTATTATTGTTCCATTAAATTAGAGATGGCATTTCACCTTCTTCATCTTAGGTATATAACTGCTTGTATATTTTAAATACATTGAATACCAGCAACAGCAAGCTATTACCCAAAGGCCAATTGTTTTAGTGCCCCTTATACCTAACTCTATCATGGGTTAGAGTAGAAACTGAGTAGGAGAAATGCAACCTTTTAAAAATAAAATGCCATTTCTGTTTCTTTACTACTCTGATAAACTTGCTTTCATTAAAGAAAAGAAAAGAAAAAATGCCAGGTACAACATTCTCAGTGTTTGTTTTTGTGTGTTTTTTTTTTGTTTTTTTGTTCCCCCATGCAAAATTGAGTATGAAGAGTTAGAACATTCAGTGTGGTGGTCTCAAAACTTTTTTTTTTTTTTTTTTTTTTTTTGCATTGCAATTGTTTTCACATAATTTCAAGAGTTAAACAATAATAATGAAAAAAATGTTTCAGGCCACACAGCGCAGCTCATGCCTGTAATCTCAGTACTTTGGGAGACTGGGAGGATATCTTGAGCCCATGAATTTGAGATAAGCCTGGGCTACATGCTGAAACCCTATCTCTGCCAAAAAAAAAAAAAAAAAAGAAAAAGAAAAAAAAATTAATCGGACACAGTGTGTTCACCTGTAGTCCCAGCTACTTGGGAGGCTGAGGTAGAAGGATCGCTTGTGTCTGGGAGGTCAAGGCTGCAGTGAGCTGTGAGTACACCACACCACTGCATTCCAGCCAGGGTGACAGAGGGAGACCCTGTCTCAAAAAAGAAAAAAAAAAAAAAAATCAATGGGCATATGAGCCCTGCACTCACAAATCAAGTTGTCATTCAGTTGAGGTTTGAGGCCTCCTTGTCTGCCCAAAACCAGATTTAACTGGGTTATTCCTCACTGGCTATCATGAAACATGTAAGTAATTTCGTAGCTAAGTATGTTTTTAAGAGTTTCAGTCCCGCCTTTGTGATTTGAAAGCCTGAATAATGTCAACTTTTAATACAAAAATGAAAGAAAAAGAATCAGAAAAATATGTACAACATGTGGGTACAGATTTTGGGCAAATACAGCTCTTACCCCCTTGCCTCCCACCTCCCTATACACATGGCAATAAGATGTGAGTGAACAGAGTTGTTTGGTGCCTGCACTCTGCTCACAATCCAACGGCCAACTTTCATTTTCGGAATCCTTTCCAGGCTGTGCATTCTCATTGCACTTTCCTGTTGAACTGTAGCACCTGGGATGTTCATCACCTGGGTCTTATGCAACTCTCCAGATTTTTGAGGCTCTCAGTAAATGTGTCTCATCGTGATAAATTTAAATTCCAAATTTATTCAACATTGCTTTTCAGAAAGCGGTTTTTATCTTTTGAAGCAGCGGCTAAACATGACATGCAAATAAAATTACCAGGAAATTGCTTGTGTTGTCTATCTCTATCAGGATTCAATTCTAAGCCTTCCAAACATGGGTCTCTATAGAGGTGATGCCTCATCTTTGCATTTGAAATGGTCTAGGAAGTGCAAGGATATACCTGGGAGGGGCAATCTCCATAAGGGGAGGGGACGAAAGAGTGTGTTGGAAAAGTGAAAAACTGAACATTTGAATGAAGTGGGTTGGATTAGCATTTGACACTCAACTATATAGCAAGCGGACGTGCTGATATTTAGTTCTATGGATTGTTAACATTCACATAAAACAGAATTATTTAGCATTTACTGAATCCTTTTTGATAATCAATTTGGGATCAAATGCAAAAGAACATGTGTCTGCTTTGTATGACCCCAGATTCTTCCGTTTTCTCTTTGAGCAGATGACATGCCTTCTTTGCTGACTGATATTGGTTGCTAGGAGAAGTGCACTGGTTTAGTCCCTTCTTATCCAGCAGTAAAACTAAAGAGCGTATTGAGTAAGAGAAAGAGGCAGAACACAGTACAGGCCATGAATCATGACTTGTCTCCAATATGTCCACTTTGCTCCCATTTTTTTTCCCTTTAAAAACTTTTGTTTTTACCAATGATGCTTTCTTTCAGCCATTATCTGTAATCCTTTTGGAGCCTGAGGGGATGAGGGTTGCTAAAGAGAGGCTGTACTGCTGAGAGTCCACTCAGAGCAATAATAAAAGCCTTGAGAGTTATTCATGGGGCCACATTAGTGAGAATGCGCTACTCAGTGAATAGCATCAGTCAGCTGCCTTTGAGATTGGGTGATTAATACCTTCTGTTTTGAAGGGGGGAAAAGGCAGACAAGAAAGGTCTTCATACTACTTTGGCTATTTTGCAAATTAGATCTTACATATTGTCAAAGCTTTTGACAAAGAAATTGCTAAAATGTCAATACCTGCAATGGTCTTTCTTAAAAGCTAGTTTTTCATGAAACTGTTAATTGTGGCTACTGTCAAATAAAATTGAAACGGTCATAATATCCCAAATGAACACTGAAAAAAACCAGTTAGCCATTCTTATAGTCCTGCAGTGTTTATGATGACATCAAACTACGAGCGTGATGTCAGTGATCATATTCAGAATGTTATCTAGGCAGACCTATTTGACAACAGCCAAACAGCATTTTTGTTTGTTTGATAAAAGAACTAATTGCAATACTCTTGAGAGTTTACAGAAGCAGCTAATGAGAAAGTGTTAAGGGTGGCAGGTGTTAGTTTTCCATAAGCACTTGGATGTAAGGGACAGTCTGTGAATTACGAAGAAGTTGTTACTTATATACGTGTGCCTGTATGTTTATATCTATAGGCTTATTCAGCATTAGGCATTAAAAATGATATTATTATAATCCTCATTACCTCTCCTTTTATCTTTTGATTTTATTATGTACATGGCACAGTTCAAATAAAATTGCTCAAGGTTTATTAAACTTGTCAACCATCTGAGTTGCACAGATAGAAAAGCTGGTTTTGCTGGCCTGAGTGTGGCAGCTAGAAAATCCAAGGTGATGCTTTGCCATGCTGTTTTTCAGCGTGATTCCAACATTAAGCAGGCTGTTAATATTTAGACAGTAAATAAAGCCATGTCTTTGTTTTTAAAAAATCATTCTATTATTCATTTTACATTTTAAACTTATTTTTTATATAACAGCTTAGTCTGCTCCTTCTATATATACTCATGCTCGTTCAAAACCCTTCACTTTTGTCTGAATATGAGAACAAACAACAATTTAAAGACTCTGTGTGATGCTTCCTGTAACCTGTTTTCACTGTCTGGAAGTGAAATGTCTTGTTAAGAGGGGATAATACCCAAAGGCAATCAGAGATAAAAATGTAACGATTTGGTGGGTGATGTCTAGAGATCAGCTTTAAGTGAGGTCTGATTTAACATCTTTATTAGTGATTTAAAAGGGAAATGATAAAGAAATTACAAACCTCAACGTTGGAATACCATCAGAACCTCCCCTCCTGTCCCTGAAACCACATATAATGATACACGAAAATTTAGGCAGCAGAAAATATTAGTGGAGTAAAAACTAATGCTTTATTTGGTATATAAGTGTAAACTAATTCTTCAGGGAAATAATCAGAAATCTAGAAATCTAACTAGAGGGAGAAGCCAGCAAAGCAATAACACTGAAAGGGCCCTGGGGATAAGTACAGGAGTGGGGGCAAGGAGAGAATGTGATTTAGATTGGGAGTGTTATATCCCAGTTTGAAGGTCATGCGATTCTAGTGCCCATTTAGGGCGTATTGCATCACTGACTAGGGAGATTCTCTTCCAGTGAATGTGGCTTAAGTGCGATTGAAATACTTCTTTCATTTTGAACTTCATTGCCAGAACATGAGAGAGATTTTGGCAGAATAGAAACAAGGGTTAGGACAAAGAGAGATTCTTTAGGAAGATGCTTGTCTACTTAACACTAGAGAAGGATTTCCCATTGAAAAGTTCAAATAGTTCCTTTTTAGAGTGAATATAGCATCTTCAAAACCAAGACCAAATTCACAAAGCCTTCCAAGAGAAATTTCTACCATCTGTCAGTATAAAGCACAGCCCATGTTTGTGTTTTAGTTCATTTTATATGTACTGTATTACACATATTAGGGCTTAATTAAGGTTGGGTGAATTAAATTGTTCTTTAATAGACAACTTGTATGCAGAAACCCATACAACATATGCCATCTCACCCCAGATACATTCAAGAGTAATATTTTCTGTGGAAGTCAAGGGTCTTCCCTCCAGTAGAAGAAAGTATTGGCTGGAGTAGGGAAGCATAGACAGTGACTCTTCAGATGAAGTATGTTGCATTTACTGTGTTCCTGGTTACTAAGGATACCAGGTCTGATGATAAAGACCTAGAGAAGGTTGCACAAGTGAGATTCTCTGCTTGCTGCACAATTACATGTTGGTTCCTTTTCCCTAGTCCTCAGATAGAAATTGACATTTTTTTTCCTCCTGATTAAGAGAGTGATAGAAATAGAATGGAGTCAGCATCTCAGTAAAACAGAAGTAAAAACAAGTTAAGATGGGCAGTGAGAGGTAATGGAGGCCAATTCCTAGGGCTTCTAATTGGTTTTATTTTGTCAATTTTACATGACCATCAATGTTGCGGGGCTACCTCATAGCCAGCATTTGAAAGCAGATGGGGCCGGGCGCGGTGGCTCAAGCCTGTAATCCCAGCACTTTGGGAGGCCGAGACGGGCGGATCACAAGGTCAGGAGATCGAGACCATCCTGGCTAACACGGTGAAACCCCGTCTCTACTAAAATACAAAAAATTAGCCGGGCGTGTTAGCGGGCGCCTGTAGTCCCAGCTACTCGGGAGGCTGAGGCAGGAGAATGGCGGGAACCCGGGGGGCGGAGCTTGCAGTGAGCTGAGATCCGGCCACTCACTCCAGCCTGGGCGACAGAGCGAGACTCCGTCTCAAAAAATAAACAAATAAATAAATAAATAAATAAATATTTTTTAAAAATACAAGACCATATTAAGTATTGAGTTGATGTTAGCCTCAGTGAAGACTGTGAAAATACTGGCTGTAGTTGTCTTTTCCCATTTATCTAAATATGGGCTGCTCAGGAAGCTGAGACTCTCCATTAGAAGTTTTTTTAATTAGGGCCGGGCGCGGTGGCTCACGCCTGTAATCCCAGCACTGTGGGAGGCCGAGACGGGCGGATCACGAGGTCAGGAGATCGAGACCATCCTGGCGAACACGGTGAAACCCCGTCTCTACTAAAAAAATACAAAAATCTAGCCGGGCGCGGTGGCGGCGCCTGTGGCCCCAGCTACACCGGAGGCTGAGGCAGGAGAATGGCGGGAACCCGGGGGGCGGAGCTTGCAGTGAGCTGAGATCCGGCCACTGCACTCCAGCCTGGGCGACAGGGGGAGACTCCGCCTCAAAAAAAAAAAAAAAAAAAAAAAAAAAGAAAGCAGATGGGCATCGTGCCATAATATCACTGTAGCCAGTGACTGAGAGGAGCCTGAACTCTACAAAGTCTCGTGTGTGTGTGTGTGTAAAACTTGGTTAATGTGTAATTCATCAGTAATGAGATTAGAGCCCTCATAATAAAGTCCCTACATGTTAACTGTGGAATTATGGTACAACAATAAGTAGAGAAGCATTCATTCTTCTTAAAAAAAAAAAAAATACCAGATACAAAATCTATTCATTTGGAACTCACCCTTCTATGGTTTTTATTCACGACTTTTACACTTTTACAGTTAATTTTTTAAAGATTTTCTTTTATTCAACTTCCACTGCATGTTTCCACTTACATCAAATCCTTCTGCATCCAGTATTCATTTTGTAACAAAGGGCATATAAATATTATAAGGAATGGTCTTGATATGAGGGGTGTCTATATAAAATCCATTCTACTGGTTTTGTGATTAGGCCAGTAAATTGCATACTGTATTGATAAAAGGGTTTTCATCGTCATAATCGTCTGTGAACTCAGTGGGGACTACTTTGCTGGGAAGGCACGTATAAATGACTAGAACTATACAAAATCTCATGAGGAATTTAACATAGAAATATAGGTGCTGCAAAAGAAAACAAGGTAGACTCATTCTCCTTTTTCCTTTGATTTTCTAACACATCATCCTGTCACAGGATTTTTGCATACCTTCAGTACGATTCCATGTGAAGGTTATAAAGAGTTAGAGAAAAATATACATTTGGAAGACTCATTTAAGTATAATATATCCACGTATAAACTTACGTGAATTGGATTGAATTATAACTTGTGTGATGTAAATGTAACAAAACTACATTTTTGGACCCTGAGGAGCTAATCAAAGCCAGAGGCTAACTTCATTACACCCATTCCTGATTGGTTTATTTCTGTAAATTTATATAACCACTAGATGATTTCTTACTTTTTCGCTTCTAATTTTAAGTTTTAAAAGTAAAATTAAGTTAACCAAAAGAATAAGGTGAACTTTGGCCAATTGGTGATTGTCATAAAACGAAACTTTTTAAGTAGTTGTGTAATGCATTAAATTGAAAAGATAAATAGAGAAGTTGAACTGTCCTTACAAATGACTACACAATACCAGTAATGTCTTTTGAGAGAGGATTTAGGACATAGTGTGTAGGTATTTATCCCACACAAAGAGAAAATTTCCTTCCGTGGGAAAACATTAGATCATAGGAAGGCCTGAAATATCTGAGTTGCAGCTTTGTGAAACCACACTCAGTCTAAACAAGTTACAACAAGATCAAGTCCTCAGAATAGGAGGAAGGGATGATGACTACAAAGATCCACCACTGTGTTTCCCAGCTTTTTTCTCTATTGTAGCTAAGACTTTCTTTGATGAAGTCATCCTTTCTTGATCCATTTGTGTAAAAACTTGTCCCCCAACCACCTTTTGTTAAGGGAGGCAGTAGTTAGCAAACTTGGTAGAGTTTATAAAGACCTAATATTGTTTGATGAGATTCACTAGGATTAGACAACAAATTAAAGACAAAAATGACATATGTTAGTAAATGAAAGATCCTACTGCTTATTATTGTTGTCTTAATTCATGCAGTGTTTTTTACTTATAAGAAGACACCATACTATGTAACATTCCATTTGAGATTGTTATCTTGGCAACCTCTTACTTCTTTGAAATTGTGTGGGCAATTCAAAAAAATTAAAGACGGTAATATAGGGAACTGAGCATTTAGGAAAAAAAGTGTGTATTTGGTGTAAATTTCATAGTTTTAAATCCACAGATAACTCAAAACTCAAAACACAAGACATGTAATATTTTGGCAATTTGTGTTAAGGCTGTAACTTTTTTTCAAATGTATTACTGCTTAATATTTCTAACATAAAACCTAAGGTGCTTGAATGGAGGCCATGTCATAATCCAGGGAAGATGTTTTATAAACCAAGGAATTGACATGTACATCTATGTAATATATACATATACACAGATGCATATATGCATGTCACACATATACATACATATGTCTATGCATGCGTACACACATATAATTTTGTAAAAAAACGACCGAGTTCATAGAAATACCATTTGACACAGCAATCCCATTACTGGGTATGTACCCAGAGGATTATAAATCATGCTGCTATAAAAACACATACACACGTATGTTTACTGCAGCACTGTTCACAATAGCAAAGACTTGGAACCAACCCAAATGTCCATCAGTGACAGACTGGATTAAGAAAATGTGGCACATATACACCATGGAATACTATGCAGCCATAAAAAAGCATGAGTTCATGTCCTTTGTAGAGACATGGATGCAGCTGGAAACCATCATTCTGAGCAAACTAGTGCAAGGACAGAAAACCAAACACTGCATGTTCTCACTCATAGGTGGGAATTGAACAATGAGAACACTTGGACACAGGAAGGGGAACATCACACACTGGGGCCTGTGGTGGGGTGGGGGCCGGGGAGAGACAGCATTAGGAGATACACCTAATGTAAATGACAAGTTAATGGGTGCAGCACACCAACATGGCACATGTACACATATGTAACAAATCTGCATGTTGTGCACATGTACCCTAGAACTTAAAGTATATATTAAAAAAAGACCAAGTTCAAAGGTTTTGGCACATCTTTTAGTTATTGCATTTTTGTGAGTTAACTACTAACATGGAAGCTATACTTTTTAGATTCCAGAGGATTTTTTTTTTTTTTTGAGATGGAGTCTCGCTCTATCACTCAGGCTGGAGCGCAGTGGCACGATCTTGGCTCACTGCAAGCTCCACCTCCTGGGTTCAAGTGATTCTCCTGCCTCAGCCTCCTGAGTAGCTGGGATTACAGGCATGCACCACTACACCCAGCTAATTTTTGTATTTTTAGTAGAGACGGGGTTTCACCACGTTGACCAGGATGGTCTCCATCTACTGACCTCCTGATCTACCCACCTTGACCTCCCAAAGTGCTGGGATTACAGGCGTGAGCCACTGCACCCTGGCAAGATACTTTAAAAAATATGTGGCTGACAGGTTGATAGGTGCGTCAAACCACCATGGCACATGTATACCTATGTAACGAACCTGCATGTTCTGCACATGTATCCCAGAACTAAAAGTAAAATAAAAAATATATATATGCGGGCTGGATTTTGATTGAACTTTAATGTTATTTGGGGTGTATGTGTTTTTCTTTTTTTTTTTCATTAAAAAGGAGAATACTCACATGTTTTCCAATTGTTATTAAGAAAATTCTTCGATTATTGGGATAAGAAAGGTCTTCAGAGTCTTTCTCTAAGCTTCCAAGTATCACCTGAATAAAATAGGTGAATAGAAAACTTTGAGCTTAGATATTTTTTGCTTGATAGCCACCTAGTTTTATTCAGTTGCCTTGAGACAAAACATGGATATTGAAAAGTGTAATACTCTAATGTTTAGTTACCTGGAAAGTTCCAGCTAAATATAAGTAATATCCACAATAGCCTGCTATTGTAATTTTAAATAAAAGATTATTGTGTGCCATCTGGCATAACTTGTGCACCTCTTCTGTAACTTTCCAGCTCTTTTCAGGGTTAATAAAGATCTCAAGTGATATTTTCATTGTGCTTCAAAAAATAATTGAAAAAAATGCATCTGTGAAATACATCACTAATGTATAGTTGCTTTTATTTTTATTTATTTATTTATTTTTGAGATAGGGTCTCACTCCTGTTGCCCAGGCTGGAGTATAGTGGTGCAATCTTGGCTCACTGCAGCCTTGACTTCCTGGGCTCAGGTGATCCTCTCACTTCGGCTTGGGTAGTTGGGATTACAGGCCTTCACCAGCACCCTTGGCTAATTTTTTTTGTATTTTTGTAGAGATGGAGTTTCACTATGTTGCCCAGGCTGTTCTTGAACTCCTGGGCTCCACCCACCTTGACCTCCCAAAGTGCTGGGATTACAGAGGTGAGCCACCACACCTGGCCTTAGTTAGTTGCTTTTTAAATGCTTGTTGTTTTACTATTTCCAAGTTTTTGACTGTTATTGTTAATTAGTGAGATGGTAGCACACAATCACATTTATGTATTAATTCATTAGAATGTATTTACTGAGCATCTGCAATGTGCTGAATACTTGTAAAAGTGTGGTGAGTTTTTGTGAGAAAGACAGACAAATAATCATGCTGAATATGTTTATACCTGTGATTGAATTTTTAAGTATTATGAAAGAAAAATATAGGGTGTCATAAGCAGATTATAAAATCTGTGAAATTTATATTTTGTGCCTGGAAATCTCCCTGGGGAAGTAACAATTATGTTGAGGACTGGAGATAGCTGTGTGAAGAGTGAGATCTGAAAAGAGAAGTCTAGGTAGAAGGAAACTCCCAAAGGGGACAGGGATTGGAGAACGTGTCACCATTGGAAGCCTGGAAGGAAATCAAGTGGCTGGTAAAGGTGTCAGCAATGAAAGGTGGAAGAAGGCTGGGCTGGATGGCACAGATTATGTAGGTAACGTTAAAAGAACAGTGTATTTGAACATTTGAGGATTCGTGATTTGGAGGAGCACTAGCCTATAAGGGGTCACATTTCACTGAGAAGGGCAAGAGGGGAATCTTTCATAAAGCGTTTGCATAAGCAAGACAAAGAAAACAATTTTGGTTACAGTGGAAAGCCCCTGTTGAAAGGTTAGTTGGTGGTTTCTGGTTGGTAGTTTCTAGTTTCAGTTTACTATTGATACTGGGTTTTGATTTATCAATGTGGGAATTTAAATTGCCAGAGACACCCCAGTCTAATCGTTTCCCAATTACAATTAAAAAAATTGTCTCCTTTTGATCAGCCTCTCATTTATAAGAGATTGACATAAGCATCACTCTCTGTCACTGTCTTGGCTGGGATGTCTTTATCTCAGTGTAAAGCTCGTAAGTCATGACATCAGGTTCATTGAAGAAAGGTTCTTATTGTTGCTCATCTCATTTTGGTTGCTGTAATCACAGTGCGACCATCTGGCTGCACTCATACATTTGAGACCCTTCAGAGTGCATACTACACCAGGGGTATTACAGCAGTGACCACGCCGGGGGGATCACAGCGGTGACCACGCCGGGGGGATCACAGCGGTGACCACACCGGGGGTGGATTACAGCAGTGACCACACCAGGGGGATTACAGCAGTGACCACCAGTGAGAATATAGCAGTGACTGTCAGGAGAATAATACCAAGAGGCCGGAGGATGCTCCTCAGCCAATGTCATCACAAATCCAACCAACCAGTATTTCTATGTAAATAAAAGAAAAGTAAGGAACAATGGCTAGAGCAAACTATAAATTCCATCTCTGAGTCCAGAGGGTAATTAGTCAAGACTTCTAGATTTGAGCTCAAATAATGTTTTCCCAGTTTGCAGTTTGAGTGTCCTTGGTTATAGCATTGGGTGTTTTGGTGAATTCCTGCAGTCATGCACGCATCAGGAATGAGGGTTGTCCTCTGAAATTATACCAGGCTACCCATTCCACATCATGGCATTTCAGAAACAGAGGAGTTCTTGTTCTTAGTGATCCCAAGTTGGAAAAATGGGAGAAAATTGAATTGGAGAAACCTAGAAGAACTTGCGTCTAGTCCATTCTGCGGGTGGAAAACAACCTCAAGAACAATGAACAGAGCTACTTTTATTTCATTGATATTTACCTAATTCACTTGTTCTTAACACTTGTGCTTGGATTGCTCATGAAAAATTTCATGAGACACTAAACAAAGCTAGCCATGAAAGGAGTTCAAGAAATGTCACCCCAAGCTATTCCACTTCAGTGTATTGATCACTTTGAGCTAAAGGAACTTAAAAAAAAAGCCAATGCAACCTGAGGCTTTCCCTAGACCCCCTTCTTGTTTGCCAAATCAGATCCACCAAAGCAGCTCAACTGGCATCAGTCACTACCCTACCCCATCATCTTATTTCATTTGTGTTTACAGGTCAGGCAAATATCAAAATTATCACAGAAGCAAAGAAACTGAAAAGCTAAACATTATTCTTCCCTCTCTGCCTTTTTCTAACTTCTACAACTAACATGCACCAAGCAATTCGTGTTTACTACATATTTTACTCTTTGGTTGGATTTATGGACTTAAACATCTAGCAGAGATAATACAAACCCATCTGACCAGCAACCCAGGAAAATCTAACAAATTCTTCTTCTTCTTTCTTCTTCTTTATTATTATTATTATTATTATTATTATTATTATTATTATTATTATTATT